>NC_135490.1:23366580-23966580 GCF_052094955.1 Ictidomys tridecemlineatus
TTTTTTAAACTGCTATATTACAACCTTCCTTGGATTTCCAAAATTTTGCCTCCTATATCACCTACTTTAAATCCATTGGACATAAGAATTTATATTTAATTATTTGGTCTGTTTAGTTTTACCAGCAATTCACATTATTGGGGAAAATATTGGACATACCTTTAATGAAATTCAGCACACAGAAGAACATAAATGGAAAAATTAAGTAGAAGAACAGATGAATTCAGATTAATTTATAAAATATATTCTAATTTCATATCCTACTGAGAAATTAGAGTAAGAAATCAGTTAAAATTTTAGGAGTAATAAAATACTACTAATCATTTGTGGAGATATGAAAAAGCATTTAATGTCTAGTAAGAAACTACTAAAGCATAGTTAAACCAGTCCTTGTCTCCTTAACAAAGCACTTTCTCCAAGTGCTTTTTATTTTGTGTAAAATTTGATCTCATTACCAGGTTCATTTAGTATTTCCTTATAAGAGCAACTAAATAAAGCAGAAGTTGGAACCCTGCACTTAATTGCTTTCTAGGTAACTAAATTACATTTATAAGCAGACACAAGTTTTGCTTATCTTCTTCTCTATAGAGTTTTTTTTTTCTTTCAAAACTTTGTGCCCAATTAGATGAGAATGCCTGCTCTGGTTAATGATTGCAGCAAAGAAAGTATTTCAAAAATTCAAATCAGAATTTAGCCATGGAAGTCACTAAAAGTGTCAGACAATCAGATTGCCAGGAAGAGGTGAAATGATCACTGTCATGATGGGATTTGGATGGGAACCAGGTTTTGATGAAGCAAAGAGGTCACAGAGGCTCTACAGATAGCCAAGTCTGAGAAAATAATTTAACGATGAAAGTTAGTGAAGAAGAAAAGCATGTATGATACATGAGGGGAAGTAGACATTTGTCTGAAAATCAATCACTATGTCATAAAATAATTAAGCCAGCTACAAAATGTACTTTTCATTTAATATTTAAGATGGAGTTCTTTCTTTAAAAAAATGTGTTTTCTTTAAAAGTTTTTAAGGGATGCATTTAATTATTCAAACAGAAAAAAAGAGAAAGAAAACAATGAAACCAATAAAATCCTGCATTACTAAATGAACTACATATCATTTCCTAAAAGATGATGAACAACCAGCTCACAATATACACCCTCACACATTATATATATCATGATATACATGAATGTGTGTACATATATATATGCATGCACACACACTATATATCTGATCATATTTTAAAAACTATACTATGAAGAACATGATCTAAGTTATATCTTACTATATAATGAAAATAGGTAAAAATTAGGACTTTCTGGAAATTGTAAGATGTGGATGGGATTACTCCATGTGATTTTGTGATTTACAAAGAGAGAAGGATGAATAATAAACACAAATATATACATTATAGCACTAGTGTTTTATTTGAATTCTTATCTAAGCAATTAGTGAAAGTCTTAACATAGATGACTAATGAAGTGCCAGCAATTTTCTGTATTATTTCTCTTGCATTGCTGTAGCTACTGGTTTGCTTTCACAAATCCTATTAGCTTTGTAGTATCAGATCTTAGATTCTAATGGCAGAGAGAATCTAGTTCATATGGTTGCAATTGCTCAAAGACTCAGAAAATTTCTGTAACAATTTGAACTCTACAACAGCACAACCACTGGTCGTGATCTATCTCTTCCTATTACTTTAACCCATGCAGCATGAGAACTTCTATTGAATATGCTGTACTGGAAAGCAAACCTGCTCTGAGTACTTCTTAGACCTATTACCCTGCCTTGGAGCAGGTAAGGAATGTATTTCCTCCATGCAAATTCCCATCCTCTAAAGTGCTTTGTGCCACAGGGACTTTCTACCGCCAAAACTTGTCTCAACATTTAAATTAAAAACTAAGCCCTTGGAAGGAAATCTGACTCTCCAATTCTTGAACTATGGTGTAACCATTGTTCATAATTTTCCATTAGCATTGTGACCAAGTTGATCATAGCATGAACTATGATCAAGACTTTCTAATCTCTGGAGTCTTTTAGTTATAGGAGGTTAAAATAATCTGCGTTCATTCTTTGGCCCTCAGTCATCAAGAAAAATTAAATTATGTTCAGTATTCCTTGGTAATAAAAGTAAGAAAGTGGATTACACATGTTATTTAAAAAGATAAAAAGTTAATATTAATATTTGAAAGCATAAAATTGTGTTTTCTAAAACAACCATCTATGTGCAAAGAACTTTATTAAGAAAAATTTTTCATTTTCCAATGGTGGAGGATAAATAAATTGCCACCATCGCTATTTTTTGCTTCCTTAAAATCAGCATATTTTCTGTCTGTTAGTCTGAAGATAAGAATAACCATAGTGAAAGCCTTAGAATATGTAGTTAATTCATTGACATCAACTATTATTAGTCTGTATTTTATAATTTACATAATATTCATGTACATTATATTTTCCTTACTAACAAAAGTTATAAAAATATTTCATGTATTTATAAAATTTTTAAATTAGCCAATCAAAACGAATAAGGTTAAAGAAGACCATAATGGATAAATGACACATAGGAATATAGACTTAGTTTAGATGTCCAACTGTTACTCAGGACGAATAATGCATGTTATAAAAACTGTCAGCAGGGATGACACTAAAAATTAAAATAGAGTAGCAATAACATGAACTTCACTATATGAATCAAGTAGTAGCAGCAATTAACACAAAATGCAGTTAAATGTACTGTAATTGATCATTCCAAAAATTAAAAAATAAAATTAATTAACATCCTAATTAAGAATTATTGAATGCCCTCACTCTGTTTAAATAAGATCATTATTTTAATTCCCAGTTTAGAATTTAGACTAATTATTCAATTAAATTTTCAGTGAAACATAGACCTTATAAAACCCTTTTTCAGGCATTTAAATGTAGACTATTAAATATTCCTAATGAGCACACAGTCCATCTGCTATTCCTTTGATCATTTTAGGATATCTTCCGTCTTCTATTCTGAAATTAAATTACTCCCTCTTTTACAGGTGGATCAGAGATAGCAGCTTTTTAATAAAATAAGGTCAACTTGTAATTCTGTGATCTTTTTATTAGATTCCTTTCAAATACTAGAGCTTTGGACTGCTGCCATTTCCTTATACCTAAACTAACATTTCTTTGTTCTGCTGTGTCTAGATATTTTAAAATTGTTCTTGTCCATGTGATCATGAAATTAGACTTTGTACTTCAGAATAATTATATTTTATGACTAATTGTTTTCAGCTTATATAAAAAAGAGTGAATGAGCAAATTAAAAATATAGTATGGAAGAGTTCATTCTGAAGGCCTTCATACTAGTATATACCGTATATACCCATGTACACACAAGTTACAAAGGATGGTTTAAACTTTCTAATGGAATAAAAACCATTTAAAATGTAATTTGAAGCACAATTGGATTTTCTGAGCAAATTTAAAATAGTGTCATGTTTTCAAACAATCTGTGTGTTTTTACATAAGTGTGCACAATGATTATGAAGTAGTTTAACTTCTCTCTACTACATCTGTAACATATAAGGACTAAAGGCAATTTCATTATATATATAATAAGAAACCTATTAAACTGCATAGTCTATAGGTGTCCACTCACATTAAGTCTTTAATAATTGGTTTGATTTGTTTCTGCATTAACTATTATTTATTTATTTATTTAAATTTAAAGGCTTATTTTTCTTTGTCTCAACTCAGGATCTCTATTTTCAAAAATATTAGGAAGTCATGTAAATTTCTTCGTACAATTCAGAAGGACATAGGTATGAATTTTGCATCAAATCAACAAGAGAAAAATGAATCACCATCCTCAAAATTATTTTGTTCCTTGTAGGGAAGAGAGAGAACAAGAGAAGGAGAAGGTAGAAAGGAAAGAGGGAGGGAAGGAGGGAAGGAAGAGGAGGAGGTAGAAGGAGGGCAAGAAAGATGGATATATTTCTGGTATTTCTATTTTCACGAGAAAAATTAAATTTCAAAAATGCTCAGGTGCATTCTGATTTAATTCAATCTTAGACACACTAAAAGAAAAAGAGATTTAACATAGTTGAGCAAAGAACAATTTCATGAATTGATCAGCATTCAAAACACAAAGAGTGTCAGGAACTCTTCCCAGGGAACATGAGCAGGGAGCTCATGTTTAGTCTGAACTTGGAAGCCAAATATAAGTGTCAACTAATTACTCACAGTTAGGCATCTTTATGGGCCATGGCATGATCACTTGACTGCCTATGATTGACTGAAAAATCATCTATAGGTTACTAAAAAATAACTAGTAAGTTAGTTCTTACTTTAGTCACTACTAAGCTGCAGTTGCTTCAGTAGGAAATGAAAGAAGGAAGACAACCACAGCCTGATGACTTCCTGCTTATTTACTTTAAAACACCTATTCTTTAAAGTACTTACGGTTCCACAAATTTTATTCACATTTTCTATAGATTCCATAGCTTTTTATCAGTTAACTTGTGTGAGGGAGCACAAGGTTTTATCTATCAGAGAAACTCCTATTTTGTCTTCACATCAAAATGGGATTGGGCACTATTAGGGGGACAGTTAAAAAGAGGGTAAATTTCAGTGAAATCTCATACCCATTTTTCAGTGATAAAAAGGCAGAGTTTCTTAAATATACTGCATTATTATTATATTAAAGCATTTCATTTAAAGGTCCTAACAGGGAGAATATACATATGCACTCATGCTCTGAACAATGACACTTGGTCAATGACAGAAGGTCCACATGGCCAATGACATTATAATGGAGTAGAAAAATTCCTATTGTCTAATACTTAACTGAATCTTTTCTATCTTTAGATATGTTTAGATACCCAAATATGCACCATTGTGTTACAACCACCCACAGTACTCAGTACAATAGAATTCCACAGAGCTCTATAGCAATGAGAAAATTTCTGAAAATACATCTCTGTCATCAAGCCACATATGATTTATATATGTATATACATAGATACACATACGCACACATAGAATCTATCTTAAATATCTAACATGTAGACCTGAGCTACATATATTAATTCTTGATTTTAATCTCCATGAAAACATAGGAGGAGGACGATTCTATTACTAGGCACATGGATTATTAAGCACAAGGAAAAGCTCTAACTTTGCCTGGCTGCTGAGAAGGGACTGTGATGAGAACCCAGGAGTTCATACTCTCATGACCACTTAGTTGTAGGTCAGATGTCTTGTGAGATGTTGTGTCTAGCCTGTCACGGTGCCGGACAAGTATTTTCAAGTCCTAGAGTACAATTTATGTAAGAGAGATTTTTAAATGGTTTCCCCCTCTCTGTCTGCCTCTGGCAATTAACATTTGTTTTATGAAAATTGATGCTTTGATATATATATGATTGCTTACTTTCATCTGTCAAACAAATCTGAATCCTTGATTATGCTTCTCATTTACTTAGCAAAGCCCTTTCTCAAGGGGAGTACAAAGAAACGTTACTTTAAGCCCTGTAAGGATTATCATGAATTCCAAATAGAGAGCCACTGAGCAACTGTGGTTTTGTGGTACACTTAATTGTTTAATTCCTGCTTTCATTGAAATCAATTATTTATTTTTTCTTTACCATGATTTCTTTTAAGCCCTGGGCAGATGACATGTGGTTAATTTTCTCAGACTTGGTGAGTTCTTTGGGCACAGACTAACCAGAGTTCAAATAGGGAGTTAAAGAAGCATACCATTGATTCTGGCTTTTCACAATTCATGGATATTACTCCAGCATAGCACAGAAGACAAGGAATGCGTGTATATGGCAGTGTAACTAGAACTATGGGTGAACCGTTTCCTATTCTGGAAGCCATACAGAACAATCAAACAATTAGGGAGAGAATACAGTTGCTCTTGTTTTTCAGGAGACTCTGAGGACCAAATCAACTCCAATTCTCTCACTTCCTACATGGTGTATTTTATTAACTAGAAAGAATAGAGTTTACTAAATGGCACTTTTATTGCTCCCTTTACCTAGGAAGAGAGCAGTGGGATCTTTAGCTTCTTTATTACAAAAGCAGTCAGATATTTTATACAGTAATAAAAGCACCAGATGCCATTTGAGACAGCTAAAGGTAGATGATGAGGACTGTGAGTACAGCATTAACTGTATTTTCTCAGAAAAGTGTTCATTAAAACCAGGTTTTTCCCTAACCCCAAACACTACTGGGACTGTAAATAGACATAGACAAGTTCCCTTAAACTAGTTAGAGAAAAACCCGGTTAGCTAGTACCTCTGAACACATTCTCTGTTAATGCACAGAAAAGTTGAACATAGAATAAAGGACGAATGCATGGGGACAGTGGCTCTATTTCCTTCAAGAGTCATCATTCTGTTTTCACTTGTCCAAATCCTCTATTTTCAACATAATATGTGTTATATTTCCAACATATGTTGTCAAAGAAGCTAATAGAATGTGCTTCTACAAATCATGAATTTCCTGTCCTGGAAAGCAGGCTGCCTTGTAATGAAATTTCTAAAATGCCAAAATATAAAAATCCACTGTTCTTGCTGGGCGTGGTGATACATGCCTATAATCCCAGGGGCTACAGAGGATGAGGCAGGAGGATCATGAGTTCAAAGTTATCCTCAGCAAAAGTGAGGCACTAAGCAACTCAGAGACCCTAAATAAAATACAAAATAGGGCAGGGGATGTGGTTCAGTGGTTGACTGTCCCTGAGTTCAATCCTCCAGTATCCCCCCGCCCCCCACCCCGCCAAGAAAACATTCACTGTTTCTTTAAAGAAAACTTTCCAAGTTTCTTAAAAACTCTGTTTATTAATAACCCATTACTACCAACTACTGTCCCTTTGAGAGCATGGCATCCAGAGAAATGGAAACACTATCAATATCTTCTACTAGCCAATATTATAACTGAAAGATGAGATTTGTAGTTTGTAAAATGATACAGTCAGATAAATGCTTAATGGTAACTATTGACACAGATAAAACCTATCCTAAGAGTTTACAGGTAATTGACAAAAGTGTAAGAAATTCAATTTTTCAAAGAAGAAATAAGATTTGAAGTGGTCCTTGTAAGATTGGGACTACAATTTCCAATATTGCTAACTAAATTATGGTAATTTTTATTAATAAGGGAATTGCAACCCAGGGCTGACACCTGGCAGGAACTACAGTGTTCTTGAATAAATGTGACAAAAAGACATTTTAATCAGCACAAAAAATACATGAGATATATACTATTATTATCTCTAGTCTACAGATAAGACATACAAGGCTTAGAGAGTTTCTTTGACCCTAACAAGGTCACCAATGCAAGGAATGAGTTGTCAAGTCTCTCAAGCAGAACTTTGTGGTTTCAAACCATTACACAGAATTAAGTGTGGCCTCAAAATGAAAACTTAAGGATTGGTCTGGAGACTGACACTTACACAGGCAGAAAGTGGTTGGAACTAGTCTTGGGAGGTCTTGAAATGTTGGCTTGAAAGGATAAGGTTTAATAATGCATAGCAAGTAGCCAGTGGATTTGTAAGAGAATGTAAATGGGTCCTGGAAGCTTATAGTTTTTTTATTATTTAAATATGTTCTATTTCTTTCAAATTAAAAAATAAACTTTGGAAAAACTGTCTTGCATCTTATTTTAATAAGAAAATACATAATGCCTGCACAGGTTTAAATTAGAGGTAGACTCAGACCTATTATCCTTTAAAAAACAGACTTTAGAGTAAATTTTAAATCCCATCATTTATGAAATCTGGAAGATGTTATATATGATAATTTCTCTGTATTTTTTTCCCACTAAAACCACCTATGACAAAAATAGTTAGGATACTCTATTAATACAAGTCATCTCTATTAGAATTCAGGAAATAAGGTCATTTTAAAGACTAAAACACAATCTAGAATAAGAGTATAAGATGATCATTTTAAGAATATAAGAAGAATTTAAGAATTAAATCTTAGAGAACAAAGAAAGTATCAGAATGAGAGAGATAAACTTATGTAGTACAGTAAAGAAATACAAACTTTCCCTAGTGTAACTAACTGACTGAGACAGGTGAAACATGCTTATTTAATTATGATTTAAGGACTCTGTAATGCAAGGGGGTGGGAAGAAGTGTGACCTTTGTTATTGACACGTCCTTTCAGGTGATAATAAAGATTGAAGAGCCGAGATTCACTTTCATCAAGTTACATAAACTCTAATCCCCCAATGCCTAACCTGGAAAACTGACATTCATTTAGGGCCATCAAGGGGGCTGCTTGTCCTTCCATGCTGTTCCTCTGGCAGACAGGTATAGATCTCTGTCCCCTTAATTCCTCCCTGTTGTGATTTGATTGGTCACTGCTTCTCTATTCTCCTTTAAGCTCCTACTTTTTAGGAGTAGTATTCCTGTTATTTGTTAAGGATACTCTTGCCATTTGAAGTAATGCTATTTATCCCACTTCTCTAGTGCAGACTCTGAGAGCAAAAGTCAATTCCTTCTCTTCACTGACAATTTTAGCTGATGAACTTGACACTTTCCCTACATCAGCCTTTACCACACATCTTGCATTGCACAGAGACTCTTGACAGTCTCATTTCCAAAAATCACTACTCCCCACCTTATCAGTCAGGCCATTAAGGGACTATGTCTTCTTCTGAAATGATGACACTGGAAGTCAAAAATGTGGCCAGTGAACTTTCTAACAATAAATATCCATGTATCTGCTTTAGGATCACTATTCCATTCGTTCTTTGTTTTCTTTGACCTCTGCTCCCTAGTATGCCTCTATGTTTCCCCATCATTAATTGCGCCTATCATAATTTTCATCCTGATTCACTGTAGATTTAAGAGAGCAACTCATCTGATATCTTGCCAATATCCTGCAATGCCTTATCTGTTGTTTCTCTGAAGTCCGGTTTGGGGAAAACTTGCTTAGTGTACTCTGGAGTCTGAGTGCTTGCGTGCCTCATCACAGACTGCTGAGTACTCTTGGAAAAGGCAGACAGTCCGCCATCATTATAGATTCACAGTCAGAAACATCAATTAGTTTTATTAGCAGTACCCTACAATCCCATGAGCTACCTCATTGCCCATTTCCCATAATTCTATTATGATTCTACTCTAAACCCTTCCCACCACGGACTCCCTCTCTTCTTCTCTTGACTGACTTTGGAGAACTTTAGCTTTCAGAGAACAAAGTAGTGTTTGCATACAAAGCCACTCAACTTCCTACTATCAAATGCGACAACCTACCTTCTTTCTTACCTCCCACCCTCCTCTTCTAACATTGAAGTCTCTCTTTTCTTATTTAAGATAATTTATCCTAATTAACTCTGGGTGACTTATAACACGTTTCAGAAGGTAAAATGAGCAATTAAACTTGGTCAAGTCTCCTTAAAGATGAATGAAACTATGGACTAATCAAAGCACTAGGAAGAGAACAAAAGCAAATCAAACAGGCATTTCTCTTCTCTCCTTTGAATTTTCACATTTCCTTACTTCCTACCAGCTGTTAAAAAATGTTCTATTTTTTTTCTTCCAAAATTCCACAGAAACTACTATTACCACTGCCCTTAATGTTTTTCATATAATGGGTATTTTCCTTTTTAATTTGCTTTATTTTACTTTAATTTGCTTAATCTTTATGGATGGACAGTGTTTGCACTAGCAGTCACCTCCACCTTAAAAAAATATATATCTTTTTGTTTCAATGAACACATATATGCTTGCTTAAATCCTGCTGTTTTCTGCTCATTTATTCTTCTTCTTCTGCCCAGCTCTCAAATAAAAATGTTTCAAAATAAGGTCTGGGTTTTTGAATGTCTTCTATACTCTGCTCTACACTTTGGAGATTTCATCTAATCCCTTGTCATTACCACAGATATACATTTATATATCTCAATGCATTCTCTATCTTGAGAATAGACTTCTATATAATTGGTATCTGAAAACTCTGTTAAAATTCAGCTCTCATAAGTAGGTCAACACATATGGAACAAATTCATGATCCCCCCAGCTACTCTTCATGTACCAAAGCCTAAAATCTAATTCTTGCCCAGATTTACACATGTCCTATATACAGCCAATATGACACTAGATTTTCAAGTCAAAACCTTGAGTTCATGCTTTATTTTCCTTTTATAAAAATTCCTTCATGAAATAAATAAAAATAATTCAGTTTGCTTTAGAGCCCCATCCACCCAATTCTTTACTCCCAACACCACATGACAATTTCATTCTTTTTCTTTTGCAGATTATTTCACAGACTCTAAACCTGTCTCTCACCATCCACTCTTACTTCACCTAATCCATTTCCACAGTGTAACCAAAGTCAATTTTTTAAAGTCATGTCCAGAATCTTCCTAAATATCCAGAATTTTTGACATATCATAAAAGACTCAGCCCCAATTATTTTCTGCCCTGAACTCCTGGGTCTAGAACTTAGGCCTTTGTTTCCTGGAGTTCTGTGGTCCAGGCACCATGGGCTTCTTCCACTCTTCTCCAGGCTTAAAGACATGTTTTAATGTCTTTGCTATTCTACTCAAACCCAACTTTGCCTCCTATTCTTTTTATGCATCTTCACTCACTTTCCCTTATTCCCATGTAACCTTCATGTCTTAGTTGAATATTATAATCTTCAGGATTCTTGGATCCCTGCCTAAATAAAGATTTCCTGCTCCCATAATGTCCTTGAGATCTAATTCAAACTTATCATATTTTACTGTAATTATTTCTATTATATGTCTTTGCTACTAGAATGTAAGGTTCCTGAAGTGAAGACCATAAGATTCATCACCCACTCCTCTACAAAAAACAATACCATTACAACACACAGTTTAAACTCAACAAAAATCATTTTTTTAATAAATTAGCTAAACTACAATCTCTTGGATTTGTTTTAGGTGTTTTATAATTTAAATAATGTGTCAAGTCTATTGTATGGTGATTTTCATGTACCAAATTTTAAGTACTCAATAAATAGTTTTTCTTTATTTTCTCAAACATTATGTATTACCATAGACTAAACAGAAAAAAATTTGGAAAAGAGAGGAAATAGTTTTACTGTATTCATACTTTCTGATGCACTGCATTGTAAATATATATATATATACACACACACATACATACACATATATATATTTGGCTGATAATTATTAACTATAGTTACAGATCATTAAAATGCTTTGTATTATAACTGTTTATATTATTTATAATGTTTCTAAAATACATAGCTGAAAACTTTTTATCTTTATTCATATTTACCTTCTTCATAATTGCTGTGAATAAATTATAAATTATTATAAATTTATTATTAATTATAATTAAATTAATTATTATAGATTTATAAATAAATTATTTATAAATTCTTATTCAAAAGAATAAAATGAGGTAAATAAGTATATTTCAAGTTTGGTATCTTCTTTTTTAAGCCAAGCAATAAAGAAACTAAAAAAATGGAGTTGAAGAATATCATGCTAAGCGAAAAAAGCTAATCCCCACAAAAACAAAGGCCTAAAATTCTCTCTGATAAGTGGATGATGATCCATAACAGGGAGAGGGGAGGCATGGGATAATGGAGGAACTTTGGTTAGGCAAAGGGAAGGAAGGGTTTGGAGGGTGCATGGGGGCAGGGAAGACAGTGGAATGAGATGGACATCATTACCCTAGGTACATGTATGGCTGCACATATCGTGCAATTCTATATTGTGTTCAACCAGAGAAATGAAAAGTTGTAGGGCCATTGTGTACAAGGAATCAAAATGCATTCTGCTATCAATTGTACCTAGTTAAAATAAATAAATTAATTAAAAAATCAAACAGAATATCCCTAATTTTGAAGGATGTTTCCGTTTCTTATTATAAATATATTTATTAATTACCTTTCCTATTTCAATTATGTCATGCTTTACTTGTTTAGATGACTTGCTTTTTCAGCATGTTACTCTTTTTGTACCTAGATATAAGGATTTTTAATGGATTTTTAGTAATAAACATTTTTGAAAAGCAAGCTCACAGTCATACAAGAGCTTGAGATAAATGGTGCTGAGTTGCATATATGGCAAATATATGTTTTAAGGATATTTTCCATCATTCTTTTTATTTAAGTAAGTTTTATAATCCTATCCTATCTCATTTGGAGAAACATGTAAATCCATGAAATTTCTCTATGTAATGTAAGTATACATATAGCATCTCTTCTCAAAATTCTCATTGTCTTTTAATTGGTTCAAATCTTCAATCTCTGTAATGGTAATCAAAATTCCAACACACTTCTTGTTCTAAGGAACTCTTTATGGGTATATTCCATTCATAAAAAACAATAAATTACTAAACTATATTTGGCTTCTAATGTATCTATTATGTTTCTACTATTCTATCCCATTCTGCTTAGGTTTTAGTGGCTATGGTAAATATCAACATATGCATAGACTCTTCTCTGTTTCATTGGGCAATTAATTTTGCTTTCTTCTTTCTTTATTTGTCCATTTGAATTCCCTTATAGCTACTATAGCAATAAGAATTTTTTTGTACTATAGTTGTTTTACATGAATATATATCAAACATATCTTTCTAAAAGAATCATGTTTTGTGTATCTTTCTTATGTTTAGATTATTTAATATATGCACAAAAATGTTTCTGTTGGATTGAAGACATTATTACTATTTTAGAAGATTTGCATCTAGGTTTTATTTAATTAATAAATTGTCCTATTATATTTAAATTACTTGGTCTGTAATATAACTCGAAAGGGGTAAAAAGAATATTATATGATATAGAAACTGACAAATTTCCCTGCTTAAGGAGCTCTTTTCAATTGAAGAATTAGTTATCCAGATAAATCATCTCTCAAATTTCTGTATATGACAAAAGAAACATATTTGATTTATATAAGAACTATTAAGGAAAATTTCACTTGTATAAAATAAAATGTTACTAAAATTCTTAGTAATTAATGTTTATTACTTTTAAAATGGTATCCTTTAGAATATACCATCTTAACATAAAATTGTGCAGTGGACTGTGGTTATTTGAAATAATATAGAGTTGGAAATATTTGAAAGTACTTAGAAGTGTGCTTTAGTACCAAATAATAAGAGTTGAAGTGCCGGTAGAGATTTTATGATGTAGAGTTCAGAATTGGCAATTGTCTTCTGTTCTGTGTTCCTTTCATTTCCACTTTCCCCCTTTACATCTTCTCCTCCTTCCTCCCTTCTTTCCGTCCTTTCTAACTTGATTACCAGGTTTTAGGTCGGCCATATTTTTGAAACATTTTTCTCTCCCTCCTGGTAATCCTCAGATTGCTGCTTAGTAAACTTTGAAAACAAAATATTCTCCATCAAAAACAAATTGTTCTGACAGGTATGATTCATAAATTTGAGTTGGGATCAAAGGCTTTCAATGAAATGACCCTTAACACTTAATAGCATGACTTTTATTAGCACAGTGGACAATAATAGACTTCATTTAGGTAGGTTAAGGGATTTCTGGTTTTACAGATAATATTAATAAAGGAAATAATGTTTCCAAATAAGGGGCACCTTAAGAGTCTATGCTTATTTCCCTCAATCATGAAAAGATTTCTAGTACTATCCCCAGTTGAACTGGATATCAAGTATTTAGAGTGAAAATTTCTTTGCATTCCATTTTATTAAAATGGACTGTCATAAAAAAATAAGAATGGCACCTCTCATAAAATCAGGTCATGTTTTATGAATATTTAACTTCCTTTGAACTTTTCAAAAGCAAAGAGTGACCTTGAAAACTTCTAGCAGCAGTACAACATTGTAACACAAAGGCCACTGCCTTTGTCATTAATCATGGCAAATGACTGCCTACAGCTGTTGTTGGCTTTTCAAGGGAAATATTAAGAGAGAGAGAAACGTGAAAATATTTATTATAGACTATTTTATCATAAAAAAGAAAACCTGAGAATGATTGAGACCCAACCAACACATGAGGGTTTTCTTTTCACTTATTTTAGACATGCAGTTTGACATATTTTGCTTTTAGTTTCTGTCCTGCTGGAAATCAATACACTAGTCGAGCAGTAAGAATTTAATAACCCAACTACTAAGTATTGGTTTACTATATTACCTTTTTATTGGGCTATGGAGCCATAATTTATGCAGAATCACAGCAGTACTATACCAAAAAAAGTGAGCAGGACTCTCTTGTGTTTTATGTTTTTAAAATTATTTATAGAAGGCTCAGGAAGGCATTCACAATTCTCAGGAGAAAAACAGTAAAATAAAGAAACAAATATTTAGCCACCTGTTAATTAAATCCTCTCCCTCTAGAGCAGAATACTGACTGAAAACTATCATCCAAGCCAATATCTAAATTTTCAGTCAAACAAACGGAATACGAACATCATTAGATTTAAGTTGAAATGAAATTAAAAAGAGAGTAGACAATTAAATTTATTGGCCCTCAGTAAAGGCATATATTTAATATTATAAAAATAGATATAGTGGAGCCAGGTGCAGTAATGCATGCCTGTAATCCTGGCAGCATGGGAGGCTGAGTCAGGAGGATCACAAGTTCAAAGCCAGCCTCAGAAACTTAGCAAAACCCTGTCTCAGAATTAAAAAAAAAAAAAAAAAGATTAAAAAGCAGGCTGGAGATGTGGCTCAGTGTTTAAGCACCCCTAGGTCCAATCTCTGGTAACAAAAATAAAAAATAAAAATAAAAATAAATAATGTAATTTTTAAAAAAATAAAGCATATGAATCATTTGATCACTCACAGATACTCCTGTCCAAATTACCTTTTATGGACGATAGACAATATTTCACTTGTTGCAATTAAACTCTTTTAGCCATGACCCAAATTTCAGAGATCATATTATTTTTAAGGTTTATCCCTTCTTATATCTTCAAAAGAACAAATATTCTAAATTTCCATTGAAATTATTAACTCTAACTTTGCCTCTTATTTTGATGCCATTATTACCATATAGACTTTTTATTGATAGAAACAGATGTCAAGCATAGTACAGTGGAAAGATTAAGGATTTTGTAGTCTAAAAGATATAAATTCAGATTTATACCCACATTTTCTACAACCACCTAGACTGGTGAAATATATTTAGTAAAATTGAGGAATTGAATTTTTAACTTGTTGAATTTAAATTAAAAACTAAAAGTATATATCTTATTTTATTATCTTGATAAGACTACATTATTACATTATACAAGATATCTGTACCAGATTTTAGTATACATATTGAACACTTGCTTTATTTCTAGTATCATATATATCACATCATCTAGATTCACATTACTGATCTATTAGGTATCATTTAACATTCCAATATGTTTATTTGAAATTTTTTTGAAAACACTGGATTATTGATACTATATAAGTCATAAATGGTAAATAAACTAAAATGTTATTTAAATCATAACATTTCAAGTATTTTATCAGCTAAAAATAAGTATAAACTTTTATTAATTTAAAAAAAGGCTTCCTATTGGTGTAAGATACAAGAAAGCTACAGAAATTATCAAAATAATAAAGATAAAAAGAGATTGGAAGCAGTTATGTCAAAATTCATGATGAATAGCAACTTTGTATAAAGAATGAAAAATGACAAGCTGTTATGTAATTTTTAGGATAATAAAGTTTAAAATATTAAAATCCATCTTCAGAAAATTTTTAGTAAATTTGATGAGAAATCCCTCCTCAGACATCAAAGAAAAATTGATTAAATTGATTAGCTGGAATCAGAATTAAGTGTCAAGCAGGAAATAAATTTTAATAACTTTTAACAAGATCTGAGCTTGCAAATTTGGCCACTAATAAGAGAGAGTGAATTCTTACACAAAAGAAATTTAGTTTTAGATTAAAAGATGGTGAGTTATTACTCTTGCTGTTTAAAATATATTATGAAATTACTAAAAGAAATAGAAGGGAATGAATTTGATGATTTGTGTTCTTTATTATTGTCATTGGTTGGTTTGTGCAGGAGTTTTAGATAGAAATAGTGTACTTAATTTTATTTCAAGATTTGTCTGAAACAGAAGAAAGAGATGTTAAATTTTAATCATCAAAGAAAAGTAGCAGTATGATTTGCATTTTTCACTGATCCTATCCTGCATATAAATGAGAAAAAAAGAAAGTTTTAAGGAAAAGAAAAGCTATTTGTAACTTACTTCAATAAAAGAATTTATTTGGAAGTTGAAACCTTTCATAATTTAAATACACGATGATTTTATACATAGTTCTTACATGAATGAAGATGTGGATTGTTTTAATTCTAATTCATGATGCTAGAAAAGTGAATTCTACGTCTAATAAAAATGTGAAGAAAACATTTTCTAACATTCGTATATTTAAAGTTGTTTTTTAATCCATGCAATAACCTATAAATTAAACCTTAATTGATATGAGACTTACTGAGGAAATGCAAATTGGTCAATGTTTGTGCAAATATTGAAAGAAATCACTTTTCAATTTTGGAAAATATTGCAAGTCTGTTTGAAAAACACGTAGGTAGATGATCTACTTTTGTCATGGTTGAGATATGAGTTGTCCCCCAAAATCTCTTGTATGAGACAATGCAAGAATGTTAAGAGGTAAAATGAGTAGATTGTAAGAGGTGTAACCTCATCAGTGGATTGATCCACTTGAATGTATTCACTGGTATTAACTGCTGGCAAAGAGTGTATAGGAAGGAAATAGATTAGTGGAAGTGTGCCTTGGAGGTTTAGATTTTGTTTCTGGCAAGAAGAGCACTCTTGGCTTTCCTGGTTGTCATGTCCTGAGCTGCTCTCCTCATGCCCAGAACAATGGAATTGACCAAGCCTGGACTGAGTCCATGAAACCTATAAGCTAAAATAAACTTTTCCTCCTCCAGGTTATTTTTTTTTTAGGTCTTTTTATCATAGCAACACAAAGCTGACTAAAATTTTTTAACTGAAATTTTACAAAATGTCAGGTAGGTTGTAAAGTTTCCAATGAAAACAAGTATAAAATATGCACCAGATTTCAGACAGAGTATAAAAAAAAAGTGTAAAGTACCTCACTAATAATTTTTCTGTGATTACATGTTATATTGTTAGTGGCTTTGATAGCTGTGTTTTGTTAACTAAAATATATCATTAAAATTAATTTTGCATCTTACCTTCAAGCTGACAAATTTGAGAATATCACAAGATGAGAGAGAATCGACGCATAGTTTTCTGTACTTTCAAGTATCTGATAAAAAAAAATCACAATAAAATGAAATGTGTTTATTCCTTCTCACAAAAGACCAATATGATCTCTGCACTGGTCCTTAAAATGGGTATGGGAAAATTTTAAAGTAACCTCCAAATGGAACACAAATATGAATACATATCTAGATTAAACATGCAGAGTGTGTTCTTTAAAAAAATATTTATAGTTGATAATGCCAAAAAAGAAACAAAGCACATTCAACACATAAAGAATTTAAATATGTTGCTTAAAGTTAATAAAGACATTTATCACTATTTTGTGACTAGAGAGAAGATTTTTAACACACAGTGTTCGTAGAGGATATTTTTATTGAGTGGCAGGGAATTATTTTTTTAATATTATTTTTGTAAGAATATGTGTCTTCCTTTAATTTTTATACCTATCTAGCTATTTCTGGTATTCAGTAGGCAGCCAAGTTCTCTGGCATTCAAATCTTCTGCCTCAGTGTGAACACGAATCTCATTTCCTTGAAATACTGCTTCTACTGTATTTCAAGGAAATGAGATTCTGTTCAAGCAAGTTGAAATCTTAATTCCAGTTCTTTTCAGAGCAATAATTTATATATAAAGTATACCACAGATGGATGTTTATATTGAATATAATAACTTGAAGACTTATTTTATCTGAAAATGGAATTAGAGCTTCTTAATGCCCAAAGATAGACCTAAATCACTTGAGGTTATACCCCCATCTTTCTGGACTGTAGAAGCATCATCTTTTACCAGTGGAGTGTGTAAGTCAGCATTACTCCTTACTCAAATGCAATCATCCACACAAAGTCTTCACTGTCACAAAAGCCAATAAATGAATAAAATATTTGCCAACTATTGGGTGAATGTGAAATACCTTATTTTCACTAATGGACTTATGCTAATGAATATATAAGAAAGTTACGGAGCATTTTAGTTCATACAGTTCTGTACATTGTATTTGCTTAAGCAGAAACAACTTAGAGAAAAGTCAATGTGTTCACTGTCATTGGAAAAGAAAGCAGAAACCTATTAATTAATGGTATTGGATATCAAACCCAGGACCTTGCACATGCTAGAAAGGTACTCTGCTGAGTACTCTACACCCCAACTCATTGTTTGTAATTTTAAAGAGACAAATAGGTGTTATAACTGTCAATGAATCGGAAGCCCAATGACACTTTGAGACTCATTTGTGCTTGATTAAGAATCATTTAAAGTTGGGTCAGAATCCTTATGGGAGAGAAATTAAAGGTAAGGAGAACAATTACATTTTATTAAATAATGCTAAACAATCAATTTTGAAGTAGGTATCTAAGCTCTGACAAGAATGTCATAATGGATTACACAATATGGGATGATTATTAAGTAGATATTCAATTCTTATCTATGTTGTTGCATGCAACATGTATCCATGTAAACATACCCCTAAACAGAATTCTCTAAACTTATTCACACTACTAAAATCTTCCTTAGGTACTTTGTGAACATAAATAGAAAGCTGATTTTTAATACTCATGGTAGATGATAGTATTGACACAGCCATCAAAATCTCATGCTGTGGTCACAAACTTCAGAAAAGTTGCATTAGAAAAATTTACAGAAGATAGAAATAGATTAAAGTCTGATCTGCATGCTATTAATGAAGGAGATAACAAAAATGTCACATGTAGGAACGTTTAAAAATTTAACATGGACTTCAATCACCATTTAAATACTGCCAATTTCCTAAGATACTAAGTGATCATTTCATTTCACTTCTAAGAAATGACTGAAGATATAAAAATTTAGGATCAGTGTATTATTATACTAATCAAAGTTGTGAATAATTCCAAATACTTACCTAATACTAAATAGTAGGTAAATATTTGAGATACTTGGGTAAGTAATTGAATTTCCCTATAACATTACTCCCCACCCCCCCACACAGAGAAAAAGAGAGAGAGAGAGAGAGAGAGAGAGAGAGAGAGAGAGAGAGAGAGAGAGAGAGAGAGAGAGAGAGGAATCAGATAATTCTGCTCTTCTAGGGAAAATATTACTTTATAGTAGTAACACTTTTTGTATGTGACCTGTAAGAGTTCATGGATAGAAATATTTATTCCAAAATGACAGCAAGGCAGTCCATAGATATAAGGATTTCATTTTTTTTTCATAATATAGAAGAGACAGTTGCATATCAGGATATCCTCTAAATAAAAATCTGAAGAGAGATAATAGTTTAGAGTTTCTATGGATCACTTATCCTAGAATCAAAAATTTCAAGATATGGAGTCCTAAACTAGAAGTCACCAACCCCATAAATCAGAGGCTTTAGGATCCATTACTTCACAGGAACACTTGTCCTCAGGTAATCCAGGTGGTTGGCAAACTATGGACTATCAATATTTTTGTATGACCTACAAACTGAGAATGAATTTTACATTTTAAAATAATAAAAACCGAAAACATAATAGAAAAAAATATGGGAAATATAAATTGTCCATAAATAAAGTTGCCTTGAACACACCACACAGATTGATTTTTCATGTGTTTTCTCTCACCACTTTCTGGCTGCAAGGGCAGAGTTGAGCAGTTGTGATAGAGACTGTTTCATCTGGCCACTTATAGAAATCATTTACTGACCATTTAAATAGGCTAGGAGAAAGCCTTCCAGAGACTAAAAAGCTATTACTCTAATGAGCTATTTGTAGACTCCTGAATTTTCTTCTGCATACATCCTAAGAACCTTTTCATTGTCCTACTACCAAAGTAGGCCTGCCAACTCTATGAATAACTACGAGCATGTGAGATTATCAGCTGGATAACCACAAATTATTTTTTTTTCTGCCTGAACTTTCTACTACTTCTAAAATCATTGTTTCTAGTGAGCAGCCAGGCCCCAACTAAGATGTTTTACTCCTAACAAGCCATAGTTCTCCTTAGGAAATTTGTTTCTAGCCATCATATATATATGATACACAATATATATATATATATTGTGTATGTATACACACATGCACACACAACAGCAGTTAACATAAAACATTACACAATGCCACATCACTAAATTTCTCAACTAAAAAACTCCTCTGTGCCTGAGAGGTCATACATCTGTCAAAGTGCCCTACTGTCTGGGTTGGGTATCAACTCAGACACCTTGAGCAATTGGCTATAGTCTTGATCTCCCTTTTATATGACTTTGTGCAGGTAATAATAGCAGACAAATAAACAATGCCAGATCTGGATATTCATTTTTGTTTAAGGCAAGTTGTGTGTGTGTTTGTGTGTGTGTGTGTGTGTATGTGTGCATGTGTGTTTAGTTTGGAAATGAATAGAAATATGAAATAGCAACAAATAAATAAGAATATTCACCATATATACACACAATGGCATTTTCTTTTGCAATACTCAATGATTTGATGTAAACAATTATCCATCTTCAATTTACTGAAAGGAAAGGATTACATAAATTTAGGGATTGATAAGTAATTAAAAGGTTTCTATATCACTTTCACTTTAAGTGATTTATATTATTTAAATATTTATGTAATTACATAAAAATGTTAGATGCAGAATATCATGACAATAATGCCAAAAAGACAGTAATTATCCTACAGACATGATAGAAGAATTACAGAAGATGAGTGTCTCATGATTATGTGTTGACTGCCTTAGGTATCCTTTGATGAAACAATCAAGAACATGTTCTTCATATTAAAGGGAAAATAATTTTGGTTTCGCTTTGTTAAATTTAAAGAGTTACAGAATAAATTGTTATAGAAAAATTTATGCAAAAAATTATAGATCATTGCAATATGTATATTTCCTAAACTGCTATGTTCATTAGAGTCATTGATTTTAATAATTAATACATATGACTGTATGTAATTAGTATTCAAGATAATTGCCCATTTTCATACAAATTATTTAAGACTTTTTTGTGGTATTTTGTGGTTGATCTTTTTAGAAGTCTTTTTACTTGGTATTTTAAAAAGGTACAAACTACTGGTTGTGATAGTACACACCTGTAATCCCAGTGGCTCAGGAGGCTGAGGAAGGAGGATTGCAAATTCAAAGCCAGCTCCTAGAATTTTGGAGGCCTAAGCAAATTAATGAGACCCTATCTCAAAATAAAAACAAAAAAATGGACTAGGGATATGATTTTTTGGTCAAGTACCTCGGAGTTCAAAAAATGGGTACCAACAAACAATCAAAAAATAATAAAAACTAGGTAATACAAAAAAAATTTCTCTCTCAAATGATTCAATTTTTTTTAATAAAAGAAAAGCAGGGTTTTCAAGTATAGTATACAAGTCTATAATTTCACTAACCTTGAAGAAAAATAAAGCCAGGGCAGTAAAAAAATGAAAGAAATATAACTATATATTAATAAATTTGAGACTCCTCCAACTAGTATTATAAGAATAAAAATTGACAATGGGTGTTGTACCTAGAAACACTCCTGCTATTTACTAATAGCTAGAATCTAAAGACTTTAAATCTATTAATTGTTCTACAAGGAAACCAATGCACTTTTGTTTAAGACATACCTGTGAAAATATGAATGTGTTTTGAAAGATATTTCACCTAAATTTAGCTTTGGGGCCTCCTAAAACCAAGAAAGAGGAAGATATAACCCAATGGTAACACTATCAAAGCAAAGTAATACAGTTGATTGAAAATACAGTTGAGCACTCCCAGCAGATGAAGGTGTGAATTTCCTCATACATCATCTTAATGGCAACATTTTCTACAAAGCGACATGGAGTACTCCTTTCATATTTCATGAGTTCTATTTGCCCGACTTCAAAATGCCAAATGTGCGAGTGAACAGTGCTTTAATATTCATGGGTTTTTGAGATGGCTTTGACAGTTGTCAACTAGAGAAATGGCTTCATCAGAAAAGAATCTGACTTATGATTTCCGGCACACACATAAAATCATGTAGTCATTCACATATGCATTCTATTTGAAAGGTGTTCTTTGCATAGTTATCTTTTATGAAAATTATATAGCTATAAAATCCTTTATCTAACAATAAGACATTTGCAAATCTTACTTGGATATACACTTAGTTTCCAGGAAATTTTGTTAACCCTGGACATTTAATAATTGAGCCATTTTTATAAATGTGTTTTGAAAGATATAGCCCAGTAAGTATCCTAAAAGTTCTCAACAGTACAGGATATCACACCATAAATCACCTATAGAAGCAAATGACATCTTTATTTTCTCTCATATAATTCAGAAATATATTAAGTAGTTCAGTTTAGGGCGGAATATTACATTTTTCCTATAGCCCCCAAAATTTAGATTCTGGGTCTCTAGCCTTTCATAAACATTTTGAATATAAAAACTAAAAATAAAATAAAATTAAAAATTACTTGTGGAATAGAATTCATTGTAAATTATCTTAAAAGGTTTATGAATTCTTCACACAGTGCTAGTTGTTAATAATACATTGAATAAATTATATACAAACACACATACTTTGCAAGAGTTTATTATAAAGATTATCTCAGTGTGTAGTCTTAAAAGTCTTCTGAGTTGGGAGAATCAGTAGTGTAATCACCATCAGGTTAATAATAATATCTAGCAGTTATTGGGTACTTAACCACACTCTAGTCACTCTTCCAAGCACTTTATATGTATTGGCTCAATTAACTTAAGTGTTATTATTAACCTGTTTTATAGTTGAAATAGATCAAGTCATCTGTCCCATATTGCACCACTAACATGCATCAGACACACCAGAGGAGTTGGGCAGTCTCAGACAGCCTGAGCTGCAACAAAACTCTGAACTGGCAGATCCTCAACCCCAATGAGAACCCAGCTGAAGTTCCACCTGTGTTTTCACTCTTTGTTCACCCAAAGGTCACTCTTACTGACTGGTATCTTTATTGAATTTAACCTTGAAATATCTTTTTGTGACCTTATTCTGTCAACACTGAAAGTTATCTTGAGGAAAGTAGGAATTTGGGGAATTAGGTATTTCATCTTCCAGTTTTAGTCTTTTCTTCTTCTTCTTCTTCTTCTTCTTATTCTCTGTTATACATTTTCAAAGACCAGAACATTAGAAGAATTTCATGGAAAGATAGTGCTATTAGAGAGTTGTAAATTTCCTCTTGGCTGGTAACTTGGCCACTGAATATTGACGCAGATAAATACAGAAGCCTAAAATTTTAATGTTTTAGATTTTGCTCAGAAAATTGATCCAGGCCTCCAAGTGTTTGTGGTATAGTTTATCATGAATTAGTATAATGGTTTATCTACTCTGTGTTTGTATATGAGTTATTTGGAAGGGTAAAAAAAAATCAGTAGTCCACACTCTGAGGTGGGAAATAATAATCATCCTTCTAATTCTTACCCCAGGAAAATCATCCTCTTACCCAGTCACTTCCCATGGCATCTATTTGAACATTCCCAAAAATATATAATTGTGTTTTTTTTTACCTCATTTTCTGCACATGGTCATGCCTTCCCAGGAAATCTAGGAATCAACAACTTCTCATATAAAAATACAAAAATTAACTTTCACATGTCTTTCTTTTCTTCAGCCCTACTATTATGATGGAAAAATTTAATATTTCTGCTTGTGCTCTGAATACTTTCATCCCAGTTCCTGGAAATCATAAGTCTTTTTCTTTTTTTTTTTTTTTTTGGAGGGGGGAGAAGTTATGGGGGGTTGAATGAGCCTCATCCTCAGTTCTATTTGTGTCATTTTCAGAGTCAGGGTCTCACTGAGTTGCTTAGTGCCTCCCTTTGCTGGAGGATGGCTTTGAACTCATGAGCCTCCTGCCTCCTCCTCCTGAGCTGCTGGGATTACAGGGTGCCACAGCACCCAGTGAAATGGTAACTCTTGTAAAGTTACTTTTTTTTTTTAATCTTCTAAAGTTTCAAACCTTTGAAGCAAACAGAACGAGATTGATTATGTTGAAATAACAAAGCTCAAATCATCCTGAAATCATGAGCCTTTTTATTTTATCTCTATGATGACTTCCCAGGCGCCTCACTGCCTTCAAAGCCTGTGGACGGTGGTCATTGTGTGTGTGATATTCAGTTCACACACACTCCTAGTCACACCTGCGGTTAGATCGCATCCTTGTTTCTCAGTGATAAATCCACGTAATGGTTTAGGGAAAAAAAAAAGATACATGAAAGAGAATTGGCTAAGAAAGATAGAAAAATAGCAAACAAGTGGAAAGTGGTAATACTGGAAGTGAAATTGAAATGGAACAGAAAATTGAGTTATAGAGTAGCTGAGTACTTCCTACTCAATTCTCAAACTTAGTTTCAGTTTCTTAAAGTCATTCTGAAAGGTACCAATGACTTCACTTTTTTTCAATTCTACAGAGTCACAATTCATTTCTGTCTTAGTCATCTCTTTAGCCTTATTTACAAATTATTTGTATTTCCCATTAAACACTCTTGATTTTTCTTTTCCAGATAGCATACACTAATATTTTTTCCTGACATTTTATAGACTTAACTCTTTATATAATTCCAGACATTTACATTTTTCAGGGATTGGTTTTAAGCACTTTTTTCTTCTCATTTAAATATCTTACCTTTTTTTCCAACCTGAAGGCAACTCACTAAAAGAGGGTTTATACCTTAGATCTTCCAGTATATTATACAGGGAGTACTTGATTTGCTTAGTTCTGAAATATGTGGATTTCACTTATTGTCATTTAGTTAAATGATACAAAACACCCAACAACTGGATTTAAATTTCAGTTACCACTTCCTATTGACCATGAGAATTATATGAAGTAAATCTTTCTGCAAGCTCTTCAGTTCACAAGCCCCTTCATAAGTAGTAGATATGAGTCATACATTTTTTGGTCTTTGAATTAACTAATATTTCATTGTATCTTGGATATTATGAATTTTCTGCTGTAGACTCTCTTATATTCTCCCCAAGAGTACTGTTTTTGTATGTTTGCTTTAACTGGCAATTAAGCTTGGTAAGATTAAACTACAAACCATGTTTCTTTAATGGTTTATGCATGGTTTATTAGTTTATTTCTTCTGTCAATGCCCCTTCAATTTCCAGTGGGATGATTGTGTTCTTTGGTCCTTCTGACTACAGGGCTAGGGCTTTCTATCAGAGTTTTAGGACTCCTTGTGGTGCAGACTGGGGCCTGCCCTTACTTAATCTCAAGTGTCAGAGAACTTCTTTCTTATTTTTTTTTAATTTCAAATTTCATTTAAACATTTCTATTCTCATTTGTTTTGCTCTTAATGTTATTTTTATTGTTGTTGTTGTTTTGATCCAAAGCTCTATTACATGTTATTTTCCTCTTCCTGGAACTTCTCTTCGCTTGATAAATAGTTACTTATTATATACATAGAAGCTTAGAGGTAAGAACCCAAGTCTTATGAAAGTAACACATGTATACAATCCCATAGTATATTTTATTTCAGACACTCAAGTGGACACAATTTCCTGACACATAGAATATTCTCCATAAATATTAGTTGGATTAAGTTGGATGTGGTGGTGCACACCTGTAATCTCAGCAACTGAGGAGGCTGAGCAGAAGGATTACAAGTTCAGACCAGCCTCAGTAACTTAAGGAGGCCCTCAGGAACTCAGCAAGGGCCTGTCTTAAAATAAAAAGTAGAAAGGTCTGGGGATGTGGCTCAGTGGTTAAGCCCCTCTGGGTTCAATCCCTGGTACCAAAAAAAAAAAAAAAAAAAGTTGAATTAATTCATTAATTGACTGTATATATTGACTGTATATTCCAATTTAGGATAACATGAATTTGACATTAAAATACAAAATGAATAATGCTTCTAATAAAAGCATATATGATTTTGACTTAAAGCATGAAATTGGATTTTATTATGTTATTAAATATATGATGCATAGTGCTCATAAATAAAATACATCAATGTATATTAATGATAGTCTTCTTTATTTTTATAATTTTCTAGTTTTATACTTCCTAAAAGAATGACAAGCTTCATTTTGTGCAAATAAAATAAAAGCATTTGATTATTTATAGTAATATTGTCTATAAATTTCTATGCACAATAAGCAGGTAGTTTATTTTAATAAATATTTCATCTTTTCTCACTTGTTAGGCCATAAACATCAAGGTTATAATCATCTCAAGCTTTAATTTTGATGTTTTTCAACAAGATTATATTAGTAAAAACAATGGTATTTTTCTGTTCCTTGGAAACAGATTTTTAACATTTTTTTTTACAAAGAAAACATCAATGTTAATCTTAACTACTATTTATAGATTCTTTCCCAAAGATAGCATTTGCATTGACTTAACATAGAGTTGATTATATTTTCTCAACTTTTGAGACAAAAGCATAGAATACATAGCATTTAAAATAAGTATTAGTTTTGAATTAAAGAAAGCAATGAGATTCTAGCCTTAAAATCGACACTCTTGGGCCTTGGATATAGCTCAGTTGATAGAGTGCTTGGCTCATATGCACAAGGCCCTGGGTTCAATCCCCAGCACCATTAAAAAAAAATCTATATTCTCAAAAGATAAAGCTTTTATGGCTAGATCATGGCACTTTTATACTGGATCCAAGGAAGTTTTATAAACATCTCACATGCCTATGAACTATTTGGCAGGACTACCAGGAATTAGTTTTGAAAAGAACTCGTGTTTTAGGATTTAACTCAAATATTTTCAGTGAGCAAGACAGAATATTATCTAATTTACAATTTGAGAATTCTCATTCTTAATTCTGTGGCCTAAGAAGTAAAAAGAAAAATGACAGAGACTATGATGGTTTACATGAGATCTTACAAACATATAGGACACAAATAACATTCTTTGGTGTCCAGGAGACAAGGTTAGGACACAAAATCTGGGTACTTATCTATGTATTTTCCCAGGAATTTTGGATACATCAGCAACTGTCACAATGGCATGACTCCTTCCACCAAGTCAGCTCCTCCAACAGGGACAGTCAGGAGGGAGCTGTGGAGTAGTAGGGGACTTTGTCCAAAGCAGTTCATATCAGTACAGCTGAGAAAATATTTCAAGAGAAACATGAGACCTGGGAAATGAGAACATCTTCTGATGACTCCCAAGCAAAAATGCAGAAGATAAATGAGTGTGCAGAATTTACTTGAGTGGGAACAGGCAAAATTTCTGTATTAAGATTAACATGAAATTGTTAATAGTAAGGGGATGGAACTCAGAACAAATCATTCTATAAACATCATTTGTATTTCACTAATTTTAACATATCTTATCCCAAAATAATTTCACTGAGAGGACTTTAATTTATGTGATTCTTTTTGCTCTGAGAAAGATAGCATCAGAGCTACAAAAGAAATCTTAGTTTGGATTTTAAGTGATAAATATGAGTACAAAGTATATACATTTGATTAAATGAGTCAACAAATTTATCACTGTTTTGGATTAAAAATATGTTTATAAATAGTAATTTAGTTCATTGTAATGAGCAACTTACTATGAAAGAAACATAAGATCCCTCAAAATCAATGGGATGATTTCCTGGCACCGTGGCATAGTGGTAGGGAATGTAATGGGGAGCAAGAAAATAAAGTGTTAAGAATGACTGCATTTCTGGATCTTTATGAAAGACACATTCTATATATATATTTTAGCAATGAATGATTTACCTAGAAGACATTGTTTGCAGTGATAGCAAAATGATTTTACTGGAAATATTTTTCTCTGATAT
The DNA here is from genome assembly GCF_052094955.1 of Ictidomys tridecemlineatus. Classification (NCBI taxonomy): domain Eukaryota; kingdom Metazoa; phylum Chordata; class Mammalia; order Rodentia; family Sciuridae; genus Ictidomys; species Ictidomys tridecemlineatus. The sequence continues at coordinate 23,394,425 of NC_135490.1, forward strand.
TCTCATTTGTTCTCCCTTTTTCTCAATTTTATTCTTGTAGCTTGCAAAGAAATTTGTTCATCTTCTATGGCAATCTTATTTTCATGTTTCACTTCATTTTCCTCAGAATTCAGCATACCATACTGAATTTTTCTTTTTTTTTTCTTTTTTTTTAAGTTTTGTTTTAAAAATATTTCAGTGTAAATACTTGTGAGGTAAATTATTTGCTTCCTGATACTTCTATTGTGAGACTAATAACAATCTTTAACTATAAAATAATAGCTATTAATAGACTGATATTTGCTATTTGAATACATAATTTTGGCTGATCCTTAAAGTCACTCTTCGACATGAGAATATCTGTAGTTTACAACTGACCACACAGATTTGAGAGGTTGAGTGATCTGCCTAGCTCCAGGTTACATGGTAGGAACTGGAGGAGCCAGAACTCCACCTACCATGCCAAGGCCCTTTTCACATGAAGTACTTCCTTACCTTGATCATAATCATTTGTTAATACCTTAAAATAATTAAACTATTAACATTTTTCTATGACTATTGATGACTTGCAATTGGATACAATAATTCTATAAGAATCAGTTACAATCCAATGCCAATAATATTACTTGTCTTAATTGGCTGAGTAGCAATACATACTATAGGGCTGACTCCATTTTAATATTCATTATTTGAAAAGGCATTTATAAGAAATGTAAATACAGTGTATATTATGTCATTCCTAAAAGTTTCAGAAGGGTAAAAGGAAAATTGAAGTCCAATATCTAATTGTTTGATACATCAGATCGATAAGCCATTTCTTCTTCATTCAGAATGATAATTTTATAGTGGAGGAACATTTTCTATTTGTTCTTTCCCATGTGAATCAGTTTATTGACAATAATGATAGGAGAAATGGTAGTTAATTGATGTTATTCTTCTTATAGATTAAGTTCTTTGCCTAAGGCAACATTTGACCTTTTGTTTGAAGTCGTCTCATTGATGAGTTTCTTAACATTCAGTGAACAACTATCAATTACATTAAGGAAAAGTTCTTCATACTACTGTAATGCAGTCAGTCAGTGAGAATGTCTTCAAGAGGTCATGTCTAAAAGTAAAAGTTTTAAGCAGAGTCTGAAAGACCTTTCACTGAAAATCTCAGCTTCAATAATTTAGGTATCTGTAATTCATTATTAGAGGAGTTAAAAAGTACTATCTTGTGATAACACTCTAAATGCTCTAGTTCTTTTATACAAAAAGATGATTTAAAGGTGATTTTTATGATTAACAAAACAATATCCCCCATATTAGAATTATCTTATTGAATAAACACTTCTTGTCTACCTGCTGTATCTCTGGCACCTTGCTACAGGTGTAGTTCCGAAAAATTGACAGTAGCCTAGAGTGATGGTGAGTGCTGTAGTTGTAGGTGTGGTGAATTAAAGATGGCCACGAGCGCATTGACATCCTTCCCATTGAGAGGTGAGCATTAGGCACTCTCTTCTTGACTCTGCTCTGGCCTCTGACTGTTTTGATCAATAAACTGTGCTGGAAACAAGTTTATGTCATTTCCATGTCTAGTTTTAAAGAGGGCTGACAACTGTTACATTATTTCTCTTAGAACCTTGAATTCTTAGTAAGAAATTTAACTATTGGGAAGCTACTATACAGCAAGCAGTGGCAAGACTGAACCCTTGAAAAACCACTTGGAAAAGTCAGGTAGAAAAATCAAGACAACTACCAGTTTCTGCAATCCCTGGCCATTTAGTTCATGATACTAATACCCTGGGTATTTTACACCAAGGTATATTTTCTCCATCCTTTCCTGTTCTAATTATTGACCTTTCATTTCTATTATAATATTCATATATATTATAATATAATCATATAAATCTTTGATTATAAATTTTAAAAGATAGTGTTTATTATATTATTTTGGTTAATGAAGCAATGCTCCTGATATTTATGTATAGTATATGGCATCTAAAAATATTAATTCTTCAATGCCATGAATATATTTCCAGCATAGGTTTCTCTTATGATGCCTGGTTGTAAACACATCTTCAATAGCTTACTAACCATCCACACTCTAGTTTTTTTATAACATGTCAAAATCATATTCAAACTCTTTGCATTTCCTCATAATCCTACTCTTCTTCTTTTGTTCTGTTCTTTATATGGTCAAAAAATATCTACTGAGTTCCAGAAACAAAATCCTGAGTCATCTTTGATGATTTCCTTTGCATTATCTAAAAGACTCTACTTTGTCTCTAAATAACTCAAAATATTTTTTTTCCATTCCTCTTGTTCTTTCACTACTCCCATTCTTCTTTGTCCTGCATTATTTCTCTCTTTACTGTTCCAGAAAGCAACTCAGGTTACTGACACAGTTGCTCACTGACGGCATCAACTTTTGACTCTGTCTACATTTCACCTATATCAGAGCAATATTTTAAAAATAAAAATTTGATAATCCTTACAATGCTTACAACCATTTCATGAATTTAATAGGAAAAAGTTCAAAACCCTAACTCTGGTCTACAGGACTCTCCAACATCTAGCCTTTGCCACCTGTTTAAATTGATAATAAGCCATATCTCTGTTGATCATCACATGTCAGCCACAAGCTTTGGACTACTTTTAAAACCCTTGAAGCCCTTTCTCATCATAGGGACTCTGAGTAACCTGTCACCTTCTGCACCTGGTCTCACAAATTAAGTAGCAGTTAGGATTTTGTAGACTCTTCTCTTCTTCAGGAGAATTAAAATTTGACAAATTCAGAAATTAAAATCCCTTAAATGAGATCTCTTTCATTATTTGCTTCTTATGAGTTATTTAACTTACTCAATTTTAACAGTTTCCTTTTTGTGTTAATATTATTATCACTTATATTTTTAAGAGACCAGGAAATGTACCAGGTTAGAGGCACAAACCAACAAAGAAGGCTGGAGAAAAATGATAAGTTATGACACATTATATTGGCCAAAGCAAAGATGTTATTAGAAGATCCTATTTCTTAGCAATGAAAATCACATTGATATGTTCATATTTATACACACATGTTGTGCACATATAGACATCTATAACTATACATAAATATAGTTCATATTTTTCATCTTTCATGGGTATTATTTATAGAATTAGAAGCTGAATTACATATGTTTAATAAATAATTGTCACTTTAACAAACATTTTTTCAGTGCGTAAATGTGTCAGGCAATTTTCTGGGAGTACAGCTTATATAACATATAACATAAGGCAAAATGATCTTTGCCTGCTCTTTGAAAATTTTCACAAATCATTAGTGAAGAAGAGTTTTAAATGCAAAGACGTCTTCAACTTTGAAACCTGTGGCTTTTTATCCATGATTACAAGCAGGCCTTTATTTCATTTTGTATTCTGTTGTAATATGTTTTTAATGTCACAACTTTGTGACATGCATATAAAATAGGGAAGCATAATTACTCCTTATAGATGGAGAGTAAGTTTTAAAGAGATTTGTTAGTCTAGTTTAAAATGGAATCAGAATCTCTGTGTTGGGAGGTAAAGCATGTGGATGTGTAAAGTGTAAGGGTGGTAAAGCATGAGGATGCAAGCCAAGCTTGCCATTTAGCAGGAGGTTCTTGAATAAAACACTGGGTTCTTCATGCATAAAACCTAGAGACAATAATAGGTCCATTCAAGCCTCTTCCAACTCTAATATAGGACAATGTTATAATGACTTCACTGCTAAAATGTAAAGGCACTGTGTTATTAAAAATGGTTATGAATTAAAGAATGATTCCATCAGTCATTAAATTAATATGCAATACTTTAAAGTTAAATGGAAAAATGTGGACCATCATTTGCTGATATTTTTGGTATTATATTTCAAACATATAGTAACTACCAAGGCAGTGAAATTCCAAGTTATCCTGACAATGTAAATTTTATTTTCAGATGTATGCCTTTCAAATGAAAAAAAAAAACACTCAATAGACTTGAGAAAATTTAATTAAAAATGAATGCAACACCCAAGAATGTATTTTGAAATTGTTTTTGGAATGCACACACACACACACACACACACACACGTATAAAACTTGTCTGTCATTAATTACCAATTAAATTATTTTATTACCTAATATTCAATATTTAATACACAACAATCTTGTTATAATATGCTTGTAAGTGCTGAGGAGTAACACAATTGTACAATAATAACAGGAAATATGAGGGTTTAATTTTGCTTATTTCATGGTAATCAATTAGTTGGACTCTCTAAAATTATTAATCTGCTGTAATAGGCTAAAAATTTTTAAACTCAGGTCTTACCTTTTAAGTTCTGATAAAATATAAAGCATAATAAGAACACTTTGTTTGAATGGCTAAGAAAATCTACTTGAGCTACAAAATTAGATAACTTTCCTTCTTTCATATAAAATACCACAATGTATGAAATTATTATTTCAATTACTTCTTTAACATATAATCCAATTGGTACATACCAATATTTATTAAGTGAAATAATTTTAAATCCTATCAAATATAGTCATTCTTTAAACTCTGCTGAATATCATCAATTATCACTTAAGTATGACTATCTTATTCCTATACAATTTGGGTTTTCATTGCTTATGACATATGCTAATTAGCCTGTATTTTGCCTTTGCTTAATTTATTGATTTTAATATGAAGTACTTTCAGTGTTTGGTTAGCATATTTGAAACTATGTTTAATTATGGTACTTTTTCCATTTTCACTGTAATATCATAATGTGCTCTAAAATGGACCCATTCTTCAGAATCAGCTTCATCTAAGAACGGCCTTGTTTGTGTACAGTCCAACAGATGGACTTCAATTATATTTTAATGCATCAGGTATGTCACAAAATTCATGCACATTTATGTAGGAAAATAGAGTCTGTTAATTGCAGTGTTTGAGAACTTATTGGTTTGAAAATTAGTCTAAAATTTCCAAAGATGGACTGTCTTTGGGGGTTTTGCTGATTTTTCAAATTGAAAACAACATGAACATATGAATCAGGTTCTGATATTTTTAGGTTATTTTAGAGTGTCAAAACACATGACTGAAAAAATAATTTCATGTTCTTCATAGTTTAAAGTGCTTTCCAAATACCCCTACTTCAGTATTCATAGAAAAGCAGATATTATGTGTGACACACAACAACTATTCATTTATATGCATGTGCATGAATATTTGACATTTTCCTCGGTAGGAAATGGCTCCATATTAATAAGCACTTAATAAATCAACTGCAAGTTATTAGAAAATTCAAATTAATGTTTAAATAGGGTGTGAAAGAGGAGAAATAAACTCCATGTTTAACATCATTTTGAATATACATAGTAATTGAAGAAAATTTGAAATGTTATAAAATTTAAAACTAACATTGCTTATTATCTGTCCCAAAATATGAACTACTGAAATTTTTTGATGTTTCTTTCTAGATATATAAATTTGTTAATGAAATCCAATGTATTTGTGATGTCAATGATCATGATGGATATAATATTTTTATTTTGTTGTTTCATTAAAATTTAACATATTGTGATAGTTTTTGTATAGCTACATTATATCTCATTACTTGATTTATTTATAACTTTTTTTAAAAAATTGTAGATGAGAGGGTTCATTCTTATCAAGGAGTTATAAAAATATTTGAAGTAATTTTATTGGAAAGATAATGAAGGTTAGTATAATTTGAGCTGAATAATGTTTGGATTAGTCCAATAGGCAGGTGCTCAATCATGCATGACTTTACAGAGTGGATGAATTTAGATTTTATCCTAATGCAATTGGTAATTCACAGAAAATTAAAAGAAAAGATGATATGAACTCATTTACATTATGTGACTAATGTAATGCTAACTGTGCACTGCAACAAAAATGGATTATACTGGTAAGAATGTAAACAGAAAGGACACTATTACATGGCCTTTAAATGAGAGATGAAGATCGTTTTAAATTGGGTTATATCAATGGAATGTGAAAGTAGATAGATTTAAGACAAATTTTGGATAGTGGAAGGACCAGAAGTTGGAGTTGGGTTAATCATAAATGGATTCAAAATAGTCCTCCATTCTGAGCCGAAACCAGTGTCTACTCCCTTGTTTTGGAAATGAGGAAATTAGGGTTGGTTGGTTGGATTGGGGTTGTGTTTATGTGTTTGTTTTTTGCCTTTGTTTGTTTTTTGTTGGGTGAAGTGATGAGATTAACAGGATTTTATATGCTTATTTATGTATACTTTGATATCATCCCATTAGACATAAGGGTAAAGATGATGATGTATATATGTGAACAGTCTAAAACCCAAGGAGAAGTGAGAAGGGAAGTTATCAGTTTGAGACTAATTTGCATACATATGTTGATAAAAATCTTGAGGCTAAATAAGATCTTCATGTAGAAATAAATATATAAAGAAGAGAGCACATCACTACGTCTGAACAGGATAAATAATAACAATAACAATAATAAAAGCAGTGGTTTGAATATAGAATAGGAACTTCAAATGATCAGTGAGCAGAAATCCTGGTATCTTCAGGAGAAAAAGTTTCAACCAAGAGAAACTTAGTCAATATTTGAATGTCATACAACATTTTCTGAATAATACACACTAATGGCTCTAATGAGGCTTCCTTACATGTGTAATATCTATTCATTTTAATTATAATTTTTTTTTAGTTTAAGATACACTTTGATATTTGAGAAACAATCCTGTTATACATTTAGTTATGTGTGTGATATCCAAAAATTGTGTGAAGAATGAGAATTAGATTTAGAGAGATGATCTCCCAGCTTCATCAGCCTTCAGCCAAGAAGGCCCTGAGGAGCAGGAGTTGAAAGAACAAGCTGTCTCTGGAATCTCAGAGATCTGTAGTGAGCCATCATTTTCTCATTTAGTTATACTGTGGCCATAGAAAACCCTTGTTATAGGAGTTATTTATAGGAGCTGGGGATGTAGCTCTTTGGTACAGTACTATCTTAGCATGTGGGAGGAACTGGGTTCAATTCCCAGCATTTAGGGGAAAAAAGTTATTTACAGACATTAAAAGACATTTAAAGGAGAAATAAATGCTTTGTAGAATACAAGACAAAGGTAGAAAATTGGCCTCTGCAAATCACAAACTTCATCAATGGCTACTGAAAAACTAAAGAAAGTTATTCAGGGAAAGTTCACCTGTAGTTATTTGCAACAATCAATATCTATGGAATGATGGACATGCTTTCTAGAATTAGTTCATTTATGCTTTCCTTTTAAAAGAGGAAGTTATGTTTATTGTTTTGCCCCAGGGGCGACCCTCTCTTTTGTACTAGGTATTTCCATTGTCAAGCATGATGTTGACAATCTTGCCATTTTCCAGGTAGAGGATGAGGTCCCGTGTATAAGGACTTTCTTTGACAAAACTCCTATTTAATTATTGCAAGATAAAGGAGAAAACTGGGCTAGTGAAGCGGCTTTCCTTTGTATCAGTCTGTTCACTTCCTCTGCTTTAATTGACTGACCTGACAGCAGCCACTCGTGCTGCCCACCTCTCCCCCCCCCCCAACACAGCTCTCTATTGATTCCCTGAGAAAGTTGCATTGAGGCAGCTGCTGGGGAATCTAATTTTTCCATTCAGCTTTATTTTCTATTAGTTTAAACAGACAACACTATACCATCTCTTTCTCACTAAAGATATATGCCACAGAAGTACACAAACAAGTCCTGGAGCCTAGGGCATTCATTAAAGTAGAAATACAGTAAACATTTATTATATCAGAAATAGCAGACTGCACACCACTGACCAAACAACGGATGTGTCAAAATGATGCATTAGTTGAATTTTGCTCCGCTTTCCTCTTCCTTTTCTACCTGAGAACGGCCAGGGTAGTGGTTAGAAAAAAGTAAAATAAAATTGGAGACTGAGCTGCAGAATAAATGATATCAAAACTCTTTGCAGATGTAATAAAAGTAAATTGTTAGAGGTCATTACTTTTCATGTTTATTGATTTTAGCAGTCAATATCATTATTAGCTGGTAGGGAAACAAATTTATCACGAACTTCCAAACATGAAGTTAAAGGAAGGACAAAAGGAAGGTAATTTTATATTTGAGGAAAGAATACACTTACCAACTCATATCAAAGAACAAAGAATTCATGGCCATCTCTTGAAAAATTCTCTGTTATTAAAAGATGTAGATTGTGCAGAAAAGCCAAAGACTTATTTTTAAATTAGTATTATATATCATATTGAAATGATATTTTAAAATGAGGCAAGGATGAATAAAATATTTTTTTTCTGCTCAAACATACCCACTTATACTCTAATATTGTTTTTCAAGTCCCCAAAGTTTCCTGATGCCCTAACAGCAACATTATTAATAACATTACAAACTCCTCTATAAACCCCACAAAGATAGGAACCTAGCTCATCTTTTTCTTATTTCCACAGTACCTGACATTTGAAAAAAAAACTGTAATAAATATCTTGGATGAAAGAGGGACTAGCAAGTTTTAATATAATTTTGAAGAGACTGAGTCATCAACTGAGCACAATAGCTTAGGTCCAGAGACTACTGCCTCAGCTTAATATCCTGTTACTCTAATATCTCATGACTGTGCATGACAAGACAAAAAGCAAGAAAAAAGGGGCAAAAAAAAAAAGGGGGACCAAACTCCATGAATGTTTAAAAAGGGATTTGTGGAGAAAAGATAATCAAAGAGCAAAACTTAAACTTGTTGATACGGGCAAAAGTCTTTCATGTTGAATCCAAACTCTATTCCTGCATCTCTGAAGCAAGATTCAGAAACCCAGCTTTTTGAAGGAGATGTCCGCTAATCTAAGTTATTTCACTTGGCCATCACAGAAGGCTGTAAATGACTCAGTGATTTCTTCAAATGTTCTAGTTATGGGTTACACTATCCAGGGGACATTTTCCCATATGCTTGGATTAAATGTTATTGTCTCAATTCCATTATGTGATGTGAAATAAAATATTTTTTCATGAACTAAAACCCATCTTAACTGTCATTACTTAAAATTTGTGCAGTTTCAAAGAATAACCAATCTGTTTCAAAAGTTTCCACTTAAATAAAACTTTTTTTTTTTTTTTTTTAGTGGTGGTGGGGGGGTTCAATACCAGACAGCATCCTTGAAGGCCCATGCCAAGCCCTAACTGCATGCAGAGCAAAATGCTCCAATTTGCATTCTCCAGAAAAGTACAGCTCAACCAGATTTAATGTATTTTGGCTGGCAATTTGTATGCTCAGTCTCTGCCCAACATGCTTTACTTTGAAAGAGCCAAGCTATAAAGCCTAGAATTATAGTTTATAATAGGAAGCCTGATAGAGTTGTTTTTACTGATAGTGCACAGATCTAGCAGGAACATAATTTGTATCTTAAAGAGATGGGAGTGTTCCTTGTGGACAAAAAAAGAATAGTGGGCTTACAATGATTATTTTGGAGAATTCATCCTTTCTAACTCTCTGCACATGTTAGATAGTTTTAGGTCATTTAATCATTTATAAATAATCAAAATTATATATTTTATGGGCCTAATTCAATTTTTAAAATACCAGAAATTTATAAAACAACATTTTAAAAAATATAAAGCATTCATAAGCAGGTAGGCTTCCATTAACTTTATTCTCTTTCCCTGCAAGCCCTTGGAAGGAAGGAGATTAGTGAGGAAAAGGCACAGTGTAAAGAAAGGGAGATTTTGTACATTTCTTAAGTTCATTAAACACTGAGCACATCCCATTAGGTTTTTCTTTTATAACTTTTTATGAAAATATCAGTTGTATTACATTTCATTTTATATTTGTCTTGGATAGTCATATTTAAATTATTGAATATAATGCTTAGTTTATCCATAAAAGCCATACAATCATAGAATGGTACAGAGGAGTATGTATGGGCCACAATATAGTTAGAAAATTTAATTTCATTTTACATGGTTTCTCAAGAACACATTTTTTTCTCTTGTAATCTTGTTAAATCAAAGTAGCTTTATTTGCAATTAAAAACATATGAGCTGTTGAGTTAATTCTCAGTTAAATACAAAGCTTCTCCCTACTTTTGCTCTCTTTCATATTCCTGAATGACAGGCTTAATGCAGTACTGGTGTCTTAGGCTTTGTTCTTTCAGAATCAGACCCTGAGATGATGAGCCTAAGAAATAGAACACTCGGAGAACAAAAGAAAAAGACAAAAAGTAAAGATAGTCCATAAAGTGTGGATACCAAGCACATTGCTAATGTGGGTACTGGATTTATTCTTTCTTGGGAATTTGTAACAATTGTAACAATGTTTCAGACATTTCCGCCTAAAAAATAAGGTTGGACAAAATTCATGATGCACCAACTATTATCAACCTTGGATTGAGACTATTGGGCAAAGGCAGGGAAGTGTTAGTTCTCTGTAACTCACACAGCAAAGACCTTACCAAAAAGAGTACAGGAAGAAGTCATCCTCAACCACTGAATGGACCCTGGGGGTTATAGGCATACTCCCCAGCATCTCTCTTACCATTTTATAATGCACATTAGTGCGACAATCCTTATTCTTTGCCTTTTAAAAGTTTATTTTACTGATTTTTGTTTTACAAACGGGTTCACCTGCAACTGCTTGGGTGTTAAGAAACATAAATCGAAAACAGGGAGTCTTCCCATAAGGTTTGAGAAGCACTGCTATAGGGGACTTCTAGCCCAGTTCCCAGTATGAAAAGATAGCCATTAAATTTTTAGATTGTTGCCAGGTGCAGTGGTGCACTCCTGTAATCCAGCAGCTTGGGAGGCTGAGGCATTAGGATCCGGAGTTCAAAGCCAGCTGCAGCAATGGGGAGGAGCTTAGCAACTCAATGATAACTTGTCTCCAAATGAAATACAAAACAGGAATGGGGATGTGGCTCAGTGGTTGAGTGGTCCTGAGTTCAATCCCTGATTCCAAAAAATAAATAAATAATTGTTTTAGATTGTTTTGGGAGACCTCCAAAGCAGAGAAGATGCAAAACATGGGCCTCACTTTCCCAAGGAAGAAAGAGCTCAGGAACACTGTGAGCTTATTTAGAGGTAGACTTGAGCACAACCTTAAAGATAAATGCACACCTTGACCAACTTAAAAGTAAACACAGGCGCCAAATGTGCTGTCCATCCCAACCAACTCACTAGCCAGAAGGAAGCAGAAGATCAGTGAGAGAACTGACCCCCAGATGGACCCAGGCATCAACTCAGAACAAAGAGCACATCACTGATTTACCAGATGCACCTTTCAAAGCACATAGCAGCAGTAAAGACAGAGACAAGATAGGCTGGCTTGTCTCATGGATAAGTTTGCTCAGGAGTCAGGACTTCAGCCACCCTCATAGCTCTGTGATTATTTTCACTTAGGTTAGGCAAGGTTAATTTTTCTATCACTGTGAATTTAGAATCTATTCAACCTGACGTTCTGCAGGGCCTTGACTTTTGATCTGCAAAGGTAAACTTTTAGTATTTAGAAAATCTTTTCTTTTCTTCTAAAAAACATTTTCCCATATAACTGTCTCTACTAGTAAAAACACACATTCTCCCTCTCACTCACCCATATGCTATTGCATTTGCCTTTTAAAGATGAATCTAAGCTGTACTTACTTTTCCCTTTCAAAACAATGCTTCTATCTAGCTATGGTTGCTGCACACATCTTAGGAAAAGGGAAATGTGTATCAGAAAGCACAGAGAGAAAAAAATTTCACAACGTAAACTAGTATTTAAAACTTGTGATTCTCCTGCACTGATATGTAGATAGGATAAAAGTAAAATAAAACGAAGGCTATTTTTAAAATAAGTGAACTCAATCTAATTACCGTTTTTGAGAGCAACCAAACCTAACTAAACTTGCTTCTGGAATGACAATCTCAACACCAAATTTTAGTGAAAGTGAATTTGGCAATTTGTGAATCATATTTTATGTTAAAAGCTTTTTGAAGACCTTTTTGAAGCCAGATATGGTATATCTTAACTCATTAATTCAGGTGATCTATGAATCAAGCAGACGGTATCCCCAGTCATTACAGTCTACTTAATAAATACTCCACACACAGACATCCAAAACTTATGAATATTGATCCAACAGAAAAAATCATTAAGTTGATACTGGAGGTGGTCATTCTCTTGGAAGCTGCTTCCTTCAGTGCTGGTGGTGTTGGCATGAAGAGCTCAAAGCTGTCAGGAATTAATTATTTTCTAAGGGAACTCCTGAAAAAGACAGGAACATGTGTCTTGGCAGAGAAACCAAGGGCTTCAGAGTACCTGAGCATTTATCCCAATGCAAGCCAACCTGGTGCTTTATAATAATATCAAAATTGTCCCTAGACAATTGAGGGAGAACTCTACAGCTGCTGACAAAATATTCCATTCACTTCAATCAGAGTGGAACTAGAGGACTGGGTGTGTTATATTGTGCATGTATACGCGTGCACATCAAACACATATGTGTGTCTGTGAACCAGAGCTAATGCAAGAGCCATTTTCCCAGGATAGATACCCCAGCAACAGAGACAAGACTTTAACTTTTATCTTTTGGAAAGAGATCTCTAAACTTTTATAACAAATAAATAAAATGTAACCATTAGTCAAATAAAACTAACATAATCACAAATATGAGTTTCAAAAAAAAGGCACATATATATTTGTTTATTTGTGATTTGTGAGTGTGTGTATATAAGTATATATGTATATGCATATATGTACACAAAATAAAACCCAGAGTTAATAAGAATATTATGAGTATTTTAAAAGCCAAAGTATTATTTGTTTATGTTGAGAAATAAAATTTGACTTCTAGAATACATGCAGCTTTCTAACTTTAGCATTTCTTTTTTTTTCATTATCTCTTGAGCTTTATCTCTGGAACAAATAGAAACTTACAAAGTAGTAGTTATGAATGCATCCTCTAATTTGCTTACATGTTAAAAACTAACTTGTTAAAACAAATGCAAAAAATGTATAAAAATCTGAAAAATAATTCAAGTACTCATGCACTGACCAGAATAGATGACAGTCTTAGTAGTCAGTTGGTTCTAGTTTTTCTCCCTTCTGGTACTTGTGGTGCTAAGGTTCCTGTCTAGCTAGTCTTAGACATGGGAGCCACATCTTTTCATGAAAGTACTTGTCATGGTTTAGATATAGTATCCCCCAAAAGCTCACATGTGACACAATGCAAGAAGGTTTAGAAGAGAAATGATTGGAATACAACCTTAACCTAATCAGTGAATTAATCCCTGGTGGGATTAACTAGGTGGTAACTGGAGGCAGGTGGCCTGTGGCTGGAGGAAGTGGTTCATTGGGAGCATGGCTATGGGGATATATTTTGTATCTGGAGAGTAGAGTCTCTCTCTGCTTCCTGTTCATCATGTGAGCTCCCTCTGCCACGATCTTCTGCCATGAGGTCCTGCCTTACCTCAAGCCTCAAGGAATGGAGCCTGCTGTCTACGGACTGAGACCTCTGAAACTGTGAGCCTTCAAATAAACTTTTCCTCCTCTACAATTGTTCTGCTTGGATCTTTTAATCACAGTGGCAACTAAGGGAAAACAAACAGTATTGTTCTCCTTTTATTTATTATTTTTTATTGGTACTTTTTTTAGTTATACATGACAGTGAGATTTATTTTTATATAATTATGCAAGAATGAAATTTACCTTATTTTAAATAGGACCCCATTCTTATGGATGTACACAATGGTGGGATTCAGTAAGTATTCATACATGTACATGAGAAAATTATTTTGGATTTCTTCTATTTTTTTTCCCTATCCTTCTCCCTTCCCTTTATTTCCTTTTGTCTAATCTGCTGAATATCTATTTTTCCCCTTCCTCTTCTTATTGTGTTTTAGTGAAAACATTAGAACTTTGTTTTTTTGGAATTGGCTTATTTCACTTATCATGAGAGTCTCCAGATTCATTCATTTACTCTCAATTGTCATAAAGTCATTCTCCTTCATGGCTAAGTAATACACCATTGTGTATGAATACCATATTTCCTTTATCCATTCATTAACTTAATGACATTTTTCATATTTAGAAATACTTCATGAGAAATCTGACTTTCTCTTTCTATATATATAATTAATTTTTTATATAATTAATTACCTATATAAGAATTATATAATTAATGTTTGATAATGATAACTCCAGTGACAATAATGTCAGAGAGCAGGATTTTCCTAGTCAGTTTTTACAGTAAGGTTTTGACTCAAGGGTAGAGAATCTCAATGCAAATAAAAGTGATTAAAAGATAATATTTTACTTTTTTAACTCACTGATTTAGTTGAAGTAAACTTATAAAGTGTCTTAGTCTATTTGGGCTGCTATAACAAAATATCATAAACTGGGTGACTCATAACCAATAGAAAATTCTTTTTTTTTATAATTTGGGGTCTGGGAAGCCTAAGATCAAGGCTGCTAGCAGATAAAGTTCTGGTGATGGTCTGCTTCCTCATTCACAGATAGGAGATCTTCCCCTTGTATTCGCACACAGGGGAAGTGACAGGAGACCTCTCTGGGACATTAGTCTCCTTCACTAGGGTTCTACCTTCATGATCTGACCAACTTTCAAAGGCCTTGTCTTCAAATACCATATGTTATGGTTTGGATATGAAGTATTCTCCAAAAGCTCCTGCTAATTTAGGAATATTCAGAGTTGAAATGATTAGATTATGAAAGCTGGAGCCTGATTGGTCCATCCTAATTTGAATGGACTGAGGACTGGGTGGTAACTGTAGGCAGTTGGGGAATGGCTGCAGGAAGTAGGTCACGGGGCGGGGGGGGATTCCTCTTCCTATGGATCTTTTCTCTCCATATTTTTTTGGTCCTTCCTGACCCTGCCATAAGCTGAGCATCTTTCCTATGCTGGGCCCTTCCTTCATGATATTTTGCTTCACCTAAGGCCCAGAGCAATGGCATTGGCCACCTGTGGCCTGAGACTTCTGAAACTGTGAGCCTCCAATAAATTCTTCCTCCTCTAAGTTTTCCTCGATGGGTACTTGGGCACAGTGACAAAAATGCTAACTAAAACACAATGGGAATTAAGTTTCAGAAACAAGTTGTGATGGAGCATAAATATCTGTCTATAACACAAAGATAGTCAGATAAAATAATACAAAGAAACCAAAATGATGATTCTTAACATATTCATATTGGTCAGCTGATGAAATTTGAAACAAATAAGCAGTACTTGCTATTTTTCAGCTCCAAACATTGTGATAATATAGGACATGACCTCAGGAAAATGAATAATTTTGACTTAGAGTTGAAGAGGATAGCAGATTTTGATGGTATCAAGTTGGCATTAAAATAGGAAACAAGGGACATCCGAACCTTACAATCCATATTTCTTTCTTATGGGTTCAGAACTTTAGAACCAGATAAATGGATACATATCCAAACAGAAGGTAGAATATCACTTTCTTAATTCGCTAGACCTGTGGCTTATAGCTCATTGTGGCTCCGTGGCAAAAACAAAACAAAGCAAAACCAAACAAAATGTAACAAACAAATCAAATAATTATGTACAGAAATACCCCCCACTTTCCTTCCACTTGTTCTGAGATGGCCAGATGGCACAGCAGTGACCCATCTGCTTTCAAATATAGGCAGGAAACAGAAGAGAAGGAAGGAATCAGATAAGCCTATTTTGAAGGAGGATGAGCATTTGATCTTGTTAAAACTGTATAATATTCTGGAACTAATAACTGCCTACTGTTTTAGTGTTGCTTACCCCTATTTCCTACAGTTTTCCCAAAGTAAATGGAACCCCTTTCCAAAAAAAAAAAAAAAAAGAAACTGGAAAAAAATTTACCATTTCAATATAGTTGCTACAAGGCAGAGAGATCTCACAATAATGTTCTTGGGTTAAACAAGGTTGGAAAATATGGTTTGTGCCTATAAATCAAATTGAAGCCATTTTCTTTCTCCTACCTTGCTCCAAAAACCAAAGCAGGCAGGTCTACAGGGAAATCCAAAGTCTATTTAACCAACTAGGTATTGCAAATCTTGAAACTTTCTGGCCCTAATGCTTAACTCTGCCTGAGCCTCTGCTCTAAGGGTAGAGTATACCTGAAATCCCCATTTTAGTAATATTACTTACCAACAGGACGTGACTTTGATAGCTTCTGAGTGAATCTGGGTCTATTGTCAGGATACTTCCTTTCCAATAGATCTTTGGTGTGAGATTTTCCATGAACAGATCTGAAATTTAATTCTAGTCCACCCAGGGGTTAGTATAGTTGGTGGAAAATGGACTCAAGGTAATTGAATTCACCAACATCAATATTTAAAATAGATGTCAAGTTATTATAATGGGATATTAACCAAGCAAATTTAATACTATTTTCTTATTAAAACATTTGCCCCATAAATCAGTGCTTGGAAAACCAGATATTTCATCTTTTAAAGAAATTGCTAAGTGAAGATAACCATAAACAAAATGATTTCTTAAAATGTTATTCTGAATAATAGTAAAGATTAACTTAAGATTCCTCAAAAGAAGAAATTAACATCTAGTCATTTTTTTCACTTAATAGTTTCTCTGTGAGCTGTTTACATACTTGAAAGTATATTTTTTGTGCAATATTGAATTATGCATTTTATAATTTCATTATGCCAAAGCATAATTTTATTTTCAGGAAAAGCTTTTTAGATATTATTTAAATAGTTTTATGGTATTTTTTGATACTAGTATCTTGATCAATTTCAATATTTACTTTGTTGGTTATTTAAGCTGTTAACAATTTTTTGCTGTTATAAGAACATTATTGAATGTATTTGCCATATGTTTTCCCAACTTCAGACCATTTCTTAGGGTACATGTGGGAAATGAAGCTACTTAGATTAGAGTTTATGAATATTCTTAAAATTTACCATACATAATACAAAATTGCTACCAGAAAGTTTGTATCAATATCCATCTCACTTTGACATGTTTGTCACTTATGATTTATGTTTGGGGAATTGCTGGGTAAAGTTCATCACCTGATTTACCTACTTGTATTTACATTTTTATTATCAACAGACATAAAAATATCATAGATTATGTAATTTATTTTTTATCCTATTGCTGTACATATTTCCCTAGATTATAAGCAATTAAATTATATGACTATTTTGTATATAAAAATATTTTATATATATAATATATATTTATAATATTTTTATGAAGTATGACTCTATACAGTTTTGATATGGACTCATTTCAAGTGAGTCATTTGATAGACAAGAAATACTTTTGCCTACCCTACATTCCTTTATTTACTTTAAACAGTATTCAGTTTTTTAAACAAATCAACTTTTTATGCTTCAGGAATAATATGAGAATGCAAATTGGGCTCTTTGTGTGATAATACTTCCCTTAATTGGAGATCTCTGGAACTTTTAAAATCATTCCTGTGTGGACATTTATATATGAACACGGGTTCTTTTTCTCAGGTAACTTTTTTTTTTTATGCTTATAACATTATTACCCACATAATTGTGATCTTATTCTAAGTTATATTATCTGATAAATCCCTTCTTTTGAAAGCTATGTTTTTCTACTCTCACATTCTAAGTATTTCAAATATTTAAGATAATTTTAATAAATGGATTGACTGAATTACACATATATTATCTACTTCGAGAAAAATAAGATCTGCATAAAAATAAACTTTCACATCCAGTAATAGAATACTTGCCTTCAAGTTTTCTTTCATTTATTCCAGGAAGGTTTTGCTACTATCATGGTTGTATTTATTTCCATATTGATCTTTTTTTTTCACATGGGCCCTATTTTGTGGATGTGTGTCCACACCCGTGAGTGCACATATGTTGTATCTACTCTTGTTTAATCTAGTACCTTTTTTCTAATTTTTTTCTCTTTGTGTCTTTTGCATAACTTTCAAATGAGCATGAATTTACTTTTCTTCACACAGTTGCCACGGTGGTCTTTTTGTCATTTTCTTTATTTAAAATAGTATAGTTTTTCTTTAATCAAGAAGTTGCTTCTGGATGGCAAATGACTATCTTATGTCCATCCTTCCTTTCATATTTTATCAGGCTACGTTATCATTGACACATCCTTTGACTACATCTTCTAAAACTGCAAAAGAAAATGTTTAGAAAGTTGTGATGAGCATTTATTTCTGATACTCTCTCTTACTTCACCATTTTTGTATCCCAGCCACAAAATTGCTAAAACCTTCTATTGAAATCTATACCAACATCCTACCCCATGACATCTGAATCTTAAGAATGTTGGTATCATGTCGTCTTTTTGCAAAAATAAAAAATAAAGAAAGAAATAAATAAAATGCAGTTGAAAGAGAATAAAGAAACTAGTCTTGAAAAGGGGAGTCCATCCAGACACAGTTGTACAACTAAATAGATTTCTGGGTTGCCCAAAGGAAGGGTCAGCTCTTTGGAGAAGAAAGTGAGGGAGTTTATTCCTGCTCTCCAGGGAGGCTGGCTGTTCTCCCTGATTTACACAGAACAAGAAAAAGTAGCCATAGTATTGGTTGAAATTCATCTTTTCTGGCTTGCTTTTGGGAGTGAAGAAAGCTTGCTGACATTTTTCAATGGACAGATCCCAGGTTTCCAATTCTTTAACCAATGGGTCACTAAAGGAATACCATTTTCCAACCTCTCATGGCTATCATCCACGTGCACTTGACTTTAAAATAGAATTCATGTGGTTAAAAGGATCTCACAGTCACTGACACAGAAAAATAATTCTCTATTTGAAAGGAGCCTGCAGATTGATAGAGAAGATCCATGATCTGTTGACTAATAGAAAGACAAAAATGAGGGCAAGAATAGAAGGAAAAGTCCATAAAACCTAAAGTAGAAAAATTCTAGAAGATTTTAAAAAACAACAACAACAAAAAGATTTTTTTTGAAACTGACAGTCATGATTCTCAAATTATAAAATAGTAAAAACGAACTTGTTTTAAATATCATGAGTCAGGCTCTATTTAGGTAACATATATACATAGTGATTTTTTATTTGTATTATAATGTTTCTTTTATATCCTAGTCAAAAGTCAAGCCACTAGTAAGTGGTAGAAGTGATTAAAAACCACATCTGTCCATGTTCTTCTCTATTATGTTATCTCTCCATGATAGAAAACCAAAGTGGGGATGAATTGTGCTGTGAGGGGTGAAGAAAATATGAAGGAGTGGGCTCCCAGGAAACCCAGGGAGAGGAGAGGGCCCCACTGAGGCTCCCTTACACAACTTGAATCCAGTTAGTTTCAGCAAAATCTCATCCATCTGGAACTGATTTTTTTTTTCTTAAATTTGGAAAAACATAGTTCCGAAATTTTTTTTCCTTAAATGTATACAATTATACAGGAGAGAAGAAATATTAGTTTGCACCAAATGAATACCCAAAAATGCTGAATTAGTTTAAAATTTTAAACCAGAAGCAACTCTGTAAATGCAACACATGTTTGAATATTCTTCTGTGTTTATATTTCTATAATATTCATATGTGTATATATGTATATAAAATGTTTACTGATAAATGCATATGCATGAGTGAAAACACTAAAAAACATGTAAGCATTAATTGCAGTATATCCTTCAAAGTTTCGCTGCTCCTACATTTATCAAAACAAGTTCTAAAGTGTCCAGTTGCTCAGTGTTGATCCTACTCAGCGATGCTATATATTATCTGAACCCCCATGAAGAAGTAAAAATTACATTCCTCTAGGAAGACAAAGTCTTTTTAAAAACCACTTGAAAGTTACATGCTTTGGAATCAAAGTGCATGAATCTTGTAGTCTTTTGGAGAAAGATATATGGACAAATTTAAAGCTTTGAGGTCTTTTTCTATGTTTATCGGGCCCTCCAAACACTCTCACTAGCATTTCAGGTGGGCATCAGAGACATACGTTTCACTGCCCAACATTTCACTCTGTTAGACTTGTAGAAACATTCTCCTGTGCTCTTCAGATGAGTTGCTAATGCTCACAAGACAACTGACTTATTTTTGCAAAAATTTTTAAAATCTTGTGGTTGATTTAACAGAAACTTACTCCATTATGTAAATATAAATGAACACCAAATCACATGGGCTCTCAGGAAACAGGCAAATGTGAATTGCTGTTTAGCTTTCATTAAAAATTGGAAAGAAAAAAAAGGAATTTTTCTAAGTATAAAGGAAATGCACACATATACTAATATGCTGAGGACACTGATGACCTAAAACCAAGAAATCAGTAATTTTGCAAATTAGAAAAACACTTCTTTATTTCTTCGATGGATTATTTTTCCTAATAATGGAAGTTCTCAGTCCCTCTCCTTTCTCTCTCTCTTTCTTCTTCTCTCCTTTCAACCTAATATGGAATATTAGATTGAAAGGAGAGAATTTAAACTAATATATTTCTTTATTTTAATTTTGAGACAGGATCTCGTTAAATTGTCTAGATTGGCATTGATTTTGTGATGCTTTTGCCTCAACTTCCCAAGTAGCTGGCACTACAAGTGTGCACCAGTGTGCCAGTTGAAAATAACTATCCCTTATCAAGTCATCTTAAAGTCTAGTTGGCAGCTTAGAAATCTTGATAAAAGACAATATACATGATGCATCAGCGTGTTCACAAATGTGTTTTGCATTACTTGTTTCATTTTTAATTAAGTAGTAATTTAATTGTCCTCCTACTGTCTATTTACCTTTGTACTTATTTCTGTTACGTAAGCCTTGAATAATAAGTCATCTTCACTAACAAAGTATAACGTGATTTTTAAGATAGATTTCTTTTGAAGAAAATACAATTTATTTTAGAGCACTGAACACCTGAACTGTCTGCTTCTAAAATCATTGACCCTAAGCAGGCTTAACTATCAAATGTACTATATATTTTCAAAAAGTAGAAGAAAGGGTCCTGACTGTTTTTACCATAAAAAAAATCAAAAAATGCTTGAGATAGATATATTTAACCTGATTTGAATATTTCCCAATGTATACACATATTGAAACAACACATTGCTGCATTGATGTGTACAATTTTTATGTTTCTATGTATCAGTTTAAAAATTAAGATGAAAAATTAGTGTAAATGATTGCAAACATTTCTCCTTTCTCCCTCCCTCTCTCCTGCGCGCTCTCTCACTCTCACTCTCTCTCTCTCTCTCTCTTCCAGTGCTGGGCCTTGCACATGCAAGGCAATTGCTCTACCACTGAGCTATACTCCAGCCAGATAACTACCATTTCTTAAGGACTTGGCATGTGCCAACATTGCATTCTAAGTCTTAGTTGCTTTGAGGCCTGTATTTAAAATTTATTCTCAACTTTGGAGACTGGTATTTTTTTCTTCATTTTTTAGGTAAAAACACAGGAAAATTCAACTATATGCTTAATGTCACACAGTGTACAATAGACTCAAACATGAATCAAAATTGTGTCTCCTTTTCCTCTACACTGCTACAAAATATGGACTCACTGACCAGAATCCTTTCACCATAAAATAGGCTAAATTATGGTCACATTTATATTTTTTACAAGACTATTGTTTCATAGT
The DNA here is from genome assembly GCF_052094955.1 of Ictidomys tridecemlineatus. Classification (NCBI taxonomy): domain Eukaryota; kingdom Metazoa; phylum Chordata; class Mammalia; order Rodentia; family Sciuridae; genus Ictidomys; species Ictidomys tridecemlineatus. The sequence continues at coordinate 23,415,912 of NC_135490.1, forward strand.
GCTTTACCTCCCCACCCTCATGTCTCTAAACACACACATTTATTTTTTACTTGGTAAAAAGTCACATTTTTTAAAAAACTAAAGAAACATCATGAAAGAATTTGGGCTATGAATTAAAGTCTACCCATAAATTTTCAAAGCAGTAAATAACCTATTGTGGATAGATCCAGTCAGCATTCCAAAATACATTTCAACAAAGCCTGCCACACATTTTAAAAAATGCAATTCTAGGAGATAGCCACATTTTTCATACGACTGAAATCACTTGGCCTTTTGCCCTGTGCTTCACGAAGAGGCGGTAGAGAGGTACACAGAGGGGAGAAAACACAGCCTGTCTGGGCTTCTGAGTCCCCTGCCAAGTCCCACTATCAGAGAGAACATAAATAACCCCCCCCTCCCTGGGATCATAATTCATCACTCTATCTCCTTTCTGCTTCCCTTGCTACCAGGGAGAAGCAATGTGAAATTTAATCAGTTGAATAAAAGTTATTTCCCCCATCTGTATGAATTTTGGCAGGGTGCCTCAAGAAGAGGTTTCCATTGTCAGGAGCCATGTAATACCAAACTCCTGCCTACCTGTTGTTGGCACCAGAGTAAGTTTAAAAACTTCTTAGGCTGCCAGAATTTCTCCTTGCTTCCACTGCCATGAAGTCCTTTTAAGCATCTTAGCACCTAGTGCCCCGGGAGGGCAGCGACACACCTGGGTGATTGTGAATGTGAGCACAAGTAGGGATACTTGGCTACCCCTTCTTCCATTAGCTTTCCAGAATTTAGAGGCAGAAATGTAATATTTGATATCATTTGAGTATAATTTGTCTTACCAACCTCATGAAATTAACAGAAACTCTAATTAGCCAAGTTATAGCTGATACCAGTTTTTTATTTTAAGTAAAAGGTGTTCACATTTTAAATGTTTATGAAATATGACAAGCTTTTTTTCCTTAAAACTGACTTATTTGTGTTTTCTTCCTTAGAGCAACATACTTTTTCTTGTTTTCTAATTGTATCTGCCTCTGAAGAAAGGGATTTGTAAACCCCCGTATTCCAATTCAATAACATACTCTTCATGCCTTGTCATGATAGAGAATTGCTTATTGACCCAAAGTGACTACTTAACACATGTCCCTTGTGCAGTTTAGTCTGTTCTTTTGAGTGCTATAAGCAGTTGATAAAGTCCCGAAGTGTCTTTCCTGGGAAGTACAGGAGGAATAAGTGTAGGCTTGTTAGCTTTACTTGTCTGCTGAGTTTTCTAAACTTTATACTATTTTTATTGTCCTTAATTGAAATGTCTCCAATTTTCAACAAAATATTTTAAAAAAAATATGTGCCTGAGGTTGCACATAATGATGCTTTTCTGAAAATTAATCTCCTTTATTCTTTACATGATACATCTATTATAGATCAAAACATGAGTCCCAATTTCCCCTTTGCCTAAACATTGCCTTCATCTTCATATTGAATGAATGGCCCACTATTCAAATCTTTTTCCTATATTATTATTTTATGGTCTCCACTGAGTCATTTGAATAAGGGTTCTTTCCAAATGAACTCACTCTTTTTTAAAACACATATTTTTTATTCAAGCCTTTACCAGGATATTCATAATATCACACACTAAAAGTGCAAACATTTGAGCCAAAATATTGGGCATATTAAATTTTGTAGACATTGCAGTCAAATCACACAGGAACATCTATGCTAATTACATGACCTTCCATCAGCTTCTTCTGCCTTACCTGTTTAAAGATAGTGACACCTGAGTCAATATTATGATTATTTGGCTTTTGGTTCCTACGTGTCTGAACCAATTTTGATTGTAAACGTTATAGTTTATGACTGATTAGTTTATGCTTGAGAACTTTGAGACAAATTGGTTTTCTAAAGTGTAATCAAAGTCATTGGCAGTAGGAATAATTTTCATTATCCATACACCACACTTCCTTACTTTAAACTTTTGGGGCATAGGTAATGGTTAGTAGTGGTGTTGAATGTTTTTCAGTTTCAAGAGCAGTTTTTTTAACCCAAATGTTTAAGATGCCTGAACTTGAGGGAATAGTGGATAAAACAGACTTAAAACTTGAACTTTAATAGGAAATTGTACCATGTGGTTATCTCCTCCTTGTGAAGTGTGGGCACAACTGACTTCACCTCTTATCTAACATCTGGACCTGGTTATGCTCCTTACTAGCCACCGTGATTAATTTAACCATCAAATAAAAAACCCACCAACATGTGTAATTTCCTTTATGTCAAGGTCATCCTACCTTTGTCATCGTCTCAAAATTTTTAAACTTGGTCATATGAAAAATAAAAACTTCTTTTTCAGATAAACATGTACAACTATTACATAGAATATTGTTCTAGTAAGATTTCACACAATTTTCTCTAATAAATCTTTACGCTAATATTTTAGAAGTAGCCTAAGCATTCCTAATTCATCAAACATTTGAGTTTCACTTATCAATAAATTGACTATTCACTGTAACTTAAATTTTTTTAAGCGTTGGTGTTATTTTTAGTCCCAGTATATTGCTCTGATCTGAAAATCACTTAAAATTTCCAATTCAAAAAGATTGAAACACAGGAAATATTTTTTGCTTGTCATCTTACAGTTTTTGACCTCCAAGACTAACTTTTTAAAAAATTGCAAGGCTTTACTTTTTAAAGCAGTTTTAGTTCCAGAGCAAAACTGAGAGGAAGGTTTAGAGACCTCACATATACCCTGGTTTCCCCGCATAGGCACGGCCCCTAACACCATCAAGATCTCCCACTAGAGTTGTATATTTGGTACAACTGATGAATCTACATTAAAATATCATTATCACCCCAAATTCATAGGTTATGTTAGGGTTCACTTTTGGTGTTGTACATTCTATGGATTTGGACAAATGTAAAATGACACGTACTCACCACTGAAGTATCATGCATAGTATTTTTACTATTCTGCTATTCCTTTGTCCTAAAATCCCTGGCAACCATGGATCTTTTTATTCTCTACATAGTTTTGCCTTTTCATAATGCCCTATTGTTGAAATCACAAAAGTATACCGTCCTTTCAGATTGGTTTCTTACACTTAGTCTTCCATATTTAACATCCTTCCATACCTTTTCGGGACTTGACAGCTCATTTCTTTTTAGCACTGAACAACATTACTTTGGCTTGATGTGCCATAGTTTATCTGATTATCTACTGAAGGATATCTTGGCAAACATGAATAAAGCTGTTATAAATGTGTATGTGTAGGTTTTAGCATGGACATAAGTTTGCAGATCCTTTGGGTAAGAAGCATGATTGCTGGAGCTGTGGGAAGAGTGCATTTAGGTTTGTCAGAGACTGCCAACCTGTCTTCTAAAGTGACTGTACCATTTGCATCCCCACCAGAAACCGATGGAATCCCTGTTGCTCCATATTCTCTCCAGCATTTGTCATGATACCATATTCTCTCCAACATTCCTCATGATACCTCATGGAACTGAGCTTTTTGAGAACAAAAACTCAACAGTTAACAGAATTTTGTGGTTTCTTTGAGACAAAATTACTCTTTCCTGATCTTTGAGGCTTTACTTTCTACAGCTACGATCTACAGGAACAGAAGAGACTGCAGGGCCTTTTGTTAACAAAATGTGCATTTTCTTCTGCTCTTCTCTCTCCAAATTTCCTTGCATAAATACTAATTTGAACGTTGAAGTCTTTTGACAGTACCATCGAGCCATATTGAAATAAGCACTAAAGGAAAGTTCCCTAAAAAATGTGGTTAATATGCCATGGGATAAATGAAATTCTGTGAGCTAGAAAGAACACTGCAACCACTTGGTAAATTAATAAAGGATATGCTGCTTCGATTTTAGAGCTACTTAATTTGGACCTAGTGCTAAATGAAAGTTGATTTTCAATTCTCTTAAACATAAGCATTTTTTTCCTCGATACATTTCTCAGAATGATATTTCAACTATATAAATGTCAAAATCTATTAAAAATATTTAACTAAGTATATTGTTACTCCCCATTTGGGGGAAAGATAACACTCTTTAAAATTATCTAGTTAGCTAAGCTATATAGGCATGTAACTATTTATTTTTGTACAAGCAATTGAGCTTCATCAAGTGGCAGAGGAATAATTCAGACAAAGGTAATTGAAAGTGTTTATATTTGCTTATCTATTACATGGTGCAGTGTGCATTGTATGTTAATTTAGTATAAGATCTTGAATTGTGCAGTCTTTGCACAAATGGCAGGCTGCAGGGTCTTTTAAAGCAATCAGCAGGCAATTTTATTTTTTATTGATATTTATATCCTCACTGTGTGTGTGTGTGTGTGTGTGCATATAAACATGTGAGCAGACATGTTTATATTTTATTTTATGGAAATTGAGACTTGACTTATACATGTATCACTTACCAATAGCTTTTTCTTCAGTAACTTTGTTTTTTTATTTTGAATCATTAATCCATTATAGTAATTTGAATAATTGTAATTGTAATACTAATGATGGTATTGATTGTAATGATAATTTATTGAGTGATTATGCTGTGCCTGATAATATTACAGGTGTTTTCCACACATTAACTCATTTATCATGACCATTTAGATGATAATTATGTCCAAAATGTCCAAAGGGTTCATTGGTTAGTGACAGTAACCATCTCATTAAAGTCATACAATTTGACTTTTTTTTTGATCCCAGGTTCCTTTGAATTCAAAATCTATCCCTTCCCATTATAAATATCACTAGTGATGTCAAAGGAAAATTATAAATGATATGGTAGCCTGGGAGATGTTTGCCCTATCTGAAGTAGTTCAAAGATTCCAAGTTTCACCATTTTAAAGTATCTTCACTTATAAAAAAAAAAATCACACAGTGGGCGTATTTGAAATATTTCAATTTTTAACTTGCTTTAGTAAGATAATTCCCCAGGGAGCAAAATTTCTCTTTGCTTTTTACATGATACCTTAATTCTTTATTGAATGTTGTTATTATGTCTGACCTGAACTCTTTTTCTTCTTTTTCTTTCTTTTTTTCTTTCTTTCTTTTTTTAATTCCTTGCTGTGAAGTAGTACCTTCTTGATCTCAGAATTAGTATGAGGCTGTTGTGTGTTCTCATGATATGTGAAATCAACCCTTGAGAGTGCTTTTCTTGAGTGACAGCATCTTAGTCCTCTGGAATCATCTGCAGTTAGTGTCACCTGAAGATTACACTGGACATTTTGACAGAACATGACTCTTGGGCCTTCCCCATATCCTAATGACCCTGCGACACATTGCTAGCTTGTTTCTTCCCAAATAATCACTTCACAGCATTTGCTTTCTTTCCCCTCAAATTCACCTGCAAACCTCTGTAAATGTAAACCACAACCTTCTTCCTAATTTAATGCACTCTTCAGTGATGACCTACCTCATACTTGACAGAGAAAAGCAATTGGATGAGAACTCCTTAGCCTTCTCTTTAGAAAATTTATGCCAAGGCCTACCTATCTATGCCCCTGTGGTCTTTTTTATAAGATTTTATTAGTGGTTAATGCCTCTGCTTTCACCATGGTTCTTATCCCACAATGTGTGTGTAAGGATTTGTTCTTGCAATTATTCTCTTTCTGTTTCACTTCATCAATTAGAACTTACATCTTAGACCTTCCCATCTTTAGTCTTCCCTACTTTAAAAGGGCAAAGTAAAACCATCAATACTACTATATACAATTACAATGTTTCAGTCTCTTTTACTCGTCCATCCTTCTCTGTCATACTTCTAAAATGTCAAAGTAACACAACTCTGTTCTCAGATTGCTTCTCTCCTCTATACTTCTTCATCATTAGTTTTCTTCTTTCTGCTCTTTTCTTCTCTCTAGATACACTACCTAAGTGATTTTCCTGAAATCTTTGTCCATACATTTCATATTTACACAGCGATTCTCAAATTTGCATTTTCCCTCAGATTTCTCTGAAGAACTTTGTACATGTATGTCAAAGGGTCTATTTGGATCTGCAGTCAATATCTAATTGGTATTTCAAACATAGAATGTAGAAAGGAGACATTCTGATGTCTCTCCAGTCTTGCATTTTATCCTTACTAGTATGTTCAGGCCAAAAATACAGGAAGGCTTTTAATTTCCATATTTATTATATAATTACCTTAATAACTTTAAGCCTAACAAACACCATCTTTGAAATAGTTCCTGAAAGTATCTGCTTTTGCTTTATCTATCATCAAGAGCTTAGTTCGAGCTGCCTCTGTCACTTGATCTTGTCTTAATGCTCCTGAACTAATTATATTAGCTTCCCTGCTTCATTTATTCCAACATATCCTGTCAATCTCAGAATAAAATCTAAACATCACACTTTGCTAAATGATCAGCCTCCTGTCTTCTCTGATGCTATAACATCCTCCCTCGCAAGTTCTATGATCTAATCAGCATTTTCATAGGACATGCTAACCTGACCCCAGCATTTGGGCCTGTGCACTCTCTGTTTTCTCTCTCTAGAATGTACCTTTGTGCCCTTCCATTCCTACAAAGTCCATCTCCTTCTGTGAAAATATTTTCCCACTCTGATTCTTAAGAATTTCTCACTTCTTCAAGTCACCTTTGATCCCATCAGTGTTTCATTCTTTTTTATTTTTCCTTATTAGATACAATGTGAATTTGTTTAGTCATCAGTCCACTCCTTGAGAATATAACCTCTAAATGAACAGTGTCTGCCTCAGCCTTGCTGTACTCACAGCCATTAATGTGCCTCTTTTATGAAAGAATGAGATTGCTTTACCCTTGCACACGTAGACCTCATTGAAGGCTTCTGACTGTATTCTCCATCATAAGTATTTTACAAGGAGCATCTTTGAGCAGACTGTGGAAGCAGTTTGGCAACTCAATTCTTATTCTGACTTGGTTCATTCATTGCTCTTGGCAGCACAAGCCAGGGACAAGGGCTCCCTAGTCTCCTCCTGCACAAATGTCAGGTTTGGTTTGATTGCCATCCACGGATTCCTATTGATGCCAGCACTCACAGATGGGCTAATGGGCCTCCTAAAGAGACGCAGCAGAAATTGTCCTTTCTAGCTGGAGGCTGAAGAAGCCTGGCTTAAATATTAAAAGAAATCCAAGATAGTTGGACTTATAGTCTGAATATGTAAAATGTTTTTTTTTTCCTCTGTGTAGTTTGTAATCTAGGTCAGTAAAGATGATGCGTGTCAGCTACATCGGATCAGTATTGAAAACAAATTCTAAAATCACAGTTAATACTGGCACTAAAACTCATTCAGCCACTATTCAGCATAAAAGAGATTCTTCAAAATTAACAAATCATCATAAATATTTGTAGTATGTGCATATAGATTGCTCATAAATTTCTCCATACATAGTACATACCAATAAATTCGTATCTTCAGCAGGAACAATTAAGGCATAAATGATGTTTTATCTAGGATAATTCATCCACAAAATTCCACATAGGGGATTTGATATTTGCCTTGACTGATTTAATCATTTCACAAATATCAGTTGAAAACCTACTCTGTTCTAGGCATGATGCTGGGTAATATAACAGGAACACACCAGTAAATACACTTTTTTGTTGTTGTTTGTTGAGCATGTGTTACTCAGGAAAAGGATAGCAGGGAGATAAACAGTGCATTTATATTCATCATGTGATGGTCAGCCTTGTGAATTCAAGCAGTTGGTAAGGAGATGATAGACAAAAATGAGTTCAGAATTCTATTTTCCATGGTTGCTTCTCTGCCTTCTGTGTAATGTACCATAGAACAGCCTTGGTGATGTGGGATTTAGAGTTTTCTACTAAAATGTGTACATTTCAGGGAAAGAAGTAACATCCTTGTTTCATTATTCTAAAAGTGTATATTCTAACCAGGCACGGTGGTGTACACCTGAAATCCCCATAGCTAAGGAGGCTAAGGCAGGAGGATCACAAGTTCAAAGCCAGCCTCAGCAACTTAGTGAGGACCTACTTAGCAAGACCCTGCCTCAAAATAAAAACTAAAAAGGGGTTGGGGATGTAGCTTCGTGGTAAAGTGTTTCTGGGTTCAATCCCTGGTACCAAAATAAATAAATGAAATAAAAGTGTATATTTCAAACAGAAAAAAAAGGGAGCATTGTGACTGAAATGATGAGTTACCAATTTGCTTTCAGGTCACACTATTGTTATTCATAGTTGGTTACTACATATTAGATTTAGACATTTTCAGATTACTTAATTAAAAAGAGATGGGAATTCAAGAAAGAGGTTAATCTCTATATGAATGAATAGGGTCCAACAAATTACAGAACACAATAGCAGAAGATGATTTAATAATAAATATTTGTTAATTTGCATAACCTAGAAAAACACAAAATATTTATTACACAAAATGTTATTACTCTAAGCATTCATCCTGTGAATACGTCTATGCAATAAACATTTGATGGGAAAATAAGTTTGATATATGCTTAGATTAAAGGCTGTTGAAGATTATTATTTTATATTATATTGAAATATATGAGAAGACCTATGTCAGACAGTTGTGTTGATCCCAGACTCAGTAACTTATTTAATCATAGAGGTTTTTGAGCAAGTGATATATTTTGGAAACACATCAGAGTTTTGTCAGATATGATGAACTTACATAAAGACTATCTAATAAGTAAGAAGAGTACTGTTTTTTTAATGATTGTAAATATAATGGCTTAAGAGTAATTTCAGGTACCAACACCAACATGGGTGTATGGGTGGATAGATTGGTCCAGCTCCCTCAAACTGGACCCTAGATACCTTTCAGCTGAGCCTCACCAACATTTGAGATGGAAATTTTTCTTTCCTGTGTCCTGGAATAGGAGTTTAGTTATAGTCCACTTCCACCATAATGGAGAAAGTGTACCACCTTTATTAAAATGTTATTCTATTATATTTCCCATGTTGAGTGAGCTTAGGTTATATCATGCTTCCTGAACTCCATGATGTCACACATGCAGAGACTGAAGTAAGTTTGGCAAGTTTTCTCTATTTGGGAAGTCCATTTGTTCTTCTTGAGAACAAGCAAAGCTCATTATTGAGAGTTTCCTGAAGCAAAGGTGTCAGACACAGGTATTTGCATGATGTCAGAGACTCAAAAGCCAGAAGAACAATGGAAAAACTTTATAGTGGAAGTCTTCAAAAATGGACTGATTAGAAGCTGTTGGCATGTGGAAATTGTTGGAGGGCCACCTAGAAGCAGAGGATGCTGCAGTTAGTTAAGAGTGCATATTTGATATTCTTTGGCTTAAAGCCAAGGTACAAATTGGGAAAATTTTCAAGTGTACATCAAGTCCTAGAAATTTGAGGCCAATTTTTGTAGAAGTTATTGTTTGGCTACTTGGATTGTTACTAGAGATGGCAGTGCGATTGCCTATAAATCTGCTTTATATCAAACTAACTTCCTGGGTTACTTGTTATAGATAAAGTGTTTACTGGGTAATTTACTATAGGTTGTGGATCAGACTCACGTATCATAGCTTCCATACTGCCATTTTACATGGCAAAATATAATATTTAATAAGTCTATATAGGCCATCCTGATCTTAATTCTTGCTTTAACTTTATAAAGCAATATTTGTTTGGATGTTCACTTTCTGATCTGTTTATTGTTTTATTTGTTTTCTTCTTTCTCTTCATTTTCCTCTTCCTTCTCTTCCTATTCCACCTCTTCCTCTCCTCCTACTTTTCCTCCTCCTCCTCCTCCGTTCCTTCCTCCTCTTCTTCTCCTCCTCCTTTTCCTTCTTCCTCCTCCTCCTCTTCCCCTGCTTCTCCTCCTCCTCCTTCCTCTTCTTTTTCTCAGCCTTATTTATAGCATTATATGATGTTCTCAGAAAATCTTCATTAACATTGTAGCAAAATGGGAAATCCCATCATTCCCTCATAATTAAAAATCCGTTTTTTTCTCCTAGACTTCTATGATACTTCTATGATAATTGCTAGTTTTTTCCTATACAAATGATAATTTTTTTCTCTGTTATCTATTCTGATTAATCTTCTAATCTTCTACTGAATCTCTAAATTTTTTGAGACTAAGGATTTGGCAACTCTGATTTTTTTCTTTAATTGTGCTTTATCAAAGTCCTCTCCTTAGTGATTTCTTCATTTTATAACTTCAATCGCATTCTGTATACTGGTGATCCTCAAAATTACATCTTCAAATAATACTTCTTCTTGAACTAAATATATGGTAAGCATAACAGTAACTTGACATCACCACTTTATGACATCTAAAAGACATTCAAACCTTTAGAGCACCACAGAACTAGGTAGATCCATCTCGCAATCTACTGCACAACCCCAAATTTTGCACATCCTGGTAAGTGATAGTTATTTCCTTAGTTTCTGGGGTCAATACTTGGGGTCCTTGACTTCACTTTTCTCATATCCTCTATCCAGTCCTTCAGTAAACCCTGTCAGATTTATCTCAAAGTGTTCAATACCCCCCCAAATCTAAACACTGCTGCCATTAAAATCTTAGCCCAAGCTAATCAAGAGGATGAGGCAGGAGGATTGCAAGTTTGAGGCCAGATTGAGCAACTGAGCTAAAACTTATCTTGAAATTTAGAAAAAAAAATATTAAGAACTGGGGACTTAACTCAGTGGTTAAGTGCCATTTGGGTTCAATCTCCAATTAACAACAACAACAACAAAATTCATCCAAGCACCATAATTTCTTGATTACAAATAGCCTCCTGAATTAATTTATCTGCCTTTCTTCAGCTTTTTCCTTATGTAGTTTATCTTTTCCACAACATTTGATATTTTATTTTCTTCAGTAAAATATCATAACTTCTCCAATTCTCATTTCACATGGTAAAACACAGTCCTAATCCTTTCTATAGCCTCTAAAACCCTGTATGATATTTTTTGTGCGTAAATCTTGTGTATCATCAACCTGTCTCTCTTCTTCATTGTCCTTAAATATAATTCCCAACTCTTACAGTAATGAGTCCTGCCTCAGCATCCCTGTACTTGCTGTTTTTTTTTTTTTTTTTGCTTAAACTCATCTTTTACTGGATTTTCAGTTCCTTACTGTTCATCTTGAAATCTAACTCATGTCTTTATTTTCAGAGAGGACTTTCCTAGCTATAAAAGACTCATGGACCTCCTCCTCTACTACATTACTTATTTTACCTTCCTAATATCTCTTGAATAATTTTTCCCGAATGTAAGTAAGCTCCTTAAGGAGATGGACCCATTTTCCTGTTTCACTGACAGAGCTATAAAATGTGCAGTCTGAGGCTTAGGGCAGATACTGAAGACTTGCTGATTTATTCAAAGAAATTGTAGCTCTGGTAGTACTGCTAAAAATTTGAGATGTGGGAGACAAGCAGTATTCAGGTTTCTTGGGAATATGGGAAGGCAGGTGTTTCTGGGATAGTACTAGGCTACTATGATTTTGATTGCTTATAAAACATTCATAGGTCAAAAGAGAAAAGAAATAACACTTCTTTCCCTCTAGAATTTGACCTGGGGAAATAAACAAAGGTCAAAGAATTTTGATTGATTCTGCCATTGACTTACTATTCTGAAGGAGCAATAATTAATTAATAAACAAAAGCTTGAGTACAGATAATCCATTGACTGTAGCTGGAGAACAACAGCAGAACTGAGATTCCTTGGCTCTAAACCTCAAAAGGTTTGAAAATTTCAAAATTTTTAGCTGAGGGATGAGCTCTTTGATTAGACTGTTACAACTGAAGACTGGTAAAGACTGTAAGTTGGAGCAATTGCCAAGAGAATCAGATCTTATATGAAGGATGTAGCTTTGGTGTAATAGGATATCAACATCAAAAGATCAGAATCAGGTTTTGAAGTTATCACTTCTTGAGTGAAGTAGGAACTTGTCTTCTCTTAACTTCTACTCTATTACCTGAATAATGGGGATAATAACAGCTGGCTCATAGTTTGTTAGGACCAAATGTAATAGTTTGGTAATGTTTAAAAATGTAAAATACTATACAAAATTTAGACATCCACCTGAAAATGTTTCATACTCTGGATCAGAGCCAGGGTTGTATGCCTGTAATCCTAGCAGTTGGGGAGTCTAAAGGCAAATTAGAGGTCATACTTAGCAACTTAGTGAGATGCCGTCTCTCAATAAAATATAAAATAGACTGGAATATACCTCAGAGAGTAAAGTGCTCCTCAGTACCCAAAAGTATTTTTTTTATTTTTAATTTTTTAAAAATTCTGACCCAAGTAAGATTTCTGTTAGCAAACTAATTCAATATTACCTTATAACCAAGAAAACCAATTTCCTTAAGAATGTTCATTTTTTTTCCTCATAATCTCTATCTCACTTTACCATTTTAAAAATAATTAAATTAAATTGTAAAGCCATAAGAATTTGTATATGAATCAGTGAGTAAAATTAATGAAACAAAACAAACAAAACAAAATATTTCTCTGATCAGATTGAGCCAGTTCACTGACAACACTTGTAATGTTGTCAAAAGTACATTTCTATCATCTACACAATTGTCTTTGTGCAGAGGGTCTTCTTTAAATTGTGGGAGTTGTCATACACATACATTAGGAGAGATAGCTGTTTTTCTTACATATTAATGACAGATGGTCATGTAACTATGATATCCAGACCTGTAATAGTGAAGTCATGCATTCAGGTAGTGTGTAATGCTCTGGGGATAGTGTCCTGAAACAAACAAAGAACAACAACAACAATAACAAAGAAAAAGCAACAGACATTGTCTATACTCATAGTGTACAACACTACACACTGAAAATGGCTTAAATTAAGCAATGATACCTGCAAATTGCCAAGACTTTAATTGTTTTATTTTTATTATCAATTTTTTTATTTATATCTGATAGTGGAATGCATCACAATTAATATTACACATATAGAGCACAATTTTTCATACCTCTGGTTGTATACAAAGTATATTCATACCAATTCCTGTCTTTGTACATGTACTTTGGATAATAATGTCCATCACATTCTACCATCATTTCTAACACCATGTCCCCTCCTTTCTCCTCCCATCCCTCTGCCTTATCTAGAGTCCATCTATTCCTCCCATGCTTCCCCTCCCCACCCTACTATGAATCAGCCTCCTTCTGTCAGAGAAAACATTTGACATTTGTTTTTTTGAGATTGGCTAACTTCACTTAGCATTATCTTCTCTACCTGCATCCATTTACCTGTGAATGCCATGATTTTATTCTCTTTTATTGCTGAGTAATATTCCATTGTGTCTATATGCCACAATTTTTTTTTATCAATGTATCTACTGAAGGGCATCTAGGTTGGTTCCACAGTTTAGCTATTGTGAATTGTGCTATTATAAGCATTGACGTGGCTGTGTCCCTGTAGAATGCTGTTTTTGAGTCCTTTGTGTATAGACTGAGCAGTGGGATAGCTGGGTCAAATGGTTTTTCCATTCTCAGTTTTCCAAGGAATCTCCTTACTGCTTTCATGTTGGCTGCACCAATTTTCAGTCCCACCAGCAATATATGAGTGTATCTTTTTCTCCACATCCTCACCAACACTTAGTGTTGTTTGTCTTCATAATAGCTGCCATTCTGACTGGAGTGAGATGAAATCTTAGAGTAGTTTTGATTTGCATTTCTCTAATTGCTAGAGATGAAAAACTTTTTTCATATATTTGTTGATGGATTGTATATCATCTTCTGAGAAGTATCTGTTCCAGTCCTTGGCCCATTTGTTGACTGGGTTATTTTTTTTTTTTTTGGTGTTTAGCCTTTTGAGTTCTTTATATACCCTAGAGACTAGTGCTCTATCTGATGTGTGAGGGGTAAAAATTTGCTCCCAAGATGTAGGCTCTCTATTGACCTTAAAGATTGTTTCTTTTGCTAAGAAGAAACTTTTTTAGTTTGAATGCATACCATTTATTGATTTTTAATTTTAATTCTCGCACTATAGGAGTTTTATTAAGGAAATTGGGGCCTAATTTGACATGATGGAGATTAGGGCTTACTTTTCTTCTATAAGACACAGGATCTCTGGTTTTATTCCTAGGTCCTTGATCCACTTTGAGTTTTGTGCATAGTGAAAGATAGGGGTTTAACTTCATTTTTTTTGCATACGGATTTCTAGTTTTCCCAGGACCATTTGTTGAAGAGGCTATCTTTTCTCCAATATATGTTTTTGGCTCCTTTATATAATTTTGTGTGATAGTCTCTGTTTCCTCTATTATGTACCATTGGTCTACCAGTCCAAGAGTTCAACTGTAATTGTGACAAATGCACAAAAGAAGAAGTGGTTTCTTATGATTAGATACACCACAAAAGAATTTCTCACTTGAGAAAATGGAGGGGTTTTACTTTACATGCTAATTTTCAGAATATGTTAAAATGCTAACTTGAAATATGCTATGGTACTTTGAAAACTATATTTTCCCCTTTTAGTGATTAGAATCTAACAATATGCTCCTTGACAACATTTTTTATATCATACAACAATGATCTTCATATTACTGACAATCCTGCCTGTTTTCTACCTTCTCTTTTGCTATTCATTATTATACAAATTTCAATTAGCTTTTACATTTTAGGAATATTATCTCAATGACATTGTTATTTTTAAAACACTATTATTGTTATCATGTTTAAGTTATGAAAATCTTGTACATATTCTTGTTTTATCTTCTCTATGGTTTAAAAACAAGCATTCCCAATAATGTAAAAAAAAGCCAACTTTCCAAGTTCTGATTTTTTCTTCCTTACTTAAATGTCACAAGACATTTTCTCAAGTGAAGCTATTTATTTTTTTATTTTTTTTTTAAAGAGAGAGTGAGAGAGGAGAGAGAAAGAGAGAGAATTTTTAATATTTATTTCTTAGTTCTCGGCAGACACAACATCTTTGTTGGTATGTGGTGCTGAGGATGGAACCCGGGTCGCACACATGCCAGGCGAGCGCGCTACCGCTTGAGCCACATCCCCAGCCCCAAGTGAAGCTATTTATATTTTCCTCTCTCCACCCCTTTTTCTTTCTTTCTTCTTCCTTTACAAAACCTTTTTATCCCAATTTTGTATCTTAATAAAGGAAAAGGTTCTGGTCAAGATGGCCTACACTTTCCACAACACATTAAAAAAAAGGCTCCAAATTTCTCCTTTTTTCTATAGATGCCAGTAAGAGAAAAGGAAGAAGCAAGAAAAAAGAAGGAGAGAAAGAGGTGGATAATCCTACAGAAAAAATATGGAAATTATAGTACTGAGCAAATTAATTATCCCTGATATATTCTATATCCTCATAAGTTATGTACAAAAAAATCTTAAAAATCTAAGATAAGTTGAAATTACAGTATCCTGCATAAAGCTATGTAGTCTATTCACACAAATCATTTGACTTTGGCTTGAATGAATTGTTGAGGCTCTTCCACAGAGGGGAAATTTTTCAGAGGAAAGATTCCTTTGGGTAAAAAACAAACCTTTCTCAGCGCCATGCATCAGGTTGTGTGTTTTCCCCTAATAGCACCACCATTTTGAGAATTGACCTAGATGTCCAAGAAAGTCTTCATTATTGAGAATTTATGTTTCTCTGGTGGCTTTCATTTGCTAAATTAGCCTCTGCCGCATATTAAACATTGATAGCTAATGCTACTTTATTGCTGCTGGTCCTATTCAGCATCTCTTTTCACAGAATGCAATCTACATAATTAGGAAATAGCATGACTTCTGCATCTAGCACATCAGGAGGGTAAAGATGTTGTATTCTTGCTTTCATTTCATA
This sequence comes from Ictidomys tridecemlineatus, assembly GCF_052094955.1. Lineage (NCBI taxonomy): Eukaryota > Metazoa > Chordata > Mammalia > Rodentia > Sciuridae > Ictidomys > Ictidomys tridecemlineatus. The sequence goes on from NC_135490.1 coordinate 23,431,623, forward strand.
TGCCAACCTTCATAACACTGATGTGATAATAACATTCTTTCAATTTTATGATGGTAATAGGTGTACTGAATCGTCTTGCCAGAAGTACAAATGAAACAAAGGAAAGATACGAATTTATTAAGACAAGGAAAACATCACATTTAACTTAGATGTCAAATTAAATTTTAGAAAAATTTAGTACTGCGAGAAATGGCCATTTCTGAACTGTCACCAAGAACAATTGCTACACAAATTAGGCAACGAGTAGGCTTCCAATAAATCAGTCCACAAACCACTTAAATTATTTCTATGTATTTTATATTCATATATTTTCCCATTTTTCATTCATGCCCCACTTAACTGATAATCATAAAAATTTTTTAAGTCATAGTCCTAAAATGCTTTCCCACAATGTCTAATCTATGAAAATACCATTTTACATATCATAATATTGGATTATTACAAAAAATTTTAAATATAAAGTCAGCATTGAATTGCTGATATACTAAGTACTTTGGTAACTGGCAAATAATTTCAAGGTACCTTTATTAAGTATTAGTTGTATACATGAAAGTAAGTATTGAAAAAGTTAGTATTGAAAAATCAGTATTTTAAAAAAGTGCTTCAATACTTATAATAATTGAGAAGCCATATATATATATAGAAAAATAGTATTCTAAATATAATATAATAAAACACTAGCTCCATAGCAAATTTGTTGTCTTTGAATAGTGTGTAGTTGTATATTTTTGTATAGGGAACTGACAGAAACATTTCAAATTCTGTATGTACTTTGAATTGCACCTACAGAATATTTTGATATAAAAATCTAAGAAAAAACTTTATAAAATATATTGAGGTTTTATGTAGTCATATATTTATTTTAAAGATACATCACACATGTTTATCAAAATAAGACAAGACTGCTCATATTGCTGTTGGTGCTAATTGTATATTACTGTAATAGATGCTTGAAATGTTCAACTTAAAAAAACAGAAGGGTTTATTTTGGCTCACAGGTTCTGAGGTCTTTGGTTGTTTGAACCCATTGCTTTGGGCCTATGGAGAGGCAGTAAATCATGGCAGAGCATATGGCAGAACAAACTACTCAATTCATCATAATTGGAAGGAGAGGATCTCCATATTCTGTTCAATAGCATAATTCTAGTCACCTAACTTCCTTCCACTAGGCCCCACCTACTTAAAGATTCCACCACCTACTTATGTGCCAAACTGAAGAACAAGTTGTTAACACATGGACTTTGGGAGGGGGGAGACATTTCAAATTCAAACTAAAGCACTATTTCAACATTATAACTAATTTGAGAGTTCTTATTTGCAAATGTATGTTTACATTTCACAGATGTGCATCCAAATATATAACTATATAACTAAATATATCTCCATTTATCTAGTTCTATATCCACATTTATATCACTATTTACATCACCATATAAATTTAATTGTATATCATTCAAAAAAGAGATCTGCAACTAATGGTTATACATGATAGTTTTTTACTGAACAACATCATAGGTATTTTTTTTCCTTCACTAGTCCCACAGACTGTGTATGTATCTGTAAATGAAACATGTTGTAGGCAAAAAGATTTAGATTATGATTTGGCCAGTTAGTTACACAGTATTTCATGGTATGACATTGAATACTTATTTAGCCAAACTTGTGTTATTGATTCTATAGGTTATTTGACAGTTTATGAATGTAAAATAATCCTTTTGGTACATCTTTGATTAATTAACTTATAATTTCTTAGCTCTCTCCCCCTAATTATGATGTATTGACCAGTCTTCAAGTGTGCTCATTAAAAATATTTGAATATTATTCATTATATACATTATTATATACATATATTTATATTACTCATTTATATACTATATTACTCATTTATCTCCATAATTGTTGTACCATTACATTTCTACTTTTTCACAGTGAATATCATATTCATAATTAAATTTTGCTATTTTAATAAGTAACTTCATTTTTCATTTCTATTTTTAGTGAGTTCTTTGATTTCAATAATGACATTAATATTAATTTTCTCGCGTATATATGCCATTGCTTTAAAATATGAATTTATTATTTTTTAGCTGAGACAATTGCTTATTCTTTTTAAGATTGTGATTACATTTAATAAATCAGGAGATATTTACCTACTGTCTGACACAAATACAAAATATGCTTTCTTATAAGATTTTATTCTTTTCAATTCATTAAATTAGGTTGTAAATTAGTAAGTTTACTTACAGCCTTTCGTAGTGTTTATGTAACTGAATCTAATACTTTTTTCTCTTTATGATTTTGGATTTTAGCTTCATGTTTGCCTTGGCAGCCTGACATAGCTCACCCACCTGTAACTTATGTGATATTTAATTTTTATACTTTTTACCATAAAGCATCTGTAAACACTTTATCTCATCTTAGGTGTGAAGTTGTTATGAATTGTTTCCCCAATAGCTCATAGGTAGCACCAACATATTTTTTTAAAATAAAACTTATCTGCAGCTTTGCAATGCCATACTTTTATTCTACCAGATTTACATATGTAACTATGTTTTTATATATATATAATAAATTGCACTTATTGTAATAGAAAACTGCAATACAGCTGAAGACATTTGAGATTGTCAATAACACAATGTTCACCAGGCATGCTCTCTTTTTGTTGATCTACTGAATACAGGATATTAAATTGGTCTATATCTTTGGTCCAAGTTAGCAGGTCCCATACTTCTATCATTCATTAAATGTCTGTGTGGATTTCCAGGATGAAAAGAAGTCCTGTGCAATATAATAAGTAGACTTTGAAATTAGGAAGAACTGGGTTTGTATTTTGACTTTGTATTTTCACGGCACATGATTTTGTGAATATCATTTGTTTGTGTGTCAGTTTCAAATGGATAAAAATCCTATTTTTACCTACATATTTTAGGTATTTAAAACCTAAAAATTCCAGGAAAGAGGGCTAAATATATGTTTCAAATTATTAAAAAAAAATTTAAATACTGTGCTGGAATGTGGATAAAGAAAAATTCTTACTCTAGTGGGAGAAGTATGTTAATCACACAATCACACAAATAAATGTAAATTTCATCCGTAATAAGTGCTTTAATAAAATGTTTAGAGCAGGAGAATAGAATGAAGGGTGAGTGTGAGAGAAGAACTTGCTGATGCAAACAGAAGGGTCAGAAGCCTGCTTTGGTGGGAGATGCTGGTAGCTTAGGTAGGTGTTGGGAGAGGGCAAGAAATACACAGAATTAAGTGATATTTGCATAATAAGGTATCATATTAATGAGGGTCTGGATATGGAGAATGAATAAAAGGAAAGGAGTTGAAACAACTCTGTTGTACAACCAAATCACAGAAGACTAGGTTCTGGGGAGGGAAGGTCACTTGGTTCTCATGAAAGATGTGGCAGAGGAGAAGACAGCTATGAGCTTTGCACTTTCCAAAGTTTCATCATGAATGGAGAAAGAGTAGTTGATATGACCTGCTGAGTCCTTCTCTTGGCCATCAGTCATTTTGCTTTATCTATGTTTTCTTTATTGATGCTTAATGTTTAGAATATTTCCTAAAAGTCCACTTCCTCTGGAATCTTCTCCTTCTTAGTTCCAATAACTTCATCTTTCCAATTTCTCTGTGCTTGCCCCACTCCAAGACAGTTCTTAAGAGCAGATCATTCTTTATGAGCATGTTAGATCCTGTTATTGAAATGCACAAACCCCTCCACTAATGTCTTGACTTATATAGAGAAAAATGACATTCAGGGTCCTACCGGATTGCTTTGTCATCTCCAGGGTCCCTGTTCTCAATGCTGTTCCTCAAGCCAAAACTCCATTCGAAGAACATTCTTGGCTTAATTTCATTGCACTTATTATTATTTATTTATTTCTGTCAGAAGTAGATTTCCCTTAGATATCTGCAGGGTTTATTCCCTTATCACTTTCTTGTTTCTTGCTCAATGAGACTTTGCTGGATTATATAACTCAAAATAACAAAGTTGGTCCTGTTCTCCCCAGTCCCATGGCATTCCTTATCGCTCTTTTCTTCATAGAGCTTACCAGGTAACTTTGTAAAGATTTTATGTATTCACTTGCTTACTTTTATAATGTCCCTATCATTAGAACACAAGCTACAATAGGGCAGAAATTCACAACTGATTTTATCCCTATTCTATCTATAATAATTAAAACAATGCTTCAGTCACTGTAGTTCATTTAATACTTAATGAATAAATAAAGTTGAAAAGAGATGTAGAGGTTAAAAGTATAAAATGATAGAAGTTCAGGGGATTCCATAGTTTAAGCAGTGGCTGAAGAATTGGACCCCCCCACCAGAAAAAAAAAAAAAACGAATAAAAGAAAGAAAGAAAGCAATGAGTAAATACAAGGAAAAAAATACCTATTGAGATTGTTGTCATAAACAATAAAAGAAGTTTGAAGGAGAATACAGAAGGATTGTAGAAAAATTAAATAAAACCAAGAACTGAATAATTATCTAGAATTTTCTCTTTGAAAAGTGATTGACGACATTAAAACTGACAATTTAGGGGCTGGGATGTGGCTCAAGCGGTAGCGCGCTCGCCTAGCATGCGTGCGGCCCGGGTTCTATCCTCAGCAGCACCACATACCAACAAAGATGTTGTGTCCGCCGAGAACTAAGAAAAAAATAAATAAATGTTAAAATTCTCTCTCTCTCTCTCTCTCTCTCTCTCTCTCTCTCTCTCTCTCTCTCTCTGTCCCCCTCTCTCACTTTCTCTTTAAAAAAAAAAAACTGACAATTTATAGAGTCATTGGGTAAAATATATGTGGGGGATTAAGTTTTAATAGATTGAGAATGAAAAAGGATATGAAAAAATAAATATTCTAATGGAGAAACAGACTGTTGCTGAGTTCACAAAAGAGGAATTTTGTATTGTTGTAATATCTTTTTGCTCTTAGATAGAAACTGGGTAATTTAATTGCAAGAAGAAGAAAAAAATGACCACATTAAGACCCAACTATGTGTGCATTATATCACATCTATGGTACAACAGCTGGTCTGCAGAGGAGTTACAATGTAGGAGAAATGTTAATTTTTGTAGCAGGCAGTGATTTAAGCATAAACCCTAAAGGCAACTGCATTTTGTAAAATCTGTGAGTGAATTGGTAGTTTCATTGGTTTTTATCTTTGGCTCTTAGGTGAAATGTCCTATGCAGTTTAGTCAAGATGAGTGTAGAAATTTCACTTGTTGCAATGAACCCTGAATTGCTAAAGGTTGAATCAGTCCATTTGGCATAATATGTCGCATTTATTCATCAGCAATTCCTAATATTATTTTACCAGTATAATGAACACATACAAATGATCTTTATTAGGTAAAATCTGCATTTACTAACATGAGAATAAGCTGTAGGATAAACAAAGCCAAGAAGCTCTACCATGAAAGGATAACATAGATCATTCCCATGTAAAATAATAAACCAGGCCACTTCCTAAGCACTGAACCAGTAATTCGAAAATTTTTCATTTGAACTCAACAAGATATTATGGAGAACTGTGTCTCTTAATCAGGAAGAACTAATGTCAACAAAAGAGATTAGGGTACTTTTTTCATAGTTTAATAAAATAAATTGTAAACAGATAAAAATACATATAAAATTATAATAGAAAAAAATCTAAGTATGTGGAAATCAGCAATAATAGTAAAAGATTATTCCAAGCATTGTGAGGATACTTACTTTTAACCCACACAGTTATTCAAAATAACCATTAATAATTGAAACCCCTGACCAAAAGAATTTGTAAGAAGCACATGTACGAATGGCATAAGTTTATAGACTGTTAAAGAAAAAGGTAAATAGAGAAAAGCTGTGACTACATCTAACCATCTGCAACAATGTAAAATGGTAGGAATCCCATATTTGAATCGTTGAATTTCATTACATGATTAAAAATGCATTTAATGTGAAAACAAAAGAGCATAATAAATACCAGTCTATTAAATGGAAGAGAGCTATACATTAAAAATGAAGTAGCTACTGGTTTAAGGAAGAAATATCTTTAATAAAAAGGATTTTAGTTTACATGGAACAAAAATAATATTAAGCACATATTAAATTATTTTAAAATATCAATATGTTTAAAAATAAAAACATATTTTAAATGGTTATATAACCCTGGATGTTTACACAGACAAGAAATGTTGTCTTTCAGTGAAGTTGAGCTCCACCCAGGAAACTTTCTAAAGCACCCTCTAGAGTCACTGTCAGCTTCATAATTCCTTAATTTTATGCTTTGTCACAGTTTTCATTTCATGATTTCTGTAGTCTGACCTCACATCCAAGTGTCTAGATTAGTGTTTTGTACTCTGCAGCCCTTACCTTTAGAGTAACTTCATGTCTACTCTACAAAACCTGTAGCCTTTGTGGCCAAGCTCAGTTTCCCTCTCTTTGTTAAAACTCTTACAACAATTTGTGTTGTTTATATCAACCAGGATCCTTTCAGTTCTGTTGGAGAAAAGCATTAGTATTCTCTCAGCTGGTATTACTTCCTGAATGAATTGTCCTAAGGGATTTACTAAGGTCAAATAGTAGAGATAATAATTTATTAACCTTTCTGATTAGGTGTACACATTAGCTATAATTAAACTGAAGAAAATTAATACTATGATTTTTTAATGAGTAATATAATTATAATTGAGGATCTGTTTGCAACATGTTCATATTTAGCTCCAAGAGAAATTCTTGTCAAAAGCATTAATTTTCTAGTTGTTTTGCTAATACAAGCATCCCCAATCTTCAAAAGATAGCTATTTTTGAGACACACTTGTATTTTCAACTTTATTCCCATAAACCCATCTTTTTTATATAGATATTATTATTTTGGTTTTAAATTTGACTTTAAAAGTTTCAATTATTCTGCTTTTGTAGACTTTATTTCTAAAGCTCTAAAATAATAGACATACACACAGAGTTGAGGTTAAGGTTACCAAAGTGGTGGGTCACAGTTTACACCCAAATCATAACCAACAATAATAATGATTTTCCAGCTCTTTTGGTGGAGTCCTACACTATTTTTCATAATATGTGTTTATATATCTACTGTGATTAGTCAAGTTAACATCCATATTGACTTCCCAGTATGAAAATATCAGGAACTAATTCACTCTCATCATTCCAATCCCATTTGCAGTAACCCTATTCCTTTCATGTTCACATACAGTTTAACAGCTTAGCAATATCTCTTTACTAAAATAATGTGTTGAAACTTTATGTCTTAACTATTAATAACCTCAGTATTCCTTGATGTGTTTAACATACTTTTATTTCTTGACATGCAGTCCATAATGTATGATGGGCTCATAAAAGTCCCTCTTTTTTCTTTTACTACATTCCGGTTCCTACTTTTGATTATGTGACATGACAGTAGGTACTGTTCCTCATAGAACCATCATTTTTAACAGTAAAAGTCTAGTAACAACCCAGATGTCTCCTCAGAGATGAAATACACCAATGCATCTGAAAATAGAACATGATGCATTTGTTTAAATCGAGGTAGAAATGTGTATAAAGGTGATATTTCATTCTCCATGCTCTGTGATACATTGCTAAGTGAAATAAATAAAAGGTGTGCAAAAAAGTACAAAGCAGGCTATTATTGTGAAGAAAGTGATGTATATTTTCTCATTTTTCACAAAGATTTCCCATAAAGATATCCTTCAGAAAAAAAAAAAGAAAAAAATACTCACAGATGACAGACTCAACCAATGGAGACAAAGATCAAAATGAGATTTATTATGGTAAATAATTTTATATAATTACTATGAACCACATAAATATAAATTGAAATTGTTAAATATTGATATTAAATTCTGTAATAATAATTTGGTGCTTAATCAGATAGTGTTTAAGTTTCTTGTACTAGGTTGATCTAAAAATATTGAGAGAAAAAATAAAGCTTTATCTTATTAAAGCATTTGGAGGAGATGGGGTTATAGCTCAGTGGTACAGCACTTACCTAGCATGTGTGAGGCACTGTGTTTAATTCTCAGAACCAAATATAAATAAATAAAATAAAGGTCTATCAACAACTAAAAAAAATTTTTTTAAGTATTTGGATAAGTTTCACTGCAGAGCAAAATAATTAGTAATCAAGTCCTAGGAAAAGAAATATATAATCCTATCTCATTACCTATTATTCTGTCAAAGAAGGTTGTAATGACATTCGAAGTCAATGAAACTTTCTTTATTTCCATGGATCTTTGAAAATCATTGTGCATCATTAATTTGTTACCCATTTTTAATCATGGCTTTCTTGCATAGAGTTTTGTTGTCTTTGTGTTTTCCATTGATATGTTATTGCTTGTATTTTATCTTACGTTTTCACTATAGCCCTAGAGTTATGAACCTTCTTCCTCATGTCTATCATGTGTAATAAATGATTTTCTTGAAAAGCTGCTTTCTACAATTTTCTAACTACCTGTTTAAGGCTAAAACTATTATTATATCTCTTTATATCTTAAAATTTCATTGCATTCCTAGATTAATTTTACTGCTTCTTAAATACTACAGTTTTTCTTTCTTAAATTTTATAGACCACTTTCTTTGTCTTCCCCCAGAAAAATTGCACAGAATGCAAAATTTTTACTTAAAATCTTATCAGTTTACTTTCATACTTGAAATTGGAGGAAATTTTATACTTAAAATCTTATCAGTTTACTTTCATACTTGAAATTGGAGGAAATTTTATGCCATTTTAGAACCATGAGAAAATAAAAATCAAGATTCTGATGCCCTAAGCATCAACTGTCTACCCCAGTCTTCTTATTGGATGGGAAGAGCAAGCCATATTGGATTTGGCTAAAGGTGTATCAGTTTGCTCTATAACCTCTTAAATGCCTTCTTAACTAATCTCCCCCGTCTCCTGACTCCCCATCCTCAGCCTGTCCACTGAGTCAAGTGTTTTTTCTTGTGACTGATCTGGCTTGGAAGGAAGAAGATACATAAAAATTATAAAAGATCTATGGTTAACATTCCCACATCTGTTTCAATTTTCTTCTGACTTTCATCTAGCTCTGTTCTTATCTCTTTAATGCGGACTTCAAATTATTTGGGAGAGAAAAATGGAAATCCATGGCATGTTAAGCATACCTAAAAATTAAGCTCTCTAAGTTATTTATGGTTGGTAATTAAGTTTGTTCAAACATAAGATTAAATATGCCAAGTTTCAAGTTTTTCCCTTGTATGAACCAATGATCATTTCCTGGTCACTCTCTACAAAATTGACACTATTTTCAAGATACATTCTAGTGACATAGTGTTGATTTGGTGCAAATACTACTACCACTGTCAAAAGATGCAATTCATAACATATGCTACTCTTTTCTTAACTTCAAAACATTACAACCATACAAAGGAGAAACATTGATACTCAATTTCTGTATCTACTCTGTTTTTATAATTATCAATTGCATATCCAGTACTTTAAAGACATCTTACAATACAAATTATATTTGTTATTTGGTTTTTTTCCATGCAACTATGTTTATGAATAAAATTATTGTCTGCCATGAATATTTATCACAAACATGGATATCCATTTGATGTAGTGCTATGCGCAAGGTGTATAATGTGGTTCCTAATGCATTGCTAGTCCTTAATGATAAAAATATTATAATAGAGTGGAAATTTCCATGCGAATGTGAGCTTCAAAGAGCAGTAAGATCTGTCTTTTTCATTCCTTGCTATCTTAGTACCTGTCCCATAGTAGTGCACAATGTTGAATGAGTGCATTAATACACAAATGCAAAGTAATACCTGACAAGAACAACTTAGAGGAGAAGTTTATTTTGTCTCACAGTTTCAGAAATTTAGTCCGTGGTTGACTAACTGTATTACTCTGGGCCCAGGGTGAGGCAGAATATCATGGTGGAAGAGAGTGATGGAGAAGAGCTGCTCCTTTCACAGCATATAGAAAGCAGAGAGAGGAAAGGGACAAAAGGTCTGTAGGGAAGATAACAAACTTTCTTGCCCCCATCGACTCAATTCCTCCAGCCATTCCCCACCTGCTGAAAGTTGCCACCCAGTTGGCCATTCAAACTAGAATGGACCAGTTAGATTACAGCTCTCATAATCCAATCATTTTACCTTTGAACATTCCTGCATTAACACTGGAGCTTTGTGGGGCACCTTATATCCAAACCATAACATATACGATACTTAATTTCAAAAGTATTTTAAAGTGAGTTAAAATAAGAAGCAAAAAAGAAAAATTAAACAAACTATAAAAACATTATTAAAATTTAAATTATAACTTAAAAGAATAGATACTACTGAAGAAATCTTATCCTGGAGTTTCTCAGAAATAATTATATAAAGGGAAGCACTATAAACTATAAAATTTATTTTCAGAAGCTGAAACAAAACCCTGATTTTTGGTAACGTTAATGGAATAACTTTTTTTGTCAGAACTATGGCTGTAGGCAGCCATTTTCAAAATAATTAAAGAAGCATTTCTAGATGGTAGTGGGGAATGTATAGCTCAGAGGAGATTTATTGAATTCACTCTAATATAATTTATAACTAATGGAAAGCTAGAGTATGTCTTCACTAGCCTCTTCTCAAAGCTACAAGAGCATATTAGCTCTTTTATTTCATAACCAGATAATAAAAAATGTTAAACATTTAGTAATATAATATAGTGCAGATATGAAGATATGACTTTGTATGAAAATAATTCAAATAAAAAGAGAACAGTTTAGCTAGTCTCTTGGGACAACAACAGTGACCTCTTGACATTACTCTGATGGACTGTCTTCATTCTGAAAAACGTCTGGCCATAGCAATTGGATTCAGTATGGATGATGTCGGATGATTTATTGAGAGTAACTGCTAATGGGAACAATTGAGAGTTAACCTCATCCCTAATAATAAAGCCAGATATTCAACACCAGAGAAGTGTCAAGAACCTGAATCAGAGACAGAGCTCACCTGCCAGGTGTGGGTCAGAGCAGTCACATTAAGCAAACAGGAGCCAAAACAAAAGTAACAATGAAGCCCCTATCGCTTGCTGAAAATGAATATTCTAGAGGCAAAAATAAGAAAATGCTAATTCTCTCCACTCCATTTCTGACCCACAGGGTGATGCTCCCCTAAAGGGTTGGGCATATCACAGATCATGTAGAGGTCATGTGCTTGTTAAGGGAGCTCCTGCAGTTTAATGGAACTGGTTAAAGTATCTTCAAAGTCCTCTTGTCCATCTCCCTGCTGAATTCCCTCAACAGGGAGGCCTGAGCAAGGAAGTCTGAAGAAGCCATCTGCTCAAGGCCTCAGATGAGGAGACTCGGAATGAAGGTGACTGGGCCAGAAATACAAATATCCATGAAAGTGTGTCCAGCCAGGTACCTGAGCCCTTCACTGCAACTTCTAGGCACCAAGTCTGGTATTGAGGGTCGTTTTCCATGACGAAGACTGCTAGGGAAAGTTTTTAAAATTGTCAATGGTCAGGCCTGAAAGATCACATAGCTTTCTTAGTATTTTTGTCTTTTGTTAGTGCCTTATTGTTACACATCATAATTGGATTGATTTTGACAAAATCATTCATGCATGGAATGTGATTGATACCATTTCAGTGCAAGATGGAAGTGGCCCCACTTTCCTCCCTCTTTCCTCCCCCTATTTTCCTTCCTCTATTCTATTGGTCATCTTTTCACTCCTTTTTTTATTTATTTTTGATTGGTGATTTAAAGATATAGATAAGAGTGCAATTCACTGTGATATATTTATACATAGCATGATTTTGTGAAATTCCATTACCCATTTCCTCCCCTTTCACATTTGTCCTCCCTCCCCCCTGATTTTCTTCTTATACTCCACTGATCTTCCCTATATCATTATTAGACTGCCCCCTTTTCCATCTTATTTTCTCTAGCTTCTGCATATGAGAGAAAAACATATGACTCTTGGCTTTCTGAGTCTGACTTATTTCACTCAGCATGATATTCTCCAGTTCTATTCTTTACCGGTAAATGGCATAATTTCAATCTTCCATACAGCTCAGTAAAACTCAGTAAAAAATGCACACACAATTTTTTTTTAACTAGAAGCCAGACTTCTTATGAAGCAGCTATTTCCTTTCCTGGCTGAGGTAGAAGATTATATATCCTGTCAATCTGAAAACTACTTTGAATTATTTATGCATATGTTAAAGGAGAAGGGGTACTACTATATGCTGCGCCATGTCTAAAGACAGTCCTAAATCATAATCTTGTTATGATTAATGTTATGATAATGGTAATATGTACATATATGATAGTATTTTATAGTTACAAAGCGAACTATATTCACTCCTTGCCTGTCTCCCAGTTACATCAATCCTTGCCCTGAAAATTTTTCATTCCAGTTATTTGAACTATGGACACAATGTACACACAGCTCTGTATTTCCCTAAAATTTACTGGAGAACTGTATATAATTCTTTAACTACCTTGAAAACTAGAGAATTTTAACACACTTCATATAGCCTTAGAGTTCCTCTGCAGCCTGAGGGATTAGCCATCGCTTCCCAATATCTGGGTGAGAGGAAAAGGAATCCCTTTCCAGAGAGCAGCAGTACACAACTATGCTGGTCTGATCCAGGAAGTTTTTATCCAAAAGAAGACTTGCCTGACAATCCTAGCCAGATAGTGTTAGCTATAGCCTCTCTTGGGCCTCCACATTTCAATTATCTAAAGCAGATATTTTGGAGGTAAACCAAGGAACCAGAACAGGTTTGTTGGAATTTCAGCCAAATCCTTGGTGGATAAAATTCCTGAAAATGTTTATTAATCCAGAAATTATTGCAAGGGTTTACCAAGTCAAAGAAGTAAAAATTGATAGTCAATACAAGAAACACTGATGTACATTGAAACAAAAGAAAATTTGTCTGCCAAAATATTAGCAGGGAAATCAGAAGCAGAGGATCTGGAAAACTAGTGAATTGGAAACTAGGAAACAAAGTAATATAGTAATTAGGGATTCAGTGATAGCAGGAAATATCGAACAGAATAATTATCAAGATGGACATACCTCTCATACACGTCTCAAAAAAATCTCTGTCTTCTTTCATATCACATGTGCCATTCAGACAACTCCAACCAGGTGGAATTTGAATAATCTCTACCTGTAGCTGAGTTTGCTTACAAATTGTGATTTTTATTCTGGATCTGTGATTCCCAACCCTATCTGGTTTGGAACTCTGGCTATATTCTGTAAATGTTGATGGATGTAAACCACAAGAGTATCTAGACAGTCCTGAGTAATGAGTTGAAAAATTCCTCTATGAAAAATCAGAATCAGCTTAAGCTGTGCATTGCATAACTGTGGCTACCTTGAAAATATAGAAAACTCAGGCTGAAAATTTAATATGAATAAGCCTAGAACTGTGAAACCCAAAGGATCCTGATAGACATAGATGCAAAATTAACTCTGAGAATACCTTCACAACTGAGGGAGTCCATAAAAATAACTTCTGTTGTAGATATTCTAAAATTACAAATCTCATATGGGATAGCATTGCCTAAAGAAAGAGTTGACAAATGTAATCAACAGGACATATATTGCCATATGGATTATATAACAAAATTGCAAATGGACCACCAGTTAATTAAGATTTAAATGGTCAAAGAGAAAAAAAGGAAGTGAAACCTAGTTGCAAGATCAGATCTTTATTAAACAGAATTATGAGATTATAAATAGGATCAAATAGAATTTTTTTTAAAAATAATGATATGGGCTTTGAAGGTAAAAAAAAAGAACTACATAAAAAAGGTTTATTATTTGATTAAATAGAGTGGATAATAATGAATTGGAAGACAGAACTATGTTAGTATAAGATAAAGGCTTTAAAAATATGAAATAGAAGTTAAAGTAGAAGAAGAATAAATGAGATGTCCAAAATACTTCAAATGAGTATTGGTGATGAAGACAATAGATCAAATGAATGTTTTGAACTTCTTAAAAAAATAACATTTTTTAAAATAAAAGGAAACTGGCAGACTCTCAGGTTTAGGAAAATCATTATGTCCCTAAAAGGATAAGTGAAAGCAAAAACAGGTAATAACATCACTTACTGATATTTCTTTATATCACTTACTAATATTTCTTTACATCAAAATAACAGAAATGTTCAAAAGATTTAGAAGGAAACGACAGATTATCTACAAAAATTAACCAAGAGGGATATATTTCATAAAGAGATAATGCATTCTTGAATATAATTTAATAATACCTTGAATGATCTGAACTGAATGTCAATTATAAGAGAGAAACTCATTTAAGAGCAAATATGAAATAATTTTGTGAGATAAAAAAGCACAAAATTTACAAATTACATGTCTATGATAAAATTTAGAAGAGGCAGTTGGATCTGTATGGCTCAAAAGTGAACAACACAGAAAGAATGAGCAGGGGCTATGGGTATGGCTGGTGTAGATGCTTGCCTTGCATTCATAAAACCCAGGGTTCCACCCCACAACTGAAAAATAAATAAATAACAGTGAGCAAAATAACTTTTTTAAACATTTGATAATTGGTAAACCTAAATTAATATCAATTGTAAAATTTTTTAAGTGCTAAGGGTTTTTAAATAATGTAAAACTGTTTATAATTTCAGGAATTACCTCAGTTGTGGCAAATAGAGAAATCTGGATAGAAACAGTTCAAATAATTAAGAGAAAGAGCAAAAGTTGAATTTATTGCTTATTTGGACTGTTCCAGGGCAGTTGAGGGCTCAAAGGGCTTCTTTTGGAGTCAGTTCATTGGCTTCAATGGGTGAAGTGAAGTACACTAATCTTGGTGGGAGCTCAAGAAAATAATCAAAGGAAAAATTACTCTTATATGTAAATCACAAAAATTTTCACATTATTTTTAAACCATTAGCATTTTTAAAATTTTACCTTTGATAAAAGTTTTATCTTTTTGAAAGACTTCTGAAAGAAAGAACTTGTCTAATAAAGACAATAGTAATAATCTTTGCTCAAATTTGACTATTGATTGGTTAAATGCTCCTGTCTCTGAAAAGGTAATGTAGAACATTCTGTTCTTATCTTGAGCTGTAGAAGTTTTTAAGTTTCTTTATATTTCTTTTTTGGTTATTTTGAAATGCAAGTCTTATAATAAGATAAATCTTTTGGGGACCATGTTCTAAGGTTTGCTTAATGTTGGACAGTGCTAGGATAAGAATGAAAAGGATAAATTCTCTTTTGCTGCTGTGAATAATCTACATATATGGTAGATTTGCATATTGCCATATGCAAAAAAGGGGATAAAAGGAATTTAGAAAAATCATTGCACACCATCAGTACCTCTGTTATTATACAGATATATAAAAAATCTTTAAAAAGAAGTGAGGTGAACGGTGGCAAAAAATGTTTAGAGAAAGCAATGATAGTACTTACACAATATTTAGTCACTAGAATTTTCAAAAGAAAAAATCAAAGACAAAAGTGCATCTATTTCAGGATGTGCTCCATGAGTCAATAATCATTTTCTGCCAAAAACCTTCTTAGACAGTTGTGGGAGCAATCCAACCCCACAAAAGCTGCCAGTTATTTATAAAACAGTGGCTTAAACTTAAAAGAGTACCTTCACACAAAATTGAATCCAGATCTCTAATTGCTTTCTATGCTTAATTCCATATCTAATAAAATGGACTAGATTCACATTTTGCTGATGGCAAAAACTTTGTAAATTTGGGTGGTACATTTAAATCTTTGAATATATGACACCCATAACTCCCAAAGTAAATAGTGGGACCACTGTTTTATTACAACAATGAATACATTTCTGGGCTAGACCCATATAAGACCAAAGAAAATGTAACTGATAATCAATTTCTTATTTGCCTCAACATTTTCAGGAAAACTGGTTTTAATTTTTTTTCTAGAGGTAGTAATCTCATTTAATTGTGTGCAAGATACATTCATGAACTGTATTTCCCCCATTGTGGCTGAAAATCCCATTTGGAAGCTTGCAACAGTCTTCTTTTCTTAGACAATTAGATCCAATTAGATGATGGCACAGAGGAATTTTGTTCAAGCAGCAAAAGAAAATTTCCAACGAAAATGACTTTAGAGGCTTCTGGAATAACATAAATTGTGTAGTGTTGCATTTTTAATATGTCTAAGAACATATTCATAAGACTGTTTTCTTTTTTCCACATTTTGTCAATAAAGCAAAGCCGGGTTTTAAAAACTTGTACTCTCAAAAATGTAGAGAAATGAAACAAAGAGCTTCGATGTTTTTGTCAATACCACTTGATTAAATACACATATTGAGAAATAAAAATGTTTTCTTTTAGATTTATGGTAGAATATTTTTAGTTTTATTTCATTTTATAATTTTATTAAGCATGAAGGAATCATTAAAGAAAATATGGAATTAAGTTAATTTAATGAAAATCTTCCACTGATACTTTCCTGTTTAATATGACAAATTTAGCACTTTTCCCCTTCTCCTATTCTGTTTATAGCCTGAGACTTCATATTACTAACATATTTACTATAAATTTTGAACTTTCTCTTTAATGAACATTTTTTTGATATATTATTTTTTACAACTGTGATAAGGTACATGGGATTAATTTTATATCTTAGAGTTTTGGTGTTTATGGTTAGTCCCATTATTTACTTATATTATTTTATTAAAAAATATTAGAGAAGTTTTGGTTTGCAATGAAATTGAGAGGAAGGCTCAGAGACACCCCATATACACTCTGCTCTCATAGGTGTATAACCTCCTCCATTACCAACATCCCCCACCACAGTGGTACACTTGTTACAACTGATAATCCCCCTAAATTAATCACTCTGAGTCCACAGATGGGATTAGCATTCTTTCTGAGTGTTGCATAGTCTACATGTTTGAAAAATTCATAACACATGTTCCCCAGTATAGTATCATGCAGATTATTTTAACTGCCCTAAAAATCCTCTGTGTTGTCCCTTCATCCTTCCATTGTAACCCATGGCAACCATGAATACTTCTTATAGTCTCCATAATCTTGCCTTTTCCAGAGTGTCATATCACTGAAATCATACAATATGTAGCCTTTCATATTGGTTTCTTTCTTTTAGTAATATGCATTTAAGCTTCTTCCATACTTTTTCATGACTTCATACTTCATCTATTTTTAACATTGAATAATAATCCATTGTCTTGTTTATCATAGTTTATTTTTTTTAATTTTCCTGCCAACAGACATCTTGGTGGAGTCCAAGTTTTGGAAATTATGAATAAAGCTGTTCTAAATGTCTATGTGCTATTTTTAATGTAGATTTAGTTTTCAACTACTTAACACTGGGAAACACAATTCCTAGATACATTGATAAGAACATGTTTAATTTTGTGAGAAACTGACAAAGTGTCTTCACAGTAACGATATCATTTGCTTTCCCAGCAATAGTGAATGAGAGCTCCTATTCCTCCACATCCTCTCCAAGATTTATTGTTTTCAATGTTCTGGATTTTGACTATACTCATAGGTGTGTTGTGGTAGCTCATTGCTATTTTAATTCATATTTCCTTAATGATATATGATGTGTATCTTTTTATACATTTGTTTACTTGCATACATGCTATGGACTGAATATTTGCTCTCCAAAATATATACATTGAAATCCTAACCTCCAATCTCATAATATTACAATGTGAAACATTTGAGAAGTGATAAAGAAGTGGAATTCAAAGAGGCCCTAGAGAGATCCCATACCTTTTCTCATGGGAGATTATAGTCAAAAGATGAGATACATGAACCAGAAATTGAGCCCTCACCAGACCTGTCTGATGACAGTCTTGGTCTTAACTTCCAAGCTATCGAACTGTGAGAAATAAAACATTATGGTTTATAAACCATCCAGTCTATGGTATTCTCTTATGTAAGACAAATAAAATAGGATATTTTGAGTTATTTATTGTAATTCTTCTTTCACCTAGAATATTTATGCATGCGATTTGTTTTTAAAGGTCTTAGCATTTGTGAGAATGTCTTTGGTTTCACCTGAGAATAATGGATCTGCCAGGCACCGCATTTATATATATGTATATATATTTTTTTATTTTATTTTTTTTACTTGCCTCACATTCTGATCTCATTTTTCTTTCTTAATGAATTTATGGTAATGCATTATATATGTAAGATTTTATTTAATCTTGTTGAAATATATTACCTACACTCTTTCTGGAACCTATTTCTACTTCTTGATGTGAAGTTTATTCTTAGGTGATTTCTTTTCTGGAATTGTGTGATTTCTAGACACCCAAAAGATCAATTTTACCTTTGGAAAATCTATCTGTGAGGGACAATTTTTTTTATTTGCTTGATGTTACTTAATAGCACCAAGCATAAATACTTGGTGATAATCACACATGAAATTATAACTGTAAGGGTATTTTGTGCAGAATAGGTATACATTATTTCAAGAAGGGAATATATTATTAGAGAAAATAGTTCTTAAACATTTATTTCTACATCTTCTATATAGATAATACAATGACTAATAAATAAGAAGATGCACATGTGAATCTGAGTTCAGAAACACTTATTTTGATTCTTAAACAGTTTGTCATTTCCCTAACTCTGTGAGTCCTGGTTTGAATTAAATATTTCAAGAGAAATTAGAAACTTGTTTATAGAATTTGGTTGAGACATTGGCCTTATGAAAACTCTTGCAAAGATAAACTTGTTTGTATATTTCTTCCTAAACTTTTCAGGAAATGAAATTATTTAAAACTTACCTCTGACAAATAGATGACCCAAACAGACAGACCCTTTAGGATCATCTCTTTTTGAAGTGTTTTAGCACACTGATTTGTAATGATTAGGAATTAAGATTACACTTGTTTGTATTTTATTTTGCCAGGTGTTTAACATTCCATTTACTTATTTTACCTAAAAAGAATTACAGCTACTCAATTTGCTTATTACTGAGATTAGAAAAACAAAAATGAAAGGTGATAATTGGAAATCAGTTAAATAGAAGAAAATTAGAAATACGGCAAATACATTTATATCTAAATCCATTTAGTAACAATGTGAATAAATATTTTGCATGTGTAATTAACATTACTCTTCATAATTTGAAAGTAGAAGGTCTTTGTGAAGTTTTAAACGTGATAAAAGAGGAGCATATTTTGACTAAGATATTTCTAAATAAAAGTCAAATTTGAAAACCCACAGGCATCTCTGGTAGAAAAAGAAACTGTTTTCAACAAGGTAAGAAAATGATAGATAGTTATAATCAGGGCTCTGGAGGTGAAAAGTAAATGTGAAGTCATTTTGGTAATATAAATATATAATTGGTCTTTCCCAGTAAGAAAACATCATCATCAGAAGGTAGGATTCATTGGTAGCATAGCATCCTTTTCTGTTTGCTTCAATTTAGCTAAATCTTGCCAGCAGGTATGTATCTATAGCAACAGTGAAGGATTTGAACAAATTGAAAAATTGCAGCTTTGACAATAATGCTAATACTATTGTCATCAAGGTCTACTATCCCATGCTTCAACTATTAGAATAGGGAACCCAGAGCTTTGGGGCATTAGAGAAAACTATCCAAAAAAAAAAAAGTACTACTCAGCACCATGAGAACCAGGAGGAGAATGGTAACTTAACCAGGATCAATGGCACTTGTTTTCAAATGGAAAAGATGTCTGTTTCATCCTCAGGTAATTTATTTAGAAGTTTAAAGAAACATTGATTCAGTATTTAGAATTGTGATCATTTTTATTCTATAAGCAATATATAATTTAGTGTTATATGGGATCAGACTATTGAAGATTGGGGAAAAACTTGGCTTGAATTCCTAGATTTCATGGCATGTGAGGGTTGAGGGACTCAATATGCTTCCTTTCATCAAAAGGCTCAATCTCATCAATTTACCTC
Organism: Ictidomys tridecemlineatus; assembly: GCF_052094955.1. Classification (NCBI taxonomy): domain Eukaryota; kingdom Metazoa; phylum Chordata; class Mammalia; order Rodentia; family Sciuridae; genus Ictidomys; species Ictidomys tridecemlineatus. Next base: position 23,451,519 of record NC_135490.1, read on the forward strand.
CCCCAAACACTTCCACCAACCTGTGAAGTGCATTTAATAATTTCACTAATAGCTGCAGATGTATGCACTTCAAACGAAGAAGTTACATTGTGAACTATTTATGGGGCTCCATGTCTTTTTTGTCTATCTTCATTTTTAGGATTCAAAGGAAGTTTTCACCTTATGTTACATAGACTTTTTCTGCTCATATTTAGGCTCCTTCAAATCTTACTTTCAATACCAAAGACCTTGTCAGAAAAATCCCCCCAGAAATTGTAACTTTTGTTCTGAGTTCTGATGACAGCTGCAAACATCATACTGTTAGAATGATTTTTAAAAAAGAAGAAGAAAAAAAAAAAAGAAAACCTTTTAGAATTGCAGCAGGAATGTATGGAACTGACCTTCATAAAAAGAAAAAAAAACAATAATCAAAAGAACTTTGAGGAATTGTTTCTCTGTCAAAGTACACATAGAAGAGCTTAGGGAACATGTTACAAAATGGGCAGATTATAGAGCATAAACAAACTCATGTCCAAGTCTTTATTCATTTTCTCAAAATTGTAAATAACAGTCCAAATATGATTTAAAAGTCCTAGGTATTGGTTTTATGAGGAGGAAGAAATAAAACATTAATGATTTCTAGAAATAGGAATAAGTTTCCAATTCTGAATTATTTTCATTTCATGATTCCAAAGTAGACTTTCAAATGTTAGAATAGTGCCCCAACTATTATCTTTGAGTAACCATGAAAATAACATGGGATTTATTTATCACTTTCAATACAGTGAAAAAGATGATGAACCACATAACATTAAGTGTTGTGTAACTACACTAGAAAATTTAAAAATACGTGAGTGGCTAAGAATTCCCCAACGGTCTGTGTATGAAGTGTCTTGGTGCCCAAGGAAGTGCTCTTAGAAGGTGCTAAAACCTTCAGGAGGTGGGAACTTGTGAGGAGTTCACATAGGGTATGGTCCCCACAAAGGGAATCGTGGGTACCCGGTCTCTTCCTCTACTCCTTTGCTTCCAGGCTCATGAGTTTAACTAAAATTCACATGTTCCTCCACATCGCCTCCTGAGTTGCTATCTGATACTATCCCCAGAGGCTCAAAACAATGAAAGCATTCAATCACAGACTAGAGCTGAATACAAATTTTCTTTTATGAGTTAATTATCTCAGATATTTTGATGTAGTAATGGAAAGCTAACACAGTTATTAAATAAAAAGTTTGAATACAAAAAAATGAGAAATGGTGGTCATGAATAAGAATATCTCACGAAGAATGTTAATACCCATTAAAATTTCATTTTGTGAAATATTTTCTTAGATAATAAAGTATTTAACTCTTGAGATAAAATTGAATACATTATATGAATAATATTACAATAAAAATTAATTTATTGAAAAAGGGCTAAATAACTCATTTTTAATGAGTTAATTCATACCTAGAGAAACTGTAAATGCTAAACGAAAATGTAAAACTCATTTTTCCATGGATTTTACATGTTCTACTCCATGATTATTTCAACATTTTGTTACCATATGGAAGTACATTTTTGGATGAGATTAGCTGAGAGAAATAGCTCATACATTAGATGCCTATATCAATATTAGGTTTTTTAAAAAAAAGCCAACTAAAATAGCAAAATATCAGATTTTCAACTCTCAAATCATCTAAAACTAAAATATTTTAGTGTTAACATAGTGTCTGACCTGTACTAACTTTTAAAAAAGTTTCACAACCTAAGGAAACTCGGTGAAACTTGGCCCATGTTTGAAAAGCTGGGCTTTTTATATAGCCATTATAATCCCAAGTCAACACTCACTAAGACACATATAAGTGCTGAAATACATATCTAGAACATGAAAGTAGCATGACCACTATAGTCTCCTATAGACAATGTAAATGTGTGTCCTATGCAGATGTGAGCACTTTAAAAAGAAAAACTTAATTCTGGCATGCACAGAGAAAGACACGCTAGTGCAATAGAACAGAATGACAAGACAGACCAAAGCATTTTAAAAGTCTCTGTTTTCAACAAAATAATCCCCAACCATTGGAGAAATAAATTGAATCCACAGATCTAGGGACAAGTGATTAGAAAAATGACAATTAATTATATTTGCAAAATTTCTTACTCAAATATACTGTTATAATAAAGATTAAAATAATATAAACAGTAAATACCAGTATGAAAGAAATTTAATGTTATTAAGGTACACAACAAATTTCTAAGCATGACAGTGTAAACAGAAATGACAAATGATTCTTTATTACCTAATATTAAACCAATACATTTTTAAACTAAAACTGAACTTTATGCTTTGATAGCTTCTGACCACACTCATTTGAGCACTTGAAGTGTGGCGAGTGCAAATAGAGATGCTAGAAACAAAAAAAAAATACACATTAGATTTTGAAGACAGAAAAAACACAATATTTTAATTTTAACATTGATTACATTTTGAAATTGAAATATTGAGTACAAATTAGATTACATAGACAATTAAAATATATGTTCACTTTTCATTTATGGCAACTACAAAGTTGTAAATTGCATAGGGGGCTCACGTTATATTTCCATTGGAGATATTGATTGAATATATTTCTCATCTAATTTTGGATTCATTCCTGTCTCAGAAATGAGATGACTAATTGATTCTCTTATACAAATTAGAGATTTTGTAAACTCCAACCCTCCACAGTCAGTGGGGAAATGCTATGCAGTAAGTAGTATGTTTTGGGATGGAGTGAATGAAGTAGGAGATTTGTTTATCTTTGCTTATGATTGTTTTAAGTTTTTACCCTTTCAGTGTTTCTCATAATTATTTTTTCCTTCTAGTTATGGAGATGAATTTATATTTGCCCAATATTAGAAGTTGATATGGTTTCGTTAGAATTGTATTCAATACCATTTGTGCTGCTTCTGGAATGTAAATTACCAGATCAGGGGAGAATAGAGGACAAAAGAAAGATGGGATTACCACTCTGGTAATGGTTTCTTGTCCTTGTCCTAGTCATGCAGCTTCTCTGTGGACTCCTGTAGCTGTTTCTGGCAAGTTGGTTCTCACTGACATACAAATGAACTATTGACCCAGGTTGTCTAAGAAAGCAACCTTGCCACATTGCAGTCACACTTGAAATATGACATTTCCAAAGCCATCATCCCCTTGGGAATGTGCCTATATATGAGTTCTGCTGAACATTTATTTATCTATTGCCTAGGCAACTTTTCATTTATATGTGAAAATTTGGAGAATTGTTGTTCATTCCTTCAAACTTGTTCATTCTTGAAATTTTATTTTACAGGCTCTTGACTATTACTGGTATCTAGTGTTAAGAGAAATTTTAACTACATTGATATTCATTGAGAACGATATAGATGGGAAAGAAATAAAATATAAGGTCTTAGATCAACATAGAAACACAAATTTCTTTTAAAAATATTTCCCAGTTATAATGCTATTACAAAGCAAAACATCATTTTTAAATTACCAAGTAAATTTTCATTGTAATTCTGGATGAGGTCAAAAGTAAAAATATTTAGAAAATATGAAGAATTTTTTTTTGCTTCAGTGTTTAGTGTGACTAATGAAACAGATATATGCTTTTATTTTTTTTTGCTGAAATTATTTAAAAGGGATAAATCTATCCTAACATAATTTTAAAGTAGTGCTTTAGTTCATTTTTCTCACATCAACCCGACTGTTAAATTACCATAAAGTAAATTAGATTAAACTGATTGTTTTTACCAGGAATTTTTCTGTTTATATTATTCTAATTTAAAGTAGCATAGATGTATGTGTGTGTGTGTACAGCGTATATCATTTATTTGCTATAGAAAAATTATTTCTATTAGTGTGCTGCCACTAAAATATTATTCTACATAGAATAATAACAATTCAAGAGTCAACATTTAATTTTAAAGCAAAATTTATGAGTAAAAAAATCAATACGATAAAATATTGGAACAATGTAGGTCCAGTCCTCCATTGATACCACTCTTCATATCAAAACAGATACCTGACCTACAACCCTACTTCTCAGCCATGTTTTCCATTTCAGCAGAAGACCAATAGAAAACTAAATCAGTAATACTATACACCAAGGTGATAGGATGTTGCTTGAAATTTTATTTTCACTGAGTCATTTTAGAATCTTTCCATTACTTTTTTCTATTACTAATAATATAATAGCAATGAGTGCTAACATCCACTGAGGTCTTAATAGTTGACAAAACCTGCTAAAAAATCATACACACACACACACACACACACACACATATATATCATATATATAATATAGGTAATATGTGTATATATATCATGTATATATTATATACATGTAATACAGGTAATATGTATGACATGATATATATAGTTTATATATAATATATGTAGTATTATAAGTGTTGAAGATATTAATTTATATATATATATATATATAAACTCCAAATTAACTTGTTAAATAGACATGATTTCTCTATTAAAGAGTCTATTAAGGTGAGGAATGTCAGAATAGTTAAGTTTCTTTTATAATATACTTTGTTTCAGAATGCAATAAATTTGCTCCATTTAGTTAGTGCTGTTTATTTTGTCGACTTTATGGCATAATTTCTGAAAGAAATCAATGTAAATTGTTGGTTTCAATTATTATATTCTGAAATAATTCAAATGTCCATCTTCAGGAGAATGGGAACAAATTGAGCTACATTCATGAATTAGAATAGTACTGAGCAATGAAAAGCCACAAGTTAAAGGCAATGGACTAGATAAATCTCTCTAACATTATGCAGAGCAGCAGAAGAAGCCAAACATAAAATAAAACCAAATTTTATGCTTCCATTAGAAAAAAATCTAAAACAGGCAAAAGTAAAATGAAAAAATCATTTTCAGAATAGTGTTTGTCATTAGAGGCTTGCAGAGAAATAGTCAAAAAGCAATTGGAATGGAAAAATGGGAACATTTTGGTAGGAAGGAACTCTTATCACAAACTTCCATAAGACTTATCTAGGTGTATCCATTTGTGAAAATTATAAGTCAAGTTTTGTGCATTACAGTGTATGATATTTTGCCTAATGAGAAAGAACTATGAACAGAGTAACTATAATGTAACTGACATATGGAAAAGTATTGTGGGACAGATGGCATATGGAGAATGCTACAGTTGGGTTATGAGGCTTCCCTTTGTTATTTCATTTTATTTTTATATGGTTATTTTTCAAAATATAAAACCTAAAAAATGTCTTATAAAGTGATTTTCCCAAAGGCATTTGGCCATTGATATCAAAATTTGGATAAAATGAAAACAAATCTTCATAATGATCTTTGACATGAAGTCTTTGATTTTTTTGTCTTTTTATTTTTGGTGGTGGTGCTAGGGATTGAACTCAAGGACCTCGTGCATGTGAGGCAAGCACTCTACCAACTGAGCTATATCCCCAGACCTTGAACTCTTTGATTATTATAGGACATCTAAGAAGGAAATTTAAATAAAGATAAAATTAGCTCTAGAAGATGTTAAGAGGATGAGGGAAAGTTGTTTTTCTTGATTGTATATTTCCCATAAGCAATGACTTGTTTTTTGTTTTTTTTTTTCCTTTTCTGAATTCTCTTACTTCTGAGAACAGAAATAGACAATGTTTTCTGCTTTATTCTAAACTTCTGGACTTTTTACTTGAAGAGCAATTTCCTGCATATATGAGATACATAGATAATTTTTTTTGTAATGATCCCATCAAATCTTCCATCACAATAAACTTATTTCCATGCTGGGTACATGGCCTTTATAAGAATTGTACTATGAAAGCACAGTGTGGGTTGTGTAAACAGTCTGTGAATATTGATTTCAATATTAAACTATTGTATTGCTTGATAATGCTACAGAAAATGTAATTTGCAATGTAGTCATATAAGGGCTAAAATAATGTGTGGGGTCATTTTTATTGTTCATTCATAACTCATATCAGTTTAAGGCTATAAAAGCTGTATTTTTCTCCATTAAAAAGCTTATCTCATTCTAACATTGCATTTCAGATTTATTTCAGTGCACTAATCATAGTAACAGAAATGCCATTTTATTCTAACACATTTTAGAAAGCTAAATGGACTCATTATTTGGTTATTATCAAGTTCTAATTCTGAATTCTGATGGGTTTTCATACAATGTGCCATAATACATTCAGAAACATAGGAGAGAGGGACATATTTAGAAAGAAGTAGTTTGGCTAATGTATTGGGTGGTTTATAACTGTTTTCTTGGCCAGTTGTGTTAATAGCTGAAAAAAAATCATAGAATCATCCATTTAACACTCAATTTTAGACTGTTGCTGTATTCTAGCCAGAGGGTCAGCAAACTTTTGCTGATTGAGGTCAGTCAATACTTTAGGCAGAACATAATGTCTCTGTTATGTGTACTCAACTCAGTCATTGTAACAAGAGCAGTTGTAAACAATTAAATGGAAAGGTATTACTGTGTTTCAACAAACTTTTATATGCAAGATCAATCTGAAGTTACAGTGTGCCTATCTACTCTAGATAGACACTTTTCAAACTTCAATGTCTATAAGTACCTCCTATAAAGATCCTCAATTAGTAGGTCTAGGGTGGAGCCTAAGAATTTTAATATGGGACATTTGGTCCAGTCAATATCCATGCTCTTCAACCAACCATATCTATGGATCTTCTCTTTAGGAAGCATAGCAGCTGAGACCCAATAAAGAGCAGAAATTAGTTGTGCTAACAAAATCAATTTAATAAAAACTTATTAGCTAGGTGTCCATAAACTGAAAAGTAGTGAAGAACACACAGATATTGTAGGGGTCGGAACCACAGGAAGTTGCTTACCATGTCTATTGTGGAAAATGAAGGAGAGGGAGTGGGTTAATTACAATTTAGAAACATAACAGAAGAATTCTGTGGAGCTCAAACATGGAGCTTTGAACAGAGAGTGCTCGTTGGCTGGTGCTGGCACCTCAGAGCTCAGAGGAAGAGTCCAGGCATAGGAACCTATGTCCTGGGAGGAGAACACTTGTTTTCTCAGGCTGGTCTTTCTAATGGAAAATGACAAGGCTAAAAAAACCCCCTGCAAACTCATCAACTGCTATAACTGAAACATACAGTCTCTAATGAGGCAAAGAAACATTTATTACCAGAAACAGGATGCAGGGGAAAAAAAGAAAGGTCCAAATTCACAACAGTAGACAAAGAGGAGAGAGTAGAAGATAAAAAATAATGTTATCACAAATTTAAAAGCCCACAGGTTTTTGAAGAGCCATTAAGAATTTAATCAAGAGAGGATTAGTGAATTGGAAGATAAATCTGAGATATTACTTAGATTGAAGGTGTATTAAGAAATGGAAAATACATAAGAGATTAGGGAATAAACATTTCATAATCCACTATATATTTAAGATGGTTTCCAGAAGGAAGTAATAGTGAGAATTGATCAAGCTATAAAGCAACGATGATTGATAACAGTTATATTAATGCTCAATTTGGATACCGTGTGTCTTGAGTTTGATCCATAAGGTTAATAGCCACATATAGTATATAGTTTTGAAAAAAACCCAAATTTTCCAAAATAAATGATACATACTAAAAAGAATATGCCTAAATAGTGAGAGAATAGAACAATTCAAATGAGTCTTAGGAATATAGAATCCTTTATCTATAATTTACATTAAAAATGATTATTTAATGCCAAGATTTAGGACATGAGTCATTTCTTAGTTTCCTGATTTCGAATAAGATGAATTAAAATGCTTATATTTTCCATAATGATTTTATTGATAAAATTGTCAAAATAATTCTAACTGCTAACTACATAAAAAGAAATTATGCAAAGAGATAGCGTCCATGACACATTGGTTTCTAATAAAAAATTTCCTCTCTGCAATAGTTTTAAAATGACCAAAAGTAATTTTACAGAAAATATTTTAAAAGTTAACATGTAAAATTGACAAGCTGTTATTTTTGCACCTGAATTGGCAAGATAAATGTAAATCATGCCATATTTTCTTAGAAATGGTTAGATTTTAAAATAAACATATAATCATATAGCATTATTAATGTGAAAATCTCTGCAGCTTAATAGAAGAGAAATTGAAAATATGTAATAAGTTCTTTTAGTTTTCCTTGTTTAAAACAAATAATTCTCAAATAGAAAGATAATTAAGTTTAGAAAACTATTAACAACATAGAATTCTGTAAAAAGATGCTTTATTAGTAGCATAAGTAAATATTCTGCCACTGTCTTCCAGTATTTATATACTGTCTACCAACTCCTGTGGGTATACTTTATTTAATATTTAAAGTTAAAACAACATTGCTTATTTTATTTTAGGATATTGGAGATGAGTAGATTGTCAGTTCTATCAAGTGTTTTAATTCACTATAGAAACAAACATTTTTACCTTTGGGTATTTATCAAAGAAGATTTAAATTTTATGATGATAATATCTAAGTATTGGGGCATCATTTTAAAACAAAAAAAGAAAACCCTTTCTTTAACTGAAAAATTGTTCCAATCATAGTAAAAGTCTCAGCTGATTGATGTAAAAGATGAGAGTCACATTGAAAGTAAAAGAACTAATAGTTACTTTTGATTCATTTTGTTTAAAACAGTTCTTTCCTCCTCATTTAACCATGTCATTCCCAATATATTTTTAATATTATAGCAAGAATTTTTTTTGTCTTTTAAAAAATGGTTTAAAATAGTTCAGTATCTACATTAGTTTAACATTTTAGTTTACCAAGTAAGAGGAAGTGCCTATTTTATTCAAATCTGAGGTCAACTAATCCAAAAAAGAAATTTTACAGAGGTCCAATATTATATTACATTTATTTCAGCTCTTACTGTTGATCTGGGATTCAATTATTATTTTGCCTTCAAATAAGACTTCTTCAAAGATCCAGAACCTCATCTCAAGGAATCTGTCAGGCCTCTTGGTATCAGTTACTTATACTTACTTCCATTTATGGATATCAATTTCTTCTCCATAGCTTCCAATTCTTCCAGCACTTTCCTTGAAGCATGTCTGAGTCCAAGTCTGAGCTGGTTTCTGGTAAATAATGGTCATTCAGTAAAGGCCGGTAGTACCTTATTCCAAAATTCCTCAGTTATCAGTAAGTTGTATTAGTTAATCTCATTAAGCTCTTTACTGCTTAAGTCAAATAGTCTTATCACAACACTTACTCCATCTCACTGGGCACAGCCCATCTGTTGATGCTCAAAGTTCCCTATCAGAATGCTTCAAGTCACCTGCTCAGCTGGGTATTGGGACCACAAAGGTATATACACTTTATATGCCACGGTACCCTGGGGTTTCTTCATTTTTGTGGCTTCCACTCCCTTCTTTTATTCATACAAAATATCTGATCTACTCCTCTCCCCTAATCTTTAGCATTTTGCTGACTGAGAGTGCTTAAGACTCCTTCATTGTTTTTTGTTTGTTTGTTTGTTTTTTGGGTTTTTATCGTAGGAATTTGGGTTTAATTTAGTTTGTTTTCAAATTTAGTGAATTTATTTCATTTTGCTATGTTGGCTTCCAGAGGAGATGGTAAATTCCTTGGGGCTGCAGTTTGTCCTCCTGATGCCTTCCTAGAGCGCTGGTTACCACACAGTTAATTGTGTTCCCTAGATGCCTGGATTTATGCTTGCTTAACAGGTCAGCTGTGGAAAATCAACATCGGGTATTAAGATTGAGGGATAAGTATCATTTATCTTATGGCACAGAGTCAATGGAATAGTGAGCCTGTTTTGCAGAACAAACCTCTTATAAAACAGTTTGTATTATTCTTTGGAGTATTAATTATTGAAAACATTTATTTTGTGAGGTACAGAAAAAAAAAGGAAAACAAAAAGATGCTTTTAAGTGAAAAACCCCAAAATCTTGGAACAGATATTTTATTTTGATCCAAATGCATAGAAGATTAACATGGCCCATCTGGTTATAGAAAAACAAACAAACAAACAATTTCTTCATTAAGTTTGAAACTGAGATAGCCAGGATTTTCTTTATCCCTGACAGACTGTGTAATACCACATGGTGATATCTCATTGCCTTGACTGAGATAGGATTTCCTTTGAATTGCTGAAAAGGACTTTTAAAACTTTTCATTCAATCATATCATTGTCATATATTTTTTTGGATTTTTTTGAATATGGTCTTTTTTTAATTTTCAAAATGATTAATAAGTTGTGTTTGTATCACCAAAATCATCATGCTTGCCAAAGCATTTGCACCAATTTTTAGTTTAGGCTCATTCTCATTTCCTCAATAGGCAGATTTTGTTGTTGTTTTTGTTGTTAATTTCAGAGACCTTTAATTTGTGTAGTGGGGTGAATGCATGCATGCATGTACAAGCCTATCACTATATGCATGATTTTTCCTTCCTCCCTTACCACTTGCTAAAATACAATTTATTATTTTATGGTGAATTTGTCTTATTAACAAGGCAAAAGGCCATATTGATCCTTTTACTGCATCTAAGCCATATTCTCTAGGTAAATTATATTTAAAACTTTTAGTATGATTATGTATGCAGTGTTTTATTAATTAAATTCCATAGTTTTAATTCTGCAAATATTTCAACAAATTTGACACAGGCACCTTAAAATAGGTTGTATATAATAATCTAGAGCTCACATATATATATTATTATTATGTATTAATATTATTATAATATAATTATATACTTATATATTTATATTATATATTATACAATTATGCCATGTATTTTTTTTACTATATTTAAGTTTTTATAGATGCTCCAAATTGGGACAATAGAACAAAGTGAGTTAAGGAAGCTGAATCTCCAAAAAAGTTTCTGTTTGGGGCTATAATAGAAAAGCCTAGCTGAGTGCCATGGCAAGTGCCTGTAATCCCAGCAGCTCAGGAGGCTGAGGCAGGAGGATCTCAAGTTCAAAGCCACACTCAGCAAGAATGAGGCACTAAGCAACTCAGTGAAATCTTGTCTCTAAATATGAAATACAAAAAAAAAAAAAAAATAGGGCTGGAAATGTGGCTCAGTGATTGAGTGCCCCTGAGTTCAATCCCCTATACCCAAAGGGGGAAAAAAGCAATAAAAAGCCTACTTTTATAAACCTATCACTTGTGATTTTTCCGTCTGACCCTTTAGAGATCTTCTGTATTCTGAATTTATTCTTAATTAAATTTCAAATATCATGTCAGCTGCTCTAAAATATAACTGACTTCATTTAAAAGCATTGAGATGGCAGTATCTACTTAGTGTATGCCTCAATTCACCTCTCTTATAAACGCATGATAGAAACTGCTTACATGATTTCCCACAGAAAATTGCAAATGAATGACTTAATTGAGAAATGCATGTTCAAATGAATGATGAACGAAGAAAATAGGAGGAAGCACATTAATGTGCATTTCCCCTTAACATTTTCAGCAATTCTGAGCTGTCCACTAGATTGCCAGTTTAGCACAGCAATGTACCCAATAGATAAGACAACCTGAACTCCAGTTTTTCTCCTAAAACTATACAGATAACTTGGGAATTGAGGAAGATAATGAGGTCATGATTTATGATTTGTGAATAGAGGCTCCATAGATTTGGATTTTGTTCATTAGTATAAAGCCACTTACACAGTTGCACATTTCAGGTTGTTCCATTTATGTAGAAAATTAGATGATTGGGACTTGGAGTAGGAAATAGATTACTTGTTGTCAATTCAACACATTCATTGAGCATCTACAATGAATGAGGAAAAGTCGTCAAAGCATGGCCTGATGTCAAGTCTTCTACTATGTACTGATGCTTCATCATTTATAAGACATTCATTATTGAAAAGGGCCTTTCTAAGTTAGGATGAATTGGAATTTGGGCATGCTGAATTTTAAATATATGATATTTTTAAGAAAAATTGTAATTTGGAGTATGGGGTTAGAGTGATTAGTCCAAGATTGACTAGCTATATTAGCCAAGATAAACTAGTGAATATTACCCATATGTGAGTGAAATACACAGTAAAATTTATTTTTGACTCATAAGGCAGATCATAGATATTCCTACAACTATTCTCAAAACATCATATAGTACAAACATCTCTTTACCTTCTGGGCTTTGAATCTTCTCGTTGTGACCAGGTAATAAGACGAGGAGGGGGGAATCACACGTACAGTATGCTTGAGATTCACATTTGCTCTTCTTCTGTGTTCAGAAATGACCACACCTAATCACAAAGAGGACTCAGAAATGTAGTCCAAGTGTGTGCCTAGACGTTTAGCAAAGACAGGTTATCTGTCATTTGAACTCTGTGGACTTTTCCAATTTTACCATCCACTGCTTCTCAGCAGACTTCTAAGTGCATGTCATTCTGAGAAGAAAACATGGAGGTTGGAGGGGTTTAATAACTAATTCACAAAGATTTTCAACTGCACTTACAGCTTACTTATTTTTTAAATTTTTTCTTTTAGGATATACATGACAATAGAGTATATGTTGACATATTTTACATGCATGGAGTAGAACTTATTCTAATTAGGATCCCATTCTTGTGGTTGTTCATGATGTGCAGATTCACTCGTAGTGTATTCTTAAGTGACCCTAGGAAAGTTGTAGCTTACTTACTTATAAATTTGCTTTTATTTTTAACCCTATTGATTTTATGTTTAGAAAACTTTCTGAGCCAATTGTGTATTCTTGAAAACAAAAATATCATTTGAACAGAACACCAAGGTGCCTTAAAGTCACAATGTGCCCAGCCTGGGTACTGGTCTAGATTCATACTCATGTCACTGATGACCCATCCAGAATCTCCACACTTAACTCTGTACTTGTGAAGGGGGGAGGGAGGAAGAACTGTTATACAACCTTTGCTCTTGAGTTTAAATTAAACCAATTACAAATTCTTCTGTAAATTAGGGTCAACAGACTCCCAACAATTTATAGCTATTATCCTTCTGTGCTTCAACTGACTTTTGCAATTATTTCACAGTTTTGTATGTGTAGACATTTTCTGACATAGATTTTGAAAATATCAAGTTTTTCTTAGACAATGGGTCACTCAGATAAAGTCGTTCTAACGGCACAGGTAATTTAAAAAGAAACTAAAAAACACAATTTCTGAACTCAAGAAGCAAATTGGAGTACAAATAAGAGATCACAAAATAGTAAATATATAATAATAGTTAATATGCGAAAAGTTCAAATTTGATCAAGCACCCTGAATACCTACACATTCAACCATATTTTTAATAATACATGGATTTGCATTTACTTTATTGTAAAATAATATTTTAAAGGACCAAAGGAAATTTAATATAATTAGACTTTCCAATGCCATATTCTCCTTTTCCAATGAATCATCTTTGGAGCCTTCCCCTAGATGTGCACAGTACAGCAGGGGATCAAAAAGGGAGGCAAAAAAAAAAAATCAACTGAATAAAAAATTGTATGAAGATTTATATAATTAAAATGTAAGGGGTGGCAATTTAGGAGAAGTATAAGAAAATGTACTAAAATGAGAATTAAAATATTATTTTTTTTCAGGAGAGGGATTCCCTTCGGCCTGTTATGTAGGCAATTGGGTAATAAAACGACCACTAGAGCCAGACAACCTGATTTCTAATCCTGACATTTTGCTGTGTGACTTTGTAAGATGAATCTAATCTTTCTAAATGTTAGTTTTCTTATATCTGAAATCCAGTTATTAACAGTATTTTCCTCTTTGGATCATTTAGAATAATATATATATATATATATATATATATATATATATATACATACATTTATATGAATAATAAACAGTAATAGAAGTTGTTGTTAACAATAGAATAATAAATTATCCTTGATTTGAATAGCCCTTTAAATTATCCTTGATTTGATTAGCCCTTAAAACTGATCTAAGCCTTCACTATCTCCTCAAGACTTCTGGTATAGCATCAAAGGTATTGAAAGTGTTTATCCAAGAAGGATAGGAAGATAGTAATTGCTATTGTAGAGCAGAAGTTCTGTGTGTGATAATAAGGGTTGCTCTATTTTTGAGGTAATATAGCCAAATAAAAGTAAAAATGAGAAGTGAATTGAGTGATTAGGTATATGGACAAATTGACCAAAAAGTTAATAATGCTTTTCTTATTCAGTGAGGATCCTATAGGACAAGCAAATATTGTTAGATGTGCAGCTTTTATATAAAAAAGTCATTGAAAAGAAATACATTCAATTTTTCTCCATTTAGAATGATGTTGGCCTTAGGCTTATCATAGATAGCTTTAAAATATTGAGGTCTGTTCCTACTAACCCTAGTTTTTCTAGTGTTTTAAACATGAAGTGGTGCTGTATATTGTCAAATGTTTTTTCTGCATCTATTGTGATGATCATGTGATTCTTGTCTTTAAGTCTATTGGTGTGATGATGAATTACATTTATTGATTTCCATATATTGAAACAACTTTGCATCCCTGGGATGAACCGTACTTGATTGTGGTACACTATCTTTTAAATATGTTTTTGTATGAAGTTTGCAGTATTTTATTGAGATTTTTTGCATCTATTTTCATCAGGAATATTGTTCTAAAATTTTCTTAATGTGTCTCTGGTTTTGATATCAGAATGATACTAGCCTCATAGCATTAGTTTAGAAAAGTTCCCTCCTTTTCTACTTCATGAAATAATTTAAGGAATATCGGTGTTAATTCTTCTTTGAAGGTCTTCTAGAACTCAGCTGAGAATCCGCCTGGGCCTAGAGTTTTCTTAATTGGTAGGCTTTTGATCACGTCTTCTATTTCACTGAAATTAATCTATTTAAATTGTGTATATCCTCTTGATTCAGTTTGGGTAAACCATATGTACCAAGAAATTTGTCAGTATCTTTGAGATTTTCTGTCTTATTGGAGTATAAAGTTTCAAAATAGTTTCTAATAATTTTCTGCATTTCAATAGTGTCTATTGTGATATTTCCTTTTTCATCATGAATCATAGTAATCTGAGTTTTCTCTCACTTTCTCATGGCTAGCGTGGCTAAGGGTTTATCAATTTTATTTATTGTTCCAAAGAACCAACTTTTTGTTTTGTCAGTTTTTTAAATTGTTTTTTGTTTATTTTAATTTCATTAATTTCTGCTCTGATTTTAATTATTTCCTGTCTTCCACTACTTTTGGTGTTGATGTGTTCTTCTTTTTCTAGGGCTTTGAGATACAATATTAGGTGATTTATTTTTTGACTTTTTATTCTTTATTCAATAAATGAGCTTAATGAAATGAATTCTCCTCTTAGCACTGCCTTCATAATATCCCAGAAATTTTGATATGTTGTATCGTTGTTCTCTTTTACCTCTAAGAATTTTTTTATGTCTCTTCCCTGATATCTTCTGCTATCCATTATTCATTAAATAGCATATTATTTAGTCTCCAGGTATTGAAGTAGCTTATTTTTTTATTTTATGATTGGTTTCTAATTTCATTCCATTATAATATGTTAGAATGTAGTATAATATCTCTATTTTTTTTTGTATTTGCTAAGAGTTGTTTTGTGTCATAAGATATGGTCTATTTTAGAGAAGAATCCATATGCTTCTGAGAAGAAAATGTATTTGTTCATTGATGGATTAAATATTCTCTCTCTATATATATAGATATATAGATAGATAGATATAGATCTCTCTCTCTCTCTCTCTCTCTATATATATATATATATATATATGTATATATATTCCAAATTATTAATTCTATTATTGAGTTCTACAGTTTCTTTCTTTAGATTTTGTTTGGAAGACCTATACACTAGTGAGAGAGCTTTGATAACATCACCCAGTATTATTATGTTGTGGTCTATTTGATTCTTGAAATTGAGAAAGGTTTCTTTGATGTATCTAGATGCTCCATTGTTTGAGGCATAAATATTTATGATTGTTATGTCTTGTTGATGTATAATTCTTGTAAGCAGTGTGAAATGTCCTTCTTTGTCTCTTCTAACTTAGGCTTCAAATTCACTTTATCTGATATGTGTATGGAAATCCCTGCTTGTTCACACAATCCATGTGAGTGATATATTTTTTCCCAACCTTTCACATTCAGTCTGTGAGGTGAGTCTCTTGGAGACAGCATATTGTTGGGTCTTGTTTTTTAATCCAATATGCCAGTCTATGTCTTTTGATTGATGAGTTTAGGCCATTAACATTCAGGGTTATTATTGATTTGTAATCCTGTTCATTTTGGCTTATTTATGAAATCAACTTGACTTTATTTCTCCTTTGATTGTCTTTAGTGTAGTACCTCCCTTTGCTGGTTTTCACTTTTTTTTTCCTATTCCTCCTCATAAAATATTTTACTGAAAATGTTGGCAGTGCAGGCTTTCTAGTTCCGAATTTTTTAAACTTTTGTTTGTCATGAAAGGTTATTATTATATCTTCAAATATGAAGCTTAATTTTTCTGGATATAAAATTATTGGTTGGCATCCATTTTCTCTCAGAGATTGGTAGATGTTGTTCTAGGACCTCCTAGCTTTGAGGGTCTGGGTTGAGAGATCAGCTGTGATCTAGATTGGTCTCCCTCTAAATGTTACCTCTTGTTTTTCCCTGGCAGCATTTAAAATTCTCTACTTATTTTGCATGTTCATTTTTTTCATTATAATGTGCCTTGGTGTGGGTCTGTTGTAATTCTGTACTTTTGGGGTTCTATAAGCCTCTCATATTTGATGTTACATTTCATTCTTTAGTTTTGGGAAGCTCTCTGATATTATTTCATTTAAAATGTTGTGCATTCCTTTTATTTGTGTCTCTGTGCCTTCATCTATTCCAATAAATCTTGAATTTGGTCTTTTCATATTATCCAATAACTCTTGGAATTTCTGTTCGCTGTTTCTTACCATCTTCTCTGCATGTTCAATTTTATTTTTAAAATTATATATTATGTCTTTGTGGCCTGAGGTTCTTTCTTCCAAGTGGTCTAGTCTGTCAGTGATATTGAATTTAAGGATGCCCTCTATCACCACTTCTATTCAACATACTCCTGGAAACTCTAGCCAGAGCAATTAGATGAAAAAATTAAAGGGATATAAATAGGACAAGAAAAACTCAAAACTATCACTATTTGCCAATGAAGTAGTTCTATATTTAGAAGATCCAAAAAATTCTACTGGAAAACTTCTACAACTAATAAATGAACAGAAAAGTGGCAGTATATAAAATCAATACCCAGATATCAAGTGTATTCCTATATATCAGTGATAAATCCACTGAAAGATCAATTAGAAAAACTACCTCATTGACAATAGTCTCAAAAACAAAACAACAACAACAAAAAACTTATAAACCAATCTGACAAAAGAGGTAAAAGACCTCTACAATAAAAAGTACAGAATCCTAATGAAAGAAATGGAAGAAGATTTTAGAAGATGGAAAGCTCTCCCATGCTTTTGGATAGGCAGAATTAACATTGTCACAATGGTCATACTACCAAACGTGTTATATAGATTTAATGCAATTCCTAGTAAAAGCCTAATGACATTTTTTTATAGAAATAGAAAAATCAATCATGAAATTTATTTGTAAAAATAAGAGACCCAGAATAGCCAAAAAAAAAAAAAAATCAACAGCAAGAAGAATGAAAAAGGAGGCATCACAATAGCAGAACTTAAACTATAGTACACAGCCATGTAACAAAAATGGCTTGGTATTGGCAAGAAAACCAATGGTACAGAATAGAAGACACAGAGACAAACCCACATAAATATGGTTATCTAATACTAGACAAAGGAGCCGAAAACATTCATTGGAGAAAAGTTAACCTCTTTAACAAATGGTACTGGAAAAACTGGAGACCCATATGTACCAAAATAAAATTATACACCTGTCTCTCACCCTGCACAAAACAACTCAAAATGGATCAAAGACTAGGTACTTGAACAGAGACCCTGCAGCTAATAGAAGAAAAAGTAGGTCCAGATCTTCACTATGTCAACTTAGGAACTGACTTCCTTAACAAGAGTCCTTAAGTACAAGAAGTAAAATTAAGAATCAAAAAATAGGGTGGATTCAAACTAAAAAGCTTCTTCTCAGCAAAGAAAACAATTAATAACAGGAAGAGAAAGCCTACAAAATAGGTGAAAATCTTTACCACATGCATCTCAGATAGAGCATTAATCTTCAGGAATATAAAAAAACTCAAAAAACTCAACACCAAAAAAAAAAATCAAAAAATGGGCTAAGGAACTGGACACTTTCACAGAAGAAATGTAATTGATCAGCAAATATATGAAAAATTATTCAACATCTCTGGCAAATAGAGAAATGGAAATCAAAACTACTGTAACATTTCATCTCACTCCAATCAGAATGACATTCATCAAGAATACAAGCAACAATAAATGTTGGTGAGTATGTGGGGAAGAAGATACACTCATGTATTGCTAGTGGAAATGCAAATTGGTAAAACCGTTACGTAAAGGAGTAAGAAGATTCTTTGGAAAATTTGGAATGGAACCACTATTGACCCTGCTATCCCACTCCTTGGTTTATACCCAAAGAACTTAACATTAGCATACTACAGTGACACAGCCACATCAATGTTTATGATAGCTCAATTCACAATAGCCAAACTATGGAACCAACCTAGATGCCCTTAAACAGATGAATGGAAAAAAGAAAATGTGATATATATATATATATACACACAGTGGAATATTACTCAGCCTTAAAGAAGAATGAAATTATGGCATTTTGCAGGTAAATGGGTGGAGCTAGAGAATATCATGATAAGTGAAATAAGCCAATTCCAAAACAACAAAGACTGGATGTTTCTCTGATATGCATATGCTACTTCACAATGGGGTTGGAGGTGGCTAGGAAAAAATGGAGGTACTTTGGAATAGGCATAGGGGAATGAAGGGAGGGGAGGGGTATGTGGTAGAAAAGATAAAAGAAAGAAGCATACATTGTTACCCTATGTACATATATGATTACATGACTGTTGTTATTCTACATCATGTAAAACCAGAAGAATGAGAAATTATACTGTATTTATGTATGATGTGTGATGAATAATTAGAAAAAAATTAAAAAGACATTGAAATTATATTAAATCGTATGATTAAATAGAAATACATCCTGATGTGTTTTCTCTATCTCTCATTCTCTCACGTACCCGTAAACATCCATGTTTAAACTATTGCTTCTCTTTCATATTTAAACCATATACATTTTAAATACTGAAACACTCATCTTAATTTTGTAAGTTTGCTACTAACTCTGCTTTTCTTTAAAAAAAATGTCGAAAAATTTTTAAAAGACATCCATACCAATTCCTATTTTAAAAATAAGAAAGCAACCTCAGATGTGTTGAGGACCTTATAATGGCTACTCTCTACCTTCATATAGGAAAGAATTTAAGTGCCTAATATTTGCCTATATATTCTGTACCAAGAGGCATACAGAAATTTCAATTAAATAACATTCTATTGAACACTGATTGTAAGATAAATGTTACAGTTTTGTTTCTCATTTTATAATTTAAACAGACTTCACATCATTTAAGTTAATGGATTTTACTTCCTTTTAACTGATTAACTTGGAAATATTTGACATTTCAGACTGGATACAGCACCTTGTAAAATTGGTCCAAATATATATCCCATTAAAAACTTCTTTCAATTGCATAAAGAAAACACTCTTTGCTCTCCAGAAAATAATCAGGTGGCCTCTTTACGCACCTCTGGATCTGGGCCAACTACCCTAAATAGGTCTCCCCTGAGACAGTTCATGCACTAAAGAGCACTCTGTGCTGAACCTTTTTTTTGAGGGCACTGGGGTGGCCTATTCCCCTACACAATCTATAGAAACTGACAGACACCCTCTACCTGCAGCTGGGTATACCACACCCAGAACTACTGGCAAACCCACTGTAAAAAAGCTGCATCCTAGAAGCAGAAGAATCCTAAGACCCTTGCAGGCTAAGTTCAGATACCTGCAGACATTGCCTTGATTACAGCCAAAGCCACAAGAACACTACTCTGAGGTTACAGAACACAAAACAGCATGGTACTGGGATAAAACAGACACATATACCACAGGAACAGAATAGAGAACCCAGAAATGAATCCACATATTTATAGTCAGTTAGTTTCCAGCAAAGAACAAATGTTGGAGAAAATTTTTTCAGTAAGTACTCCTGGAAAAATTGGGTATCCATATGCAGAAGAAACAAAGGAGACCCCTATCTCTAACCATAGACAAAATTTAACTCAAGTGAATTAAATAGTTAAAAGTAAAACCTAAGAGTATGAAACTACTGGAAAAAAACATAGGGGAAATATTTTTGAACACTGGTCTGGACAATTTTTTTATACCACCCCCCAAACACAAGAAACAAAATTAAAATTGGCAAATTTGATGAGGTTACATTAAACTGTTTCTCACAGCAAAGGAAACAATTAACAAAGCAAAGAGACAATATACAGAATGCAAGAAAATATTTGCAAACTATTCATCCAACAAGGGATTAATTTGCAGAATACATAGGGAACTCAAACAACTCAACAGCAAAAACCCCAAATAATCTCATTTAAAAATGGGTAAATGACCTGGATAGACATTTCTCAAAAGAGGATATACAAAAAAACCCAACAAATATATAAAAACATGCTTAACATCAATAATCAGCAGGGAAATGCAAATCATAATCACAGTGAGCTCAGTTAGAATTCTTATTAGAATGGTTACTATTAAAATATAATACATAACATGCTGGTGAGGATGTGGAACAAAAGAGGCAATCATCATAGTAGCCAGAAATGTAAAGTAGCACAACCATTATGGAAACAATATAGAGGTTTCTGGGGAAAAACAACAAAACAAAACAAACTAAAAGCAGCATTACCATATAATGCAGATATGCCAATACTAACTATATGTCCAAAAGAATTGAAATCAGTATGTCCAAGAGAAATTTTTACTCACACATTATCACAGCACTATTCCCAATAGCCCAAATGTGAAGCCAACTGAGGGATTCATCAACAAATGAAAGGATAAAGAGAATGTGGTGTATGTATATACATAATGGAATATGATTCATCATAAAGAAATACAGTTCTGACAAATGCAGCTACATGGGTGTAAACATAGCATATTATGTTGAGTGAAATAAGACAAGCACAGAAAGACAAATACTTCATGTTCTCACTTGTATGTAGAAGCAAAAGCATGGACATCAAAGTGGAGAGTACTTTAGTGGTTACTGCATTCTAGGAACCTTGTGAGGTTGGGTGGGAAGAGAGAGGAAGGCTAACTCGATGGGAATGCAGTTGGATAAGAAGACTAATATTTATTGTACTAAAGCACAATAGGATAACTATGGTTGACAATAAGTAAGTGACTATTTCAAAAGAGCTACAGAGAGGATTTTGAGAAATGATGAATGTATTATTAGATATGTATGCCATTACCCTTACCTGATAATTAAATGTTGTGTGTATGTATTGAAATGTCATACTATGCCCTATAAATAGCCTATAAATGCATGCAATTCTATGTGTCAATAAAAATAAAATGTATTAAAAGAGAAAAGGATGCAATTATTTTTGTTCCTGTGTTCTTACATATCAGCCACTTATTGGCTATATAGTACTCAATTTCTTAAAACATTTTGGGCATTAGTCTCCTCATATGCAAAAATAACACAATGGGATCTATATATTCTCAGTGATTCCCTCCAACCTCAAAAGTTTACAACAATATTTATTTTCTCTATGACCTTGAAAGTGATCTAAAGTGCAGAAAATTATTAAAATATTTTTATTCCCCAAAGATCCATCATTATTACCTCATATTTTAATGGTAATATGCCTGTTAATTATTTAAAATATTGAGTTTGCATATTATTTTATAATTATAGATAAATATTATGATCATAAGGAATATTTGAATATAATTATTACGTATAGTTATATATACATACATTATGTAAGGTAAAAGATTATAAAATGAGTAAAAACCTTTTCATAATAGTTTTAGTCATTTCTACTAATTAATATACTTACTAAAATTACCAATCATGAAATGAGTCATAGTACAGTTTCTAGTATACAAATCAACAAAGACCCCCCTCAAGCAATCAAAAGTAAATAACCTTTCCATGAAAAATGAAGTTTATTTTATTCTTACTTTTTTTCATTAGCCATAAAATTGACTTTGTTTTCTTTCTGGGTTGACTAATTCCAACCTTTGCCATTTTCATAGTCATGAGATTTTACTATGAATGGTTAGCAGCAGTCTTTATTTGATCCATTTATATTCTCATTCACAGAGAGCTTGTAGACTTAAATGCCAGGGAGTTGAAATGGGAAGCGATATTTCATATATATCATTTGTGAATTCTACTATTTTCATTACTGACACATATTAGGAATAATTCTTACAAGGGTTTATGAGATCTGCATTCACATTTTTTTCTTTATAGCTTTGTAAAAGGAAGAAATTGACTCAGAGAAAAAAATAATAATTTTACTTTTTAATTCTATTTTGAATCTGTGGACCACACTTTACACTCTAAATAAATGCAGGGGAATTTTATTTAAGAACCCTATAAACAGTGCTGTATGTAAATTTAATATCACAAAGGTACATAATATTGAAATATTTCAAAGGCTTCTTCTGCCTCTCCTCAAATGTCAGAAAAATTGACTGAAATTTCCTTTACAGGTGTTTTCCCCAAGCCTTACAATGATCTATATTTAGGGAAGAAATCAGAAAAATAAAATTCAGTGGGCCTGAAGGAAGAGGATTTATAGAATGAATGGCACATGCATCCCTCTTAGTAGAGATTCATCAAATAGAATTAAATCACATGTACATACAAATGTATAATCATATAGATGTCAGGTAGGTAAGAGAGCACTAGATCAACTGTGTCCTCAGAAACTTGAACCCTTTCTCTGAATTTCCCTCCTAGTTTAATGAGAATCTACTCATTTGGATTGATGATAACTTTGTGCTGCTGCAAAAGCAAAGAGGCAGGTGCAAGTTATGAAAGGATCTGGTCTTTGAAATCACTATGCCTTAGAAACTAGGAAGCCCAGTGATTGTGCAGTGGATTGAATTGTTTCTCTTTAGGCTACCAAATAGCCAGCCAGCTGCATTTTGTACAGAGGAGTGATTACTGAAAGCCTTGGCAACTGGGAAAAAGCCAACCTGCAGTGATTTGGGGGTGTTGCCATGAGCCCAGGAGCTGCTGCAGAATCCTGATTCAGATGATTACATATTTTTGCAATATTATGTTGATGAGATAGATTCTAAGAGCATTTGAGAATATCTGCTTTAACTGCACAAACCATTCTGAAGTCTCCCAAATGAACTGAAGTATGACTGGTTGAGAAAGTTATGACTTTTCCAATTCAGTTCTCTTTATATTTGATTTGTAAGATGAAGCCAAATGATATATTGTTCACATTACTATGAATTACATAGACCCACAAGAATATTCACATCACTTTCCGATTGCTTTATCATTCTTGATATTTTGGGTGTTATATGTTATTTTATTATTCCACTTTGCCTGCCTAGCAGTTGCATTTCATTTTATTGAAGTTCATTAGTCTAATGCTTTTCTTTCTTTTTCTTTTTTTTTTACCAGCCATCTCAGAGTCAAATTTTGTGCCTAATTGTATTAATTAACATAGGCTGATTTCCTACATTATAAATTATGTTATCTTTCTTTCTAATTACCTGCATTATTTTATAATTAATCTAAGTTGCCTCTATTTTTTTCATAAAACAGCAATTTTACAAATTATTTCTTCTTCTAATAAAATTATTGAATGAAATTCTCAGAACAATAAACTATTCTCTATCATATAGATTTTTAAATAGTCTCTTGTCTGTGAATGAAGAGATATATGAATTGTCAGTATTATTAACACTGAATTGAAACAAAAACATAACAGACCAAATAAACTTAAAATTTAATGTTGTTTAGTGAAAACTAGCTTGATATATTTTTGATATATTAAGAAGGCTAGTGTTAGTGTTATTTGACTTTTTTGAACAGGTGGGGAAAGGACATACAAGAAGTTTGGAAAGTCAACTTTGGGTAAAAACATATACACATGATAAGATATGGTGACTTGAATTTTGTTTTTGGTTAGTGATTGCTTACTAGTTATGCCCTTGAAAACTTTAGAATGTTCCCTTTTACTATAAAAAGACATTTAAAACACTTGGATTTTTGTTATTGATATTGTTGTTTGAAGAAAAACCATAACTTTTAAACAAATGCATATATCACTCAATTGTCAATCTCTTACTAGAATTTGGCAAATACTTAAGTGTTTACACATTTCTAAAATTTCAAACTGTTGAATAACCCGCAGCTTGCTTCAATTCGGTTAGAGATAGAATGATGTCTCACAGATAGGGGAGCAAAATAGCTGGTGTGTCATCTTCACAGACCTTCGGGTGAGATGCAATGAAGGTAATCACAATTCTAGAATTATATTATCATTTGTGGAATATCATTATTCAGACTTGAAATTGTCAAGAGTGCATATTAAGAGTTGGGCAGTCTGTAGCGTGGCTTTCTTCTCATGTGCTGAAAAAGAGCATGTCATCCTTTCCAGTCAAATTTGAAAATGTCATAAAGTATACTCCCTTATAGGATCATATTCTGTTCTTTTAGAATTAGATTGTGTTCATCTCATAGGAAGCAACTACTCTATTTTCACCATAAATATATTGAGACCTATTTTTTCAAAAACCATTTCTGAGACTCAATTTTTAAAACAATTTGTCATTCTGTTTACTTAGACAAGTTACATTTCTTTACTATGATGGCACTGTCTTAAATTACCTTTTTTTCTTACTTTTTTGGTACAGGTTGAATCCAGGGGCAATTTACCACTGAGCTACATCCCCGAATCTTTTTAATGTTTTTTTTTTTTTTTTTTTTTAATTTTGAGACAGGGTCCTGTTTAAGTTATTTAGGGTCTTGCAAAGTAATTGAGGCTGGATTTGAACTTGTGATTCTTCTGCCTCCATCTCCCAAACATTGTCCTTTTCTAGTGAGCTTCCTTAAAATTTTCTTATTGTACTATATAAGTATATGTGTATATATATACATATATATATATATACATTTTAATAAGCACATTTAAATAAATCCTCCAGTAAAGGAGAATTTACTGCCTTTACTGTGTAAATAGTTATGTCAAATTTATATGTGCAGCTCTCCAACATTCCCTTATTGGAAACATCCATATTTCCACATCACAGCCCCCAAAAGACTTAAATGTCTCAAAATTCTGTATCTCCTTTGGCTTGCTTCTCTCTTGATTCCACCCAGGCTTTATTAATGGTTCGCTTCATATCATCTCCATCTTCATAAATTTTCTTTAGAACATTCCTTAATCCCTCACTAGGATCTGTTTTGGTGTCATATGAAGGCTTTTCTTTCTCTTTGCATTCTTTTTCAACCTGAGTCAAGTAGTCCCACTGTGTGTTTTCTGCTTTCTTTCTACGTAAGATGAGAACTGTATGGGTCTTAACTTTTTTTTGAACTGCCTTCTACAGAGATGAGTTTCAAGAGATTCTTCACAATCATGGAGTAACTCTTCCCATTTAGATTCTTTACCAAAAGATCAAATGACCTCTCTGTGAAATGAACCTGCACATTCTCGGCGGGAACTTGATGAACTCCTGATAAAGTGATATAGATTTTCACAAACTTATCTGATTGATCCCATCCAGAATTACTGATTTTCAGGGTAGATCCTGTTGTGATGGCGAGCAACCACAGCAGCTGGCTTTTCATTCTCAAGAAGTTCTGGTTTCTTCTATGATTTCTGTTGCATCTTGTTCTTTATTTCTGTCTCAATCTTGTTTTGTTTTTATTTTTTCTGCTGTAAGGGCATCACATACTCTTTTCCTAGTGGTCTTTTCCAGCAACACCTTTACCTCTTCTAGATCATTCTGCAGTTCCAAGTTTACAGTGTGTTTTCTCTGCCTGGAATGCTCTTCCTCCAGATCTTCACTCTGTTAAGGTCTCTTAAAAGTGACAATTGAGGGGCTTTTCACATATATTTAGTGTACTTTCTACCCAAATTATAAACTTTCTACCCAAATTATAAACTCTGGTAATGCAATGTTAATTGTAGTGTATGTACTCTGAAGATACTTAGTACAAATTTCTGCACTCACAATTTCAAAAGGCTTTATATTAATTTGCTAAGTCACAATAAGAGTAATCTCAGAAAATGATTTTATTTCTTTACCCTTGATTGTTCCCATATCTAAAATTACCTAGGTTTTCAACAGCTACATGTCACAGGAAAATAAGTCATCAGAAAGCTCACATTTTATCTTTAGGCTCCATTTTGCAAAAATGAGTTTGAAAAATACAGTACACTGGGGAGCAGATATAGGTATTTTGTTAAATTACACAGATATTTACTATACAATTAAATCAATCTCACAGATAATACCAGGAACTCTGCAAAGTCTTGTTTATTTTATTTAATGAACATTTATGCAGATGTATCTCAAAGATAATGCAGGCTCAGTTCTAGATCAATGCAATAAAGATGGCATCACAATAGTGAGTCATATGGAGTATACTGATTTTCCAGTGCATATAAATTTACCTTTAGCTATATTAACTCTAAGTTTGCAGTATCTTTATGTGTACAAAAGTTCATAAAATAAGAACGTATTAATTAAAAATACTTTGTTGACAGAAAAATGCTATCATTTGTACTATTGACAGATTTGATCAAAGCAGAATGACCACAAACCTTCAGTTTATGTAAAACACAATCAATATCTACAATCAACACCTAATAAAACAAGATATGCTGGTATAACAGTTACTTTGTAACATTTGTTCTAATGACTTTATAAATATCAACTCATTTAAACTGTTAGAACCCTTGGACAAGTTATCATTATTTTCTCCACCTTTCAGGTAAGAATACTGAATCCAAAAGAGATTAAAAAAATTTCTCAAGACCACACAATTAATAAGTAGCAGGTACAGGTTCAAGTTGAGAAAATCTGCCTACAGAATTTAGGCTCTCAGCTACTGTACTCAGTCTAACTCTTTAATCCTCTGTCAAAAGCCTGCATCCAAATTTTACATTTATTCATTAGATTGAATATTTAATGAGTAAGAACAAGAAATTGAGTCAAGAGCTAAGAATTTAAAAGATTAAAGTATGAACTGATTTTAGTTGACCTGGCAGAGAGTTGATGGTTTTGTTTCCTATCAAATATTGACCACACCCCATATTTAAAAAAAAAAGAATAAAAGGGACTAACAATAAAAAGTAACATAAATACGACTTATCAAAAATATAAAAGAAAACTGGTCACCTTTTATTAAATTTCTGAAATGATAAACGTGCAGCAATTGCTCTGGATTTTGTATCAATTAGGTACCATTTATTACAAACCTACTCATAACTTTAATTTGATTAATCTTTGCCCCTTGTGTAAATTAAATTAGCTTTAGGGAACCAAAGAAAAATGATCTAGAGAGTGTGACTTTGAAACCTTACCGCTGAGACCAGGTCTGGGTGAAACACCAGAGAGAGCAGAGAAGCATTTGCCATGTGTCTGGGTTGGAAAGTGCTTAAGTGTCAGCGAAAACGCATCCTCCTCCTCAGGTTTTTCCATCAATTTGAAGCCAGCACTCTATTAGCTGCTGGGAAACAGAAATAAATTACACAGAACGTGTTTCTTTCAAGAATCTCTCAATCTGTTGAGGAAGGCAGGCAAAATATAAAAATAACATTTACAGTACAATGTGATGTACATTCTGAGTGCCCAATCCCTCACTTGTCAGATGGCATACTTACAAATGCAGAGAAAAGCGTTGCCGGATCCATATTTCATTTTAAGGAAGTTGATTACTTTAGGGATCTAATGTGTAATTGGTTTGAACCCCAAAGATGTAAGTAAGAGCATAAGCAAGGATAATCTTAAATTTAAAATTTTAGACTCATTGTCAACTTAAAACATCATTTGGCTACACAATGACAAAAAGCCTGCCAGTGTGATTTTCAACAAAAGAAGATGGTAGAATGGAAACCCTAAAGCTAATCAGATGTCAGTTAACATCGAAGAAAAATTAAATAAAAATGAAAAAGATGACTTAAATGAAGCTGGGTGAAGCTAAGATGTCTGAACAGAAGCTGAGGGACATGAAGATCATAGCAAAGAAGTATGACTTCCTCTTTGACATTTGTATCTGATAGCTAAGAACAAACTGTGACTGATAGAACTAATGACATGAACACACACACACACACACACACACACACACACACAACACCCTCGAAATCAGCACAAACAAAGCAAAGCTGTGTGAAATACAATATTAATTTGCTGACAGAATTAGCATAAATGGAAAAATTTATTTTATGATTTCTAGTGACACACTTTCTAGATGTATTCCTCAGAAAAATGAGAAAGCGGTATATTTTTCTACAATACCTGGTAAACCATTATATTTTCTGTTCAAATGTTAAGTTTTAAAAGGAGATTGTAATAAGAAATGATTCCCTCACGCCTTGTAACAGAGCATGATTATTTTAATGAAACATTGATATAAATGGAAAGTTTTCTATATGACTTAGGAAAAAATTAAGCATGTAACATCACTGAGTAAACTTTATGTTGTTAGAATTTGAAGTTCTATGTAAATCCTTAAATATTGAGATTTTCTCATCTTGCAAAGGTCTACATGTATGTCATAGTATATGAAAAAGGATTTAATAAACATAAAATTCACTGCATCCTCCGCCATATTGCTCCTGATTGCAATCAGCATGTTACAACCACAGTGTAATTATAAAACCTCAAATATTTCATCAGCTTTTCCAGCTAGCTCAGTGCTGCATCTGTGGTCACTGGCCCATTGAACATAAATTTTAACTCCTTTTATGTTCAATTGGAATCTGAATTACACGGTTGATGGTAAACTATACCAGAATTAAAATTCCTTTGAAGATAACTTGTCTGGTAAACTATTTTCAGAGACATGATTTCCCATACATCTCTTGCAACACACTTACAAATTAGTGAGATGTTTGAAAAACTCATTTTGCCCGCATTTCCTGAATTCTAAGGTATTAGAGAGCATAATAATGTTTGTGACATTACACTGAATTCATCTTCTTTACTACTCTTGATAATACTTATTCTAATGATAAGAAATAATTTACCAAGGGTAGTGGATTTTGATATATATTAGTTTTCTTTTTCCTCTTGTTGTCATGTTTTCATGCCTTTTCAGAAACAACTTCTTTCATGAATTTATGATATCTCATGATATTTATATTTTTAACATATAAAATGTATCTGTTGATTAATTTCACAAATATTTGCTGCCTGTCTTCCTCTTGTTGGGCATTGGAGAATCAATAAGAGAATAAGATCAAGTCTGTCTACTCAGGGTCCCTTCTGAAGTCACACTCATCCACTTAGATGGTTGATTTGTGAGTGTTATTAATTCTCGCCCAGCATATTTAATTTCCTTCCTTTTGTTTTTACTTTTTCTGAACAATTTTAAATTAAGTATATATCTTATATCTGCATATGGGTTTATATTTATATGATAAACCTATTTTTTTTACATTTTATTGTTGCATGATAATCATGCATAATGGGATTCCTTGTCACATATTTGCACATGACATATCATCAGTCGATCAGTTTCATTTTCCTCTCCTTCTCTTCCTCCGTTCCTTGAACTCCTTCCTCTGTTCCACTGGTCTCCCTTCTGTTTCTGTAATATCCCTTTTTACTCTCTTGTTTTCACATGAGAGAGAAAACATAAGACCCCTGACATTCTGTGTCTGGCTTATTTCATTCAACATCTTTTAATTAGTGTATTTGAAATGGAATTCTATTTTAATTTTTGATACTTGAATGTTTTGCTTTGAAAATTACATTTTAAGCTTTCCATTTGCTTGCTTTATCTTTTGACTTCATCCATTTCCCTGGTACACCTGCTCTCATTGTTTCTTTGTTCTTCCTCTGAACCTTTTGTAAGTTTGGATTTTCTTTTCACCCTTTTTGTACTATGCTAACAGAAGTTGAATTTCTTTTTCTATTTTTGTAATGAGTGCTACTGTACTTACACAATGTGTGTCTAGAAAGTGTAACATAATTGATATTTTTGAACTGTCCCCCAAAACTCAAGATCTTAAGTGCACTGACTATTGTTACTGGATTCCCTCACCAATATTTATACTTCAGTTATTTCTGATCACCATGAATAACCTTATTTTTGCCATCAATACTTACGTAGACTTAATGAATTTTTCTCAGAGTGGTTCATATCGCCAAGCAGAGTGTAATTTTTATTATTCTGTCTTCATTGTAGGTTGATGTTCTTGAGTCTCCCATATGCCCCCAAATGGAGATTTATCTCTAAGTAGAATAAATTTACAATTTGCTCTGAGATTTTTTATCTTTTGTGGCTATTTGTTTGCTACTTAATTTTCTTATGTTCCATATGCTAGGGCATGAACCACAGCAACTCTGACTGACCTTAAATGTTGCACTATTAGTTTAATTCTCTCAACTGTAGGGAAGTACACCAGTAAATAAAGGGCTTCTTTTCTAATTATTAGGAGCTTCATTTCTCCCACAGTCAGTAATAAAAATGTGTTGATTTTGGATACAATTTTCATCCTAAGGTTCCTGAAGTGATTGTTCCTGAAAGTATTTCTAAAGGCAACATTTAATTATTTAGAAAAAAATAAAGCAATAAAATAATAGATCTGATTTTAGTTGTCTCTATGTTGGAATTTTTTCAGATTTACATATGGATAAAACCTAGGTTTGAGTTTAATCTCTACCAATGCCTAACTCTGAAAACTTAGTTGAATTCCTCAATAATTGTGAGCACCAGAATTTGTGTCCATAAACTGAAAGGAGCTGGATTGGTTTTATTAATTTTAATCTCTAAACCTCAACATTCTAATAAATAAATTTTTTTTCTAATTTCAGGAAAACTGAGATATATCCCCAGTCTGGCATAATAGCATAAAAAAGGTCACAAAATTACAGAGTTTCACGTGTGCAAGGAAACTAGAGTTCATCATATTTGAGGCTCTCATTTAAAGGATGAATATAGTAAACTTCTGTGAATTTAATGATGTATTCAGATGACATTAGTGAAATGTCAGAACTAGAATTTTATTTTTTTCAACTTTAAAATAGTGGGGGTTTTGTTCCTTTATATGGTTGTTTTCCATCTTCATATGACTTCATCTTATTATCTACAAAATTATAATGCCAGAGTTTCACTGGGCACTATTTATCCCTCTGAAGACAACTCATAGCTCGTTTTATAAATGCATATGTGTTTATATATACCTACTATGAAAATTATATACAGAAAACTTTTTACTTACTGTAAAAACCAAATGTGCAATTTCTTACTTGTGTTAAATAGAACTCTAATATTCTGTGAGGCACTTCTTTAATGGATTTAGGGCTTATGAGAGTGTTTACTTTTTAATGCATGTGACATGATTGACCCTGAATCTAGATTCTCAAATTTTCTTAAATCTCCAACTCAACTATTCCATAAAAGCTTATATTTTTTTGCCACCATTTATCTAGAATCAGAGAAAGGATAAAAATGCTTATTATTACTGCCTTTCTAGTAAAAATATTTTACTTCTTAGGTCTTAAGAATAAATAATATACCAATGATTAAAGTGATTGATTCCATAGATGAGGTCAAGTTTGATCTCTGCTCTTTTAGGGTTCCAGTTGTGCCTAAAAATTAAATGATCGTGAGGTAGGTTAACAGGAGAAAAGCATACAAATGTTAAGTTTTATGTAACACGGGAAACTTCAAAAGGAAATGAAGACCTAAGAAGTGGCAAAATTTGAATGCTTTTACCTCGAGTTGAACAATTGTGGAAAAGTCACTGAATTATTTGTGGGGGTGGGGGGCTGCGATAGCAGAATGCAAATTATTTCCTAATAGGATCTATTTGTGCAGAATTCTATTCAATATGATTCCATGATTAAGAATGTTTCTTTTTCACTGGGCAGGGTAATCCCAGAGACTTGGGAAACTGAGGTAGGAAAATCACAAGTTTGAGGCCAGCCTCAGAAATTTCTCTCTCAAAATTATATAAAGGAACTGAGAATGGATCTCAGAGGTAAAGCATCCCTGGGTTCAATCCCCAGTACCTGGGGTAGGGAGAGTGGAGGCAGAACCTTATTCTTAAACAAAAAAGGAAAAGATGGTGGAATGAATGTGACATAGCTTTCCTGTGTTCATTTATAGATATAACACATCCTGTACATCCTAAGACTAGGGTCCTAATTAGAATAAGACATATTCTGTGTTTTTATAATTATTTCATAATGGATTCTACGACCATGTATAACTAAAAACAACAACAACAATGTACATATTTTTTTTTTCTCTAGCATTGGGAGGACATCTTTCAAATGATAGATTTTTATTTTCCACTTTCAGAAACAACCTAAGCTCACAAATAAATTTTAACATAAAACCTTAAATATGTGCCAATTTGAGAAGTGTGGACCATAGGAAAGCTAACAGAAAGAAAAGAGCAAACAAAAATAAAAAAAGAAACAACAACGAAAAAAATCACCATATGCTTTATGTGAAGTGGTTACCATATGCATTTTTGTTGCATATGCATCTATTCTTCATTTATACAAAGGAGATGCATGTCTGTCAATCTGCATTTGAAACACATCTATGTGCTTTCTATGTAATTATGTCTGGAATGGCGCCTTGGTGAATGTATTGTTCAGAAGCTGCTTTTGTAAATTTTAATAATACCCCGAGACTGTTCCTAACTTTACATCATCACTTTATTATATTTACTAACACAATTGTCTGTCTTAGCTGCTGGCACACAAGTTCTATGAGGGCAGGAAATTTGCAGCTTTTTAATTCACTGCTCAAAATCAAAGGCTCTCAAAATGAATTTTATTGAATTTTATAACATAAATGATATAATACAACAATTTAGGCTTCAACCAAGCTGTATAGAATAAAAAGGGAACTACATTGTAAATAGATAAGCGCACATTAGTTAAGGCCGATGGTCACAAAAATAATCTTTAGTATTGCTTTAGGGTTTTGTTAACACACTTAAACATTATGTACTTCAAAATTAAGCATATGTTTTTTAGGAAATGTGAATTGTTAAAATGAACTGTCAAAACAAAGTCACATCTAAGAGCTATTTCAACATCTCTAAAACAATGATACATATTTTCATATTGTTAATTGGTGTACAGAAAATTTCATTGGAGTATGTATTTCCAGTTCTGGTAATTTTCAATATTTATTTGTTATCAATGTAATTAAAACATTAGACTACTCTTCTGAATATAAATCTTACATATAATCACATGGAGTTTTGGGGCATCTTTATATATTTTCTTCATTATCCAGATTTACCTAAATTAACATTTTTTACAATCAAAATGCTAGTAAAAGGAACAACAACCAGTTATGCAGAATTAAGATATAGAATAAATGTCTATGTGATAAACAAATGATCATGGGTTGGCTTATGGAATTTGTTCAAGGCAATTTGTTCTATTGACTTTTTTATTTATGAGCTCATCCCTTGTGAACTTGGGTGCACATAAAGTTCTGGAAGCATACGTGAAGTACATAATGTGTGCCGCTTTTTTTCTGAAGGCCAGTTTAGCCTACAGGAACTTTCATTTTCATCTCGCCCTGCAAGGGGCCAATTCCATCACTACATGCAATTTAGTCATAAACATTTTGTGGTTCCTAAAAAAGATACAGTGTACAAACTTTAAGCAATAATTTATGAAGAAAAGAAACATTCTCAGCTTGTTTGAAAATAGAATAGACAGTAAAAAAAAAAAATATATATATATATATATATATATATATATATATATATGCCCACCAGCAAAACATATGAGGATAGAACAGAGTGGATCTCTAAGAAACAATAATGATCTCTTGGGTGATGTCAGAAAATAACTAAAAGAGCTGTTTTTGCAGAGCAGCCAGAAAATAACCATGAAAACAATCCTTAAATACCTGAATCAGCAGCAATTTTATTCTATGCTTCTGTAATTTACAAAAGGACTTTTAATAGCACTGTGAATCCAATCTAAGATCAACTTCTCCATCTACTGGCTGAAGGTCAATTTTGATCTTTATTAATTATTATAAGCATAAATTTATTTGTGTATGTGTGTGAAAACTTTTTCCATGCTGTGTACATCATGAACTAAGTTATGATTTAGGCTTTTCAAATTATAACACAAATAACTCCAAGAATCACAAGCTACATCTTGAGAACATTATTACCTTATAGTATAAATTAAGCTATTTATAGTGTTTTTGATTGTTTAAATTTTATTATTATCACAATTGAATAAAATCCCAAATATTTCTTAATATGTGCATTTCAATTGGCTGTTGATAAATTTTTAATTTCCTAATATATAGGAGGCTATATCTCCTTGTTTGTTTTTATAGGTTGTTACTATAAAATACTGGGGTATTATGCTTTAGAGATCCATTATGTCTTTTTCCTCCATCTGTTTTCAAAACAGCATACAATTGGACAGATGTTATTACTCAGAAGATTTTAAAACTATAATGAAGAAATCAAATTAAGAAATTAATAGAAACCAAAAATTTAAGGTTAACTACAATTTAGCAGCTTCCGTTTAGCAGGGAAAGTTTTTAGTAATCTGAAT
This sequence comes from Ictidomys tridecemlineatus, assembly GCF_052094955.1. Classification (NCBI taxonomy): domain Eukaryota; kingdom Metazoa; phylum Chordata; class Mammalia; order Rodentia; family Sciuridae; genus Ictidomys; species Ictidomys tridecemlineatus. Next base: position 23,486,217 of record NC_135490.1, read on the forward strand.
ATGGTGTTGAATAGATGAGAGCCTATGCCACATGATATTCACAGCAAAATCCGGTTCCTAAGAATTTTACAAGCATTAACACTTAGCCTGTCAATTACTCATATGTTTTATTCATGTTATATCTCACTTGTCTTAAGTGACACGTCCTTGTCCTTCTCTCCAGGGCTAACCATCTAAAATTACAGATTGTCATCGTTTGAATGTTGTAACTGCCAACACAAAGTACTCTTGAATTTTATAGAAGTACCAACTCAAGGAAATCGGAGCATGCTGACCAATCTGATTTCTCTTGATTCTTTCATCTTATTAAGGTGTATTACTGATTCTTTTTTATAATTTCTTACAACTACTTTATAATAGTTATCTAGAAGGGCATGATAAACATTTCTGCTTGAGGTTCTTATAGCAGATATTATATAGTTTATATATAATTTATAGTTTATATCATCATATTATGATGTCTAATTAAGACAATAGTTTTTGTCTACACATAGAAAAGCTTCATTCATCCATTGTTGATGCTTCTGCCCTCCTCTGACTAAAGTACTTTCACCTCAGCTCCTACATATGCTATAGAGATTGTTGGCAAAATAGGAAAAATCACCATTCCATACTGTTCCACCATTTTAGCTGACATAGGTCCAAAAGAAAACATTTTTATTATAAAAACTACATAATTTTATCATGAAGAAAATTTAAATATATATATATATACACATACAATATCCACTTTTTCATCTACATATAGACCAATTCTTTTCCTCCTAAATATCACCTTCCAATTTAAGTCCATGTCATCCACCTACACCCTGGATTCCTCAGTCTGTGGGTGGTTAAAACTTAGTGTACCTGGTGTATTTTACTGAGAATGTACTGCTTTCCATAGTCAAAGTATTTCCCATGTGATCTAGAAGATCATATTCTTTTTTTTCTCTCAAGTTCCCTTGTTTCTTCTGGTTTCTTGGTCTCCTTCAGAAATATGCACCCGAGCCATTCCAGAATGTTTTCCTCACACCTGCCTTCGTGTACTGCCATCACTCATCTCTGGGCATCTGCTTTGTGTCATTTTGAAACTACAGCCATTGCCAAGTCCTGGTTCTCACCCGAGTCACCCAGGGATTCCTACAACCACCACTTCTAATTCTCCTAGTTTTTCTGCCAGACTTGCATCCAGAATCTCCTCATAAAACTCCCTCCCTCTTAGAGCTGTTCACACAGTCACCTCTGCATCATTCCACAGGATGCTGTTTGTCAAAGGCCACTAGCCAACACTGGAGCTGTTCCAAGAATTCAGTGCTCATTTCCACTAATCTAGCAGAAAACCACTATTCTTGTTCTTCTCACAGACCTCTAAATATCATATCACTGAGATTTAAAACACACACAAATCTCCTTGTCCTCAAAATACCTATAATATACATGAGATGGTTGAGGCAGAGAAAAGCAGGTAAATTCCACACACCTTGCAGAGAATTCTTTCTTATACACAACTCTAACACCCCAGTCTTGCAACTCAAGCCAGGATCTTTTCCTCCCTGTTGACTTTCACCACAGAATTCCGTAGAATACACCCTTTTATCTTTGTTGGGTTTCCAACCAATAAAGGCTCACTAAACCTGTCTTTATACATTACAGGTAAACTCTAATAAACATTCAGTTCTCTCAAACTCTTTATAAGGTATTTTTTTCAGTCCCCATACCAATCAGTGGATACTGAGCTTGAAAAAATGGTGCAATGAATAACCTTGCAAACTCAATGTCTGCAGCAACGATATTTATTTTTGAAAATGATAATTGTAGCACTCATGAATAATTGACACTTTCTAAGAGATGGTTTCTTTAAAGGGTGATGAATAAACCAGCGATTGACCTATAATGTTTACCACTATGGGGAGAAAAGATTTGAGGGTGAAATTCTGTGAGGTGCTTTGACAGAAAAGAAATGGATTCCATGAAAAGAATGGAAGGGGTCACTTTAGATTGGAGGAGGGAAAGGAAGACCTCTTTGAAAAAGTATTCTTTTTTTTTTGTACAGAACCCCCTTTAATCAATGAAGAGTGAAACACAATGTTCCATATAATTATATGTGGATATTTGTAAATGCAATAAAACCCTTGGCTCACTCAAAGAATTAAAGTAGCAGATAAGTGACTGTTAAATAGCCAGTTTTTTCACTCCTCTGAGTAAAGGATCTGACCAGAACAATTTTAGAGGAGGAAAAGTTTATTTGAGGGTTCATGGTTTCAGAGGTCTTAGTCCAAAGAAGGCAAGCTCCATTCCTCAGGGCTCAAGGTGAGGGTGAACATCATGGCAGGAGAAGCAGCTCACATCACTGTGATCAGGAAGCAGAGAGAGAAACTCCACTCTCCACATACAAATATATACCCAAAGCCATGCCCCAATTGCCACCTCCTACAGCCACACCCTACCACTTCAATTAATCTCATCAGGGATTAATTTTTCTGATTAGGCTAAGGCAATAACTCGATCATTTCTCCTCCAAACCTTCTTGCATTGTCTCATGTGAGCTTTCAGGGGATACTTCACACCCAACCACAACAGTAACTTTTAAAAAGTGAGTGAAAGGGCACCAAAACACAGTGAACTTGGTCCATGGGTACTAGAATCAGTTATCTATGTGATACAAGATATATCACAGTGGGAAGAAAATAGAGACATGTCTTAACCACTATTTAACTAGTGATTTTAAAATAATCAATAGTTAAATAGTGGTTATTTTTGTCAGACAGGAGAATATGAATCAAAGACTTGAAGTCCTAAAGTAATTATTTAAAATATTTTTATGTTATCAAAGGCAAAACGGTGCTGTTTTTACAACTTAGGAAAAATAGCTAAGTAAAGATGTTGTAGTTGTATGTTTAAGCTTCATTATAAAGTAAATAAGGTCCTCATTCTATATTTGCCTTCAGTCATTCTCAATCTACTATTTGACATATGACAGTGAAATATTTGTTAGCTAGATCCATTGTATCACTTTGTGAACCACTAAAGAACACATCTATTTCTAATACAGATCATTTTCTTGAATGAGCATGAATTACAGGTATCTATAATTTTGACATCAGTTATAGTCCTAAACATACAGGTGATGCAAATTAATATTAAAAATAATGAAAAAAATAAGTCCTTAGGTAGGTAATGACAAAGAGAAATAAAGATGATTCACATAAAACTAAATATAATTCTTGCTTATTTTCAATAGCTCAAACTCACTAGTAAAGAAAAACACATTAAAACCATGAGACTAATATTTAAACATAAAATTTTTAAAAAGATAGTTCTCCATGATGGCAAGATAATTCTCAGGGCTCATATACTGAAGAATTATAGTTTGTCAAGCCATTTTTAAACAATACATTCACAATACATGCCAAAAATCATAAAAATATTTTTTTTCTATTTTGTCTATCCGAGGTAACAAAACACATGCATAGACTGATACATAAGTAGTTTTAGCATGTTTTCACTGTAATGCTTTAGAATTAGCTATTTATCATAAGGAGTGTTTAAGGCATTTTTATACAGTTTCACAAGAAAACAAAGTGAAGCAGATGAAGATGTGGAATAATTAGTCCTTGCAAGACTATTTTTAAAAACTCAGGGAGTATATTTTAAAATTTTAGTGATTCCTTGGTGTTGTTTGTCAAACCATAAGGTGTCTATGAATCACCTTGAGATCTTGTTACAAGGCAGTCTGATTCAATGAGCATGCGCAGGGGCTAGGGGCTGCTGCTGCAGCTGGTCTCTCTTATTGGTAGCAGGTTCTAGAGCACTGCTAGAGAAGGAGGGATATGTGTCCTCCCTGAAGTCTGCAAACCATTTCTTCTCTTATATTTTTTTAAGTTAAAGGTAGTAATTTAAAGGTTATTTTTGTCAGACAGGAGAATATATCAAAGACTTGAAGTCCTAAAGTAATGAAACCACTACCACTTACTTCATAGATGTTTACTGAGCTGTCTCCAAGTGCCTTCTTTTGTGATTTTGTTTCTGATGTACCCATACTCATGCATAAGGTGTACCACAAAGACATGTGCATTTTTGAATGAGAAGACATGGGTCACACTTGTGTAAAATCTTTTGTGTTCACTTTTATTTACATGAAAATCAGTAACTAAGCAAAAATAACTCAGAAAAGCAATGGCAGAAAATCCAACTCTTTAGTTAGTTGAATGGACAGGCAGTCAAATAAGGATTATTAAAATAGTGGAGATTAAAGAATTGAGGCATTATTATAAGTTGAAATGTTTAAAAGCACTATCATTTGACCATACAAAAATGGATTCCAAAATTATACGTGAAAATTTATGTCTTTGACTGACAGCTGTAGCTCACATCTCCCTAGTTGAGCCCAAACTAAAAACAATTGATTGACCATTTTTATCACCACGTGGAAGCTTTAATCAAAATTTTAAAGAATGTTGCTAGGTGCAGTGGTGAGAGCCTGTAATCCCAGAGGCTCAGGAGGCTGAGGCAGGAGAATCACAAGTTTAAAGCCAACTTCAGTAATTTAGTGAGACCCTAAACAACTTATCAAGACTGTCTCAAAATTAAAAAATAAGCACTGGGCTGGGGATGTGGTTCAGTATTTAAGTGCTCTTGGGTTCAATCTTCATATTAAAAAAAATTAAAGAAGAATATAGAATTTGAACATTTTGTAGAAATCTTGAGAAAAAGTAAGGAAACCAATAGAAAACACTACTTTTTTACCCCATAACCTTAAAGAAGCTATCTCATTAGACATTACATTAATAAAACTGCATGTCTGTGGTTGAAGGAAATGACTGGAGATGAATCACAATTTTAGTCACAAAACAATAATTTGAATCAACCATATTGCTAAACCAATGGCCTTAATAATAATAATTTTAATTTTAATTAACATGCAGATATATTTTAGTATTTTAAAGATATTTGTAAATATTTGCAATTTAGTTTTCCATTTATTTTAATTGCCAAAATGGTTGAAGTTATTGTTCTCCCCCTGAAGACCAGCCATTAGTAAAATGCTGAGCTTAAAATCATTTTGCATAAAAACCATCATCAATATTTAGTTCATAATGATGTGTTGACTCTTAATTTCCCATAAATTGCTATGTGAGGTTATAATGGTGCTGTTGTTTATCTCCTGGATATTGTTCTCACAGACCGGTACAGGCAGATACATTTATGAGTCAAATATTCTTGTTGGATGTAAACCATCTGGTTACACATTCACAATAACTGAATTGAGATGTAGCAAATTCTGACAAAAAAGCTCCTGAGCATATTGCATGACCCAGAAATTAAACATAACCATCAACCAATGCTTCCATACTCATCAAAGTACAATGCTCTGCTTCTGGGCCTTTTGAACTTTCAACATGGCTTTACCATAAGGAGGCAGAGGTTGCCAGCTTGACATTGAAATGGACATTCTGAGAATTGAACATAACACTATGGGATCATTTCTTTATTATCTGTCACTAAGCAATTATGTCTATCCTGGTGTTGTTTCTTTTTCTTTTTCTTTTATTTCATTCATTCTTTCTTTCTTTTGTGGTTGTTTTTTGGATTTCCTGATTGTTTTGTTTTCATTTCACCATACTTTATTGCCATAAGAAAACTATTCACTGCTTCTTGGATGTTAAAAATAATAATGATCATTTTATATGAAAAATCACTGAGATTAAGATTTATTCATTTCTCCATAGCTAAAATGGAACCCTATTAAAGGAGTCAACCATGACTACATTTTAACACTATCTTTTGAATAATAAACTCACTCATTGGTGAGATGCTTTGTTTCTCATTCATGGAATGAATATGCTTCCTCTTGTATATCCAATACTAAAATTGACAGGCAGGCTCCTTCGTATAAAAAGTAAACCAAAAAAAAAACAAACAAACAAACAAACAAAAAAACCCCAGGAAGCACAGGTACTATTCACCAGGTAAAAATGATCAGAAATGACATACATCCTGAATGGTCTAATACAAAGTGAAATATTTAGGGGAAGAATATTTTTAAAAAAGTCATTTCAGGTGGTGCATGCCTGTAATCCCAGCAGTTCAGGAGGCTGAGGCAAAGGATCAGGAGTTCAAAGCCAGCTTCAGGAACTTAGTAAGGCCCTAAGCTATTCAGCAAGACCCTGTCTCTAAGTTAAATACAAAATAGGGCTGGGGATGTGGCTCAGTGGTCAAATGCCCCTGAGTTCAATCCCTGGTACTCCATCCCCACTCAAAAACAAAAAACAAAAAACAAAAAACAGTCATTTAAATTTGTAAATAAGTAAACATTTGATATGATTTTTAATGTTGGGAATGTTTGTTTTTATCTAACATATGTGTGTTGAAATCTTTACACCCCAAGATTATGATATTAGGAGGTAGGGACAAAGGGGAGATAATTATGTCACAAGCAGTCAGTGTCTTTTTAAAACAGGCACAAAGGAGCTCCTTTGCTCTTTCTGCTATGCAAGGACACTGTGAGAAGGCATAATCTATGAACAAGGACCAGGCCTCACAAGATGCCAACTCTGCCTGAACCTTAGTCTTGGACTTCCCAGGCTCCTGGATATTGAAAAATAAATTTCTGTCACTTACATGCCATACTGTTTACGTGTTTATTACAGCTGACTGAACAGCCTAAGACAATACAATGGTTTATGTTTACAATCCAGTATCTACCAGATTTCGATGTGATTAATATAAAAATACAGAACATTAACATTTTAAATACTGGCCAATATTCAGTTACTATTTATGGAATGCATTTTAAAATATATTTTCATGTTCAAATAGTATCCAATAATCACCTTTATTTATCATGGTATTCTACCAAACCAAAAATTAACCTGACCTGTTAACTCAGATGTTTGATTATTAAGATATGTTATTATTCATTTTATTTGTTGAATAAAATGTAAATAGGATCCTGACCATGCCTGTCAACTTTCATTCTGTTTTCCTTTCTATTTCCCTTTGTTCTTTTCTAAGAAACCTTGAAGATGAAATAGCAAGTCCCAAATAGACAAGTGAGCATATATTTTTGAAAAGTTAATATGTATTTGGAGACTTAAAATGATTGTTTTATCTTTAAAATATCTGGGAGTAAAATTATCATTTGAAAATGTTATGAATTAAAACATTTTCTGTTTGATTCAGATCTGGAGGTGTTTTTTTTTTAATAGGAAAACATAAAGCAAGTCATCTCCTTCTAGGCATATATTTTATATATATATATATATACATACACATATATATATCCATATGTATACATCTCCCTATATATGTATATATCTCCATATATACTATTATATATATGTGTGTGTGTATATATATATATATATATATATATATATATATATAATTTTACTTTTCTTTATCAAACAAAAAAAGATGTGGAAATAAGAGGAAGGCAATTATTTTTGTCTTCTAGGAAAATACTTTCAGGTTGATGTGCCATAACCTTTTAATATCATGATTGAACACAATAAAAATTCAGAGGCAGTCTTAAGGTGAGATGGAGAAAGAGAGAAAAAAGAGAAAATCTTTAGATAATTATTACAGTATTTATGAAGAATTTTTTCCTAAGTAATCTTTTAAGTAAAGACCATACTTAGTAAAGATGGTAGGAAAACTTCCATTAATGGTTACCTATTTGTTAATATATGTTATCATGTGTTTAAGAGTAGCATTTTAAAGTTATTATATTCTATTTGTGGCTATAAGATTAGAAGATCTATTTATGAATGCAATTTACCTTAAGATAATTGTTTTTCTATAATCAGCTGGAGAAAGTATATCTATTCTCTTAGTTGCTAAGTGCCATCAGCACAAAAATAGTTTATGTTCAAAATACATTTTATTACTATGAAGGATATTGATAAAACAGTTTCAATATTTTTGTATGATGAACTTGTACTTATCACAAAAAGTAGTTTTCTGAAAGTTTTCTAAAACTAGTTCATTACTATAATTATTTCAGTTTCTGCAAAAAAACATTCCCTAAGATTTTAAATGTTTTATATGATTAGATTGCTGCATCAACATGCTACCAAACAGAAAGCTGTGTTTGCTAGCTCTTCTCCTTAGGTACATTAAATTAATTGAGCATATTGTGGCCTTGCAGCATGATGTTTTGCTAGTAAATGATTCATGTTGCGTCCCAACCACAGTGAACAACAAACTTTCACCAGAAACAGATGGAAGAATGATTTTGGCCATTTGTGGCAAACTCAGGTTCATCCAGAAAAATCTGGAGTTCATTGAAAATTGACCTCAGTGTGCTGTTGGCCAGATTTGATTCACCTCAGGTGCATGGTTATGCTGAGAAAGTAATCAGCACCAGCAGATGGACCTCTCTAGGTTCACTTTCCTAGGCAATTTAAAATCTGTCGCTAAGACATATAACGATCAAATATTTTGATATCTCTATGTGGCAGCACTTCCCGTCGATTTATGATCCTGAAAATAAAATCTAGCCCCCATTCTTCCCGTAGACTTCCCAAATTAGAATATTTCTGTGAGAAAACAATATTTTTTATTTGAAGAAAATTCTGAGAAAATTAAAATGTGGTTTTAAAATATAAGTTAAGCTAGTCGTACCTTTCCCTTTATGCCAAAGTGCCTTTTTTCTGTATCTATTCCCCATTGTATATTCAGATTTTATCTACACTGAAAAAAGAAACGCTAACAAAGTTTTCCCTGACTTTATGACCTCAAACTACTGGTTTGTGCTATATTAAATGATGATAAATTGTTGTCCTTTTATTTAAATATGACAGTGGTGTCAATCTGGTGGTGAGGAATATGTTATAAGCTGTATTTTTAATTTACAGTCACTGATCCACTTAGACACTTTCTCTTATTTTCATAATCATGAACAGAATTTTATGAGACAGCTGCCCAGACCAAGTGGAAAGTTAAACAGGGTTCATTTATATAATAGAATTTATGCAGTCCAATTTGTGCCAAGTAGATAACTTGACTAGATGGCATAATATGTCAAATGGGCAATTAACTATTTTATGAACTTTTTTTTCCCCCATTGGAAGTTATTTCTCTGCAAAGGTTTTAAAGCGCAGAATTTTCTCTAATGTATTGTTGTTAACACTCTCAAAATTAAGAAAGAAAACTTTCATGAATATAAATGACCATGCAAATGCAATTGTGATAATTTGTTAATCTTCAGTCAACAATTGGAGTAGTTGAAGAAGAAGAGGGAGAAGGAGAAGTTCTTATAACCTAGCTTGTGTTTTAATACAGCTATTTGTGCAAGTTGCTGAAAAGTTTGTTCTTTATTTGAGCCACCACTTATTGAGTACCTTTCAGGGAAGTTTCAGTCTATTTGGTACCTCTGTGCATGCTTTGTTAAGATATAGGAGGTAGAATTGCATAGGCTAGAATCAATTCTTCCCAGGGAGAACTACATAGGTTAGAGTAAAACTATCATTCACCTCCCTTAAAGAGATCCCATTCTGCACTAAATAACCTGTTCAATGGTATGAAATGATCCTGAGACCTATAGTACCAGGCACTCAGGCGTTAATGGTGAACAACAAAAGATATTATCCATGCTCTAAGATGTATTTAAAAAGGCAGTTTTACTAAAGAAATAATCACATAAGCACAAAACATGCAATTAAAATGTGTGTTTAATGCTTGAAATATACTTACAGGATACTACTGGAGAAGTTTCCTTTATAATGAGAGATCCAAGTAGGCTTCTCTGATGATGTGATAAATAAACTGACATTTGAAGCATGAATAGAAGTTATACAGTGAAGTATGGGAGAAAAATGTTCTAGAAAGAGGGAACAGCCTGTATGACCTTTAGGTAGGAAAAAAAACTTTTCCATATTTCAGCCACTAAAAGGACACTTTGGTGCCTACAGCACAGTGAAAAAGGCTGGGGTTTTGTTAAACAAGATCCAAATTATGCTGAATATTGTAGTACATATTAAGAATTTCAAGTTTTCTCTTATATTCAGTGGGAAGACACAGAACAGTTTTAGGGAGGAAGTAATATGAGTACATATGCATGGAAATGAAATCCACCTGGCTTTTGCATGGAAAATAGATTGAATGAGAGAAAGAATGTATACAGGGAAATAATGGGAGGATTTTGCAGTAGTATAAGTAAGAGGTTGGCATGGGTGATGGATAGATTTTACAAATGAAACTCACTAGCCTTTGGGTTAGAGTTGTAAAGGTGGATGCACTGGTGTGTTATTAGGAGCTGGATGAATAAACATATCATTTGAGGAGAATGGAAATTCTGGAAGAGGGGTAAATATAGAAATCAAGTGCTCTTTCCATGGAGATATTAATGTAATGTGCTTGGAGACATCAAGTGGGCACTGTTTCTGTAGACTTGAACTTTGGAACTGAGATTTTATTAGGGATATAAGAGGGATGTTGTTATTTTCTTTATAAATCTTCAAGTCATGGGGATGTGTGAACCCAACTAGAGAAAGAGCAATGAGTTAGAATCAAGAAAGAGCCTAAAATGTAGTCATTGTGGTTTTGGAGGTGAAGTGTCTCCAAATGCTCACATGTGAGACAAGGCAAGAAATGATTTGGCTATAGCCTTGATATAATCAGTAAATTAATTCCTGATGGGATTAAGTGGATGCTGACTGGAGGCAGGTAGGGTGTGGCTAGAGGAAATCGTTCATTGGGGGGCGTGGCTATGGGGTATATATTTGAATCTGGCGAGTGTAGTCTCTTTCTCTCTGCTCTCTGATCACCATGTGATCTGCTGCTTCCCTTTGCTACACTATTCTTCCATAATGTTATGCCTCACCCCGAGTCTGGAGGAATGAAGCTGACTTTCTATGGACTAGACCTCTGAAACCGTGAGCTCTTAAATAAACCTTTTCTCCTCTACAATTGTGCTAGTCAGATCTTTTACTCATAGCAAGAGAAAGATGGCTAAAACAATAGTAATATTGCAGAGGTTGAAATTTAAAAAGGAGAATATCACAGAAACCAAAATCATACAGAGGTTTCAACCCATCTGCTGTACGGAATACAGCTATGAAGTCAAAAAATAAATGGCCATTATATTTACCAAGTTCAGTTCCTTGATAACCTTAGCAAAAACAATGTTGTTGCTGCATTGGAATGAGCTGAAATACTAGAGTAGAAATTGTAGCACCTGCTATTAGGATAAATGTGACTCTGAAGAGGATCAAAAATTTAATAGGAAGATTATGTATGCCATCCTAGTGCATTCTCCCTCTCCCTCTCTCCCTCCCTCTCCCTTCAAAGCTAAATACTTATTTGAATATTGATGGAAACCACCTAGTATTGGGAGATATATGTGTACTCAAGAGAATGGAGGGGTGCCCTTGCACCCTGAGCCTTGAAGATCTGGAAACTACATGGATAACTAGGCTTTGGTCATAAGCATTTAACAGAGGAAAGAAAGAGAAGGTGATTAGAAGCAGTGGCTGGTGGAAGATGTTTCTTGGTGGTGTAATGAGAGACCTCTTTGCTGATGCAGTGAAGCAATCTTTGAATGAGAACAAGGGTCAGGAGGTCAGATCAAAGACTTTAGAAGTGTGAAGGAAGGTATTTAAGTTTTGAAGGAAACTAGGGAATGTATTTACTGGTTATGGTAGTTAACGCTGACAGATAGTGCTGGATGGATTTAGGGAACCCACTGAAGTCAGTGAAGTTGATGAACTATTTGCACAAGGTCTGACTTGACTAACTTTGCTGCTTTCACAAAAACTTCAACATTATTTAGTTAAATCTATGCAAATGAACTTACAACAGTATAGAATTTTTGGCAAATGTTTCATAAATCTTTTTAGGAAGTACCTTTTCTGGTTTTTATGTAATTAAGTTGATTAAAATTTATTAGATTGTTATACTTTAAATGCTTCATTTTAGAGATACCTAGTGACTATAGTTTATAATTTTGTCTTTAAGTTCTTCCCATTATCTTTTGGATACACTATTTAAACGTAGATATCTCTAAATCAAGTTTTCCTTCATTCTACTATGCCTACACTAGGTAAACAAAAGTAATTGATGTTAGATGAGGTTTTACTAAAATGAGTAAATGGTATTTAACAAATAAATAAAATACAGTTACTATTCTTAGAAATGGTTTTCTTCAAAATACTCTAAAGAGTTTTGTTTCCTTGAAATTTTTCATTATTTCACCTAACATATTAGTTGCTTATATACTTAGGAAAAAATATCAAAATGTATTCATTATGTACACATCATAGACCCAAAGGGTTTTTTTTTACATTAATTTTCAAAACCTGTGAAGCAGACTATTCCAGGTTAACAAGCATCTGTTTAAAGTCATCCTTAGCTTAAATTAAGAAATATGAGCTTTAGTGGAAATTTCTCATTTTCAGAAACTCCAGAGATCTTTCAATAATGGCAAAGCACACACACACACATAATACAGAGGCACACATGCCCATACAATACATTGGATATAAATTTGAAAATACAGGTACTCAAATCATATGTATGCCTGATCTATTCATATTAATTATTAGCGAAATTTTCATTCATTGAAATCCCTTAGAGAATTCAGCTTTACTTAGTGCATTGTAAGGGAATTTTGGAAATGGGAGTTCATAGGAGGACTGAGTCATGATGAAGAATCAACAGACAATTTATCATCTGGAGCATAAAGCAAGATTTGGATACATGGTTAAAGAAAAAAACTCTCCCAATGGGACTAAATGATGACTCTTTAGATCTACAAAGATGTTGTCATCGATACTCATTGCTTCCTAATTTCTATTTCAAATGAAAAGCAGGCCTCCTAGAGCTGTGAAATACAATGAATGGTAAAAATGAAGCTAATTGGGTAATCCACCCATTTAGTTTTCCCCATTTCTAAAATTACTTCTTTATACGATTTAATTGAAATGTTTCTAGGACTAAATCTCTGTTAGAAATATGTAATTAGAGCTGCACAGGGTGGTGTATGCCTGTAATCACAGAAACTTCAGAGCCTAGGGCAGGAGGATGGCAAGTTTGAGGCCAAGCTAGCAACTTAGCAAGACCCCATCTCAAAATAAAAAAGTAAAAAGGACTGGAGTTTAGCTTTATGTTAAAGTGCCTCTGGTTTCAATATTCAGTGCCACCAAAAATATTTTTTAAAAAAAAAGAAATATGTAATTAGTAATATTTAAGATAACAGATGAGCTCACATTTTCATTACTGTGATGTGTCTTATGGATTTAAGATATTAATAATGTTGACAGCTAAAATCTTTAAGAATCCCTAAATTGAAAACTAATAACATTTTCCATTTGCTTTATTTGTTTCCTTATCAAGTTCACTATCAAATGCTAAAACGTAATACAAATATGATATATATTTATTAATATAGTAATTTTAATTTTTTGTTTAATATTGGTACTTGTACCCTACAAAATAGATGAGCTAAATATTTCTGTTTTAAATCACATACCCCCAAAAGTAAGCTCTTTTCATGTATTTTGGGAAATTGCTAGGAATATTTATAGATTTCCAAATGATTGGGTTTTTATTCTTTTCATAATTACCATATAAGTGTTCCATAAACTGAAAAGTGTTATGCAAATGTTAGCTACTATTATTAGTTCTGCTCCTCCAAAAGGCATCTCACAAGATGGGATATTTATGCTTAATCATATCCATGGTTCAACAAGGGATGTGGTCTATGCTTTGTCCCAGGTAGAGTTTTTTCATGTTCCCATGCACACCTTGGCCTCCAATGCAGAGTCTGAAGCCCTGGTTGCCAAGCAGAATTTCAAGAAGGTTAAGGTAAACCTGGACTGTCTTCAGAGTTTTTCATAATACTGTTCCAAACAGTCCTCACTATTTAAGGCACAGTGGCTTGTGTTTCTAAATTGCCTATAATTTTTGCTTAATTTTTCATCGATTGTGCCATCTTTATTTTATATTAATCTGTATTGGATTTTGCTAGCTAAAGCATATTGTATGTACTGTCTCCCAATTGATTGCCCCAGAAACTAATTATTATATTATGCCAATGGTAGTTGTAGGTCCACAGAATAGCACTTAACAATATTATTATATCAGAAACTGAAAAGCTTGAAAGTTTATGAAAGGGATTTTCCTTAATGTGAGATAGACAGTTAATTGTCTATGGCCACACAGTAATAGGATGTCCAACAGCGGCAGGAATCTGGTTGCTTTAGTTCTAGATCCTGTTCTTTCCTCACCACATCAGAGCTAATCTCAAAAGACTTCCCAGTGTCCGTAAGAAAAAGACATTCAATAAACCAATTACTCTGTAATTTGAGGAATGAGAGAATAACTCACATGACAAGTTAAAAATGCAAATGTATTTACTTCTGGTGTAAGTGGCACAGGTCTGAAGTCCCAGAAACTCAGAAGGCTGAGGCAGGAGGATCCCAAATTCAATGTCAGCCTTTTCAATTTAGGACACCCTGTTAAAAAAAAAAAAAAAAAATAGAAAGGACTGGGCATGTAACTTAGTGATAAAACATCCCTGGGTTTAATCCCTAGTATGACAATAACAGAAAAATGCAAGTATATTTTATTTAAAATATAATTTAGGTGTAGAATTGTAACTTGTTTTACTAGTTATGAGAAATGCATCATAAATTAAAATTGGAACTCTGTTGCCTGGATATATCAAGCATATTAATTGCAACATTCATGTCTAAAAGACATATTAAATATCAATGGGCATAAAGACATGAACAAAGATTTAAACATCATATTCTAAGGATTCTAATTTTTCAAAATGCCTTCAGAAAACAAATCACTGAGTTAAGAAAAAAATGGCATCAACCCAGATATATTCTATTAATGTTCTTGTTACTATGAGCACATCCTTTTTCATAATAACAATGTATGTATTGCATAGATCTGTAGGCAAATTGATAGACCCAAGTACAAGGTAATGCTTCACAGAAGAAAAAACGTGTGTGTGTGTGTGTGTGTGTGTGTGTGTGTGTGTGTGTGTATTAAATATATGTCACTCAAGGAAAATCCCAGTTTTAAAAAATAAATTTTACTAAAATAATAATCCAACAACTAGAATTTAGAAAATAAAAATAAATTACCACTCTCATGTCATCATAAAAGATGCAAAATGCAATTTTCATATAAATGCATACATTATGTGTCTCATTGGCTCAATTATGAGAGTAGAGGATTGTAGCAAAAGGTGAAAAGTTTATTTTTTAATTATACATGGCATTATTAAGTAATATTTTCCTCTCAAGAAGTGTAATAATTGAAACTTGATCACTAAAAAATATGAGCGTGAATAAAAAGGATTAGCTGTTTAATAAGACCTGAAATGATCATCACAATAAATACTTGGTGATATCAATACACATCATTTTGATGTAATCAGATTGTCCTCCTGGTGTCTCTATTGTCCTATAAATTAACTATTGACATTGATTTCCCTTAATGTGTAAAGCTTTACAAACCAATTCCTCATCTATAGCTTTCTCCACAATAGTAAATGACAAGCATTTTATATTTTTAGGATTTGACTATTATCTGCATTAAAGTTTTTGTTTTTAATATGCTAATACAAATAAGGCACAGTTCCACAATTTCTTGCATAGTTTCTTGCATGTTTGACTATATTACTGTGGGTTTCTGGGTTTACTTCCCAAGTGTACAAGCTACTGTGAACATAAAATCACAATAGGAATCAGATCTCCCAGGTTCTAGACATACCTCTACCAATATTGTCTGCATCCTCAAGAAACATTCCATCTCAGAAATTGTTTACAAATGTATTTAAAATATTAAGCTCTTTCCTCTGTACCTTGACTGAAATGGAGAAACTTGGGACTAAATCTGCCAATTTGCAGGTGACATCAATGATTATCGCCACCTATCTGAGCTGGCTACCTATGCTGGGTTCACAAAATCTGACTATTCCAATAACTTGAGAAAACAGCGAAGAAAGCACACAAACACACAGAAGTACCTTTTCAAAATCTGGGGATGGCTCTATGTCCTTAGGGGTCTGTGGAAAGAGAGAGCCACTGGAATTCTTTATTCTTATATAGGGGACATACAAAGGGAGGTTCCACGGAACATTCTATCCCAAAGAGGACAAAGGTTAGGATTACAAAGGATTACAAAGATTACAAAGGAATAGGTTGAGTGTAAATCAACCCTACGGGGTGATGCCTGCTCCTGGCACCACACCTCATTATCCAAGCAGGGGTAAAAGTTTAATATATGATGACAATGGTAGTCAAGGCCGAGGTGATGGTCAAGAAGGTGAGGATGATGTTTTCTTTTCTCTAAAATGAACTTTCTAAGGATCACATAAATTCTTAGTTGTGTCCAGGTTTTATAATTATCTTGGAAGCTTTTAAAAACTTCCAGTGCCTGAACCCCACTGCAAATACATTAAATCAGAATTTTGGAGGAATGGTGCAATGATATTCTATAGATTTTCTTAGGTGATTCTATGTGTAATTTCACTGAGAAATATTATTTTACCAGGCACAGTGGTGCATGCTTGTAATTCCAGCCACTTGAGGCTGAGGCAGAAGGATGGAAAGACCAAGATCAGCCAGAGAATCTTAGTGAGACCTTATCTCATAAAGAAGCGGAGCTGGGATGTAGCTGAATAGCTGAGTACCCCTGAGTTCAGTCCCTGGTACCACACACACACACACACACACACACACACACACACACACACACACACATACATTAAAAAAAAAAGTCCATGAATTTTAAGGGACAGAATCCCTTTTTGTGATCCTGAGTGAGTCTAAACCAAGCCCACGAGACTGATGGGTACCCAAAGGTATAAATAGTTTATAAGATGGCATGAATTGGGCAAAAATATGTCATACAGGGTACACTCCAACCCAAACAAGTCTTTTTAACATAAAATTCAATGAGAGTTGTTGCTTGGAGCCAAGAAGCAATTTTGATGAATTTTTGTAAAATACATGTAATGTATGAAGAATTTAGTTTGGTGATAAAAGTACTACCAAATGTGTAAATAACAATGTATTTATCAACACAGGTTGCCTTTAAATGGAGCAAAAGTTATATTTATTTGTAGCGAATTTTCCCAATTGCTATCATAATAAACATACAATGCACATGAAGCATTTTTGAGTCCAAATCCAATGATTCTTTGCTTCAGTGGTGTGTTTCCAGAAAATACTTCATCCTGCATTCTGACATATATTTTTTTAAACATTAGATGAAAAATCTATTAGCAACCATATGGAAAGTCACAAACCTAATTATTTTAAACCTCTGTGTTGATTTTTAATTTGATAAAATCCATGAACATATTCAGGTATTACTTGAAAATAAATAAAGAGCCTACAATTTTTAAATACTGTGATGGTCTTGCTCAAGTTTCTTTATTTAGCTGTTTCCCACACATTGACTGATGTAGAGAAGCTTGGAAGGAAAGATGCTGTTCAGGTGGTGTCAGTGACAGCAATGATGATGATTGTGGGGACGGTGGTGGTGAAGGTCAAGATAAGATGACTTACCTTTTACATTGTCATTTATAGAGCAAGACATCAAAGGCACATTGGCTATAATAGAAGTAGGCTTAGTTATATTTACTGTTCTTTTCTATTTTGTGTAACTTTTCTGGTGTTTTTCTAAGCATTTAAATGATACCTGAGAACATTGTAACATATCATACCCTAAAATACTATGATGTGAAATATCTTTTGATATATTCTTTGAGGATGATTTAGCATACAGAATTTCAGGTATAGTAATCCAACCAACTCAGGAGGCTGAGGCAGGAGGATCCCAAATCCAAGACCAGTCTGGCAAACATAGCAAGACCCTGTCTCAAAAAATAAAAAAGCCTGCTCATTTACTAAGACATGGGAATAATTATTTTGGTGTTTTGTGATAATTAAATGAAGCAACAATAACAACAACAAAATCCAATAGCCAGAACATGTCATTGCAATAAAGATTAAAGTCACTTTCAGGACTTTACGTTTTTCAAAGGTATAACCTCATTGAGGAGACATGGTCTTAAATTTCCAAAGCGTAGACTATGGTCGAATGTTTAAAATATTCTTTTTTTGTTTTGCTTTAAAAACCTATATAAAGGATATTACTTTTATAAATTCACATTTTATTAATTATAACCTCCTTTTTAGTGGTTTTTATAAAATTAAATAATATCAAAATATATAGTTATGTATAACTAATTAAAACAAAAGAATTTTAAAAATATAAATATAGTAATGCTATAGAGCAATGTTTCATTCAGTGACAGACCACATATACCACGGTGGTTCCAAAGGATTCTATCATCTGGTGCTTTAGTTAATTTTTTTTTCATTGCTGTAACCAAAATACCCAACAACTTAGAAGATGAAAAGTTTCTTTGGGGCCCATAATTTTTGGAATTCTCAATCCACAGTCAATTCCATTGCTCTGCGTTCAAGGTAAGACAGCATATCATGTCTCAACACATACAGTCCAGTTGAGAAAAGCTGCTCAGTTCATGGTGAGGTTAGGAAGCAGAATGAAAAGAGGAAGAGGAAGGGGTCACAGGAAGAATAACCCTTCAAAGAAAATGCCCCCAGACCTATTTCCTCCAGCCTCACCCCATCTGCCTACATGTACTGCCCAGTCAGTCCACTCAAACTAGGAAAGACTGATTAGGATCCAGCTTTTCTAATGCAATCATTTTACCTCTGAATATTGCTAAATTAACAGGAGCTTGGGGGAGGGGGCATCATATCCAAACCATAACAGTTAGTGACATTATAGCCTTCTTAATTTGTCTAAGTACTCTCTATCATGTTCATGTAATGACAAAATCACCCAATGACGTAGTTCTCAGCATGTATCCTTATCATTAAGCATGCACGGTTGTAATTTTATGTGACTAAGGGTTCTCAGGAAGTCCAATGTTTGAGTATAGATTATTCTATTTCTCTTTATCTCTTGATGAATACAAAATGACAATAGCAAATATTTCAAAAACTATGTCTACTCTTAGGTACCAGTCAACTCATCAGGAAAAGGACAGGAAGCAGAAATACCAGGCAGGGAATTATGCAGAGTTCCTGCTTAGCAAAAGTCCTTGTACCATCCATGCAGCCCCACTCAGGTACATCCATACTAGCTGGCATCAGAAACTCTGGGTTAGAAGGCTCACATCACACTGGAGTTAAGATCTCAGGCCTGGTGCTGTGAGCTGATGTATTCTCCAAAACTTTTATGTTGAAGTAACTCCCAGTATACTTCAGAATGTGGCTGTATTTAGAGATAGGCCCATTAAAGCAGTAATTAAAGTAAAACAAGGTCATATGAATGAGCCTTGATCCAATATGATTGGTATTCTTAGAAGAGAAGACTAGGACACAGGCAAGAGAGAGGATCATGGAAAGTCACAGGAAGGGAAATGGCTATCTGCAAGACAAGGAGGGAGTCTGCAGATAAAATAATCTTACTGGCATCTCCACCTTATCCTTGTCGCTTCCAAAGATATGAGAAAATAAACTGTGTTTCTTGGGTATGGCAGCCCAAACCAGTGGGACTGTTTCCATCAGCCCCACAAAGGATATGCCCAGAGACTAGAGTCACCACACTCAGAGAAGCTCAGCATTCTGACTTCCCATTTATAGTTCCTCCTGAGTCAAAATGTAATTGAAACACCTGGGGTCTTCATAAACTGTTTTTTTTTTTTAAATAAGCAATGTTGAGTTTTAACATATCGGATAGTTCAATTTTTATCTGGTTTCTGGGAGAAAATTGCAAGACAGATTCTTATCCAGCAGGGGAAAAGCTTTGGTTTATTATTTGCCCAGATGACAGTGGCTTCTTTTCTAATGAGTCAAGATGGGGAAGATTTTTGTCCCATTAGCTTTCAGTTATATTTTATATAACATGATTGTTGAGGTAGAAGATATTGAAATTTTAGTAAGCCCAAGGAGATTTCCCAAGCTGAATTGGTTTCAAAACTAGTGACAGCCCAGGCACAGTGTCAGTGGCAGCCTATAAAATGGTTATTCTCTTCAGAGTCCTCCAAAGAAGAATTCACTGAAGAGTGGAATGCTCAAGTGAGTTCTAAAGGGTGGTGTCTATCTCGTCATTGGAATGAGATCTACTCTGGGAGGGCAAGGGGTTGAGGGGACAGGGCAATGCCATTCGTCCATGAAGTGCCTATGTGGAAATTTGGGTGAGGTGTCCCTTACTCTGGGGGAATGCAGCCCTGTAGTAGAGGATTTAGGCAAATGCTGCATTTCTGTACCCAATGGCTAGTGAACTCTGAGCAAACTTCTGCAGGCCAACCTGCCCAAACACAGTAAAAGACCTTTGAATTATTAAAGTAGCAGCTATGAATCTCTCCAAAGTGAATTCATAGAATTTGTATCATCCTGGAAGGGCAAAATAAAAAGAGATTCACCATGTTTGTGGGCTAATTGGAAGTGGAGCTATTATAACCAATGAACTAGACGATTATTTGAAGAAGTAAAGAATTTAAATATTTCCCTCCTTCAACTTAAAGAAGTAAATACTCAAATGTAGCCATTTGAGAAACTGTCTTTATCAGGAATGGTAAAGAAAAGATAGCAAAGTGTGTTTCAGGCAGGACAAACATGAAAATCTAGACCATGTAAATTATAGACCATATAGCCAGGCCACTGTGAGCAATCCAAGCCATCGACTTTAAGCAGGAAAGCCACATAATCTTCTTTTTTTCCCCTTCTTTCTTACATTAGAAGCTTCATTCTAATTGATTTGCAGAAAATAAAGCGAGAGTTTCTAGGGATGACAATTGAGAGATCAGTTTAGAAACTACTTAGTTATCCATGGACAGATGGCTATTTGAACTCTGAGCAGTAAAGATGGAGAAAAGTGGACAGATTTGAGACATGTTTGGAATTAGAATAATCAGAAGTTACAATGTGATGAAAAAAATGTGAGGTGAGGAAAAGAAAGGAAGTGTTTGCTCCCTATTTTCTTGCTTCCTGATTGACCAATTTGTCAATAATTGTATCATATGCTGAAATGAGCCAGTCTTAGTAAAAATAGTTCTTTTTTTGGGGGGGGGATTGTAATTTTAGAAGTTGTGAATTTTTTTTTTTTACATATGTTGCATGATTCTGGCTTCTGCAGGCATCCTGTGCTTTGTTCTCCCTTTACTTTCCAAAATCTGTTGATAGGAAAATGCAGAATGACATATATCCTATTTATCAGCTACGAAAGTTTGAGAAATAACTTCACCGGTGGGGTATTCCTGCCAATTTAATAAATATCAAAATAGCAAAATAAAGAAGCACCATTGGTCAAAGCATGACTACTTTACAATTGATTTGAGAGAACTTAGCAGAGATATATTTCCTAACCATCAAGGATATTCTCATGACTTTTGTATATTTCTAATTGTGTGTGTTATGAGGGCTCAGACTAGGAAACATACCTGAAGAAAGATGAGACATACACAAATATGCATCATTCAATACAGAAAGACCCAGCCTCTAGAAGGGAAGACATACAGGCAAGTAGCTGTAGAGTAATAAACAAAGTCAAAATTGACACAAAATTTGTATTATAACACAAGGATTAGCCATTCAGAAATCACAGAAGGGATTTGTGCCATCATTAGATGGAGATAAGGGAAAGTAAAGGCAACAAAAAACAGAATGAATGGTGACTCTACATTTTAAAACAATGAATGCCATGTTTAGGTTACAACCATGATTGAACCATGGGATGATTTTCTGGAAGAATTTTTGGCTAGGCAGGGGAATATTTCCACAATGCTAAGAATATTGGCCCTATGCTTCTTGCAACAAAGATTCATTAACATTATTAATATTGTGGGGGTTTTTTATGCTTTTTTCAATGTGTTTTTCAGTGGTTATAAGTTTTGATTGGGTATTTCCTTGTTTCTACCTTCTGTCATTTTCTCTTACTTTCACGATAATTTATAATATAATCTCTTTTTAGTTTATGTGCACTTTCTCTTACTTCCTTTTTCTCCTTCTCTCTATTTCATTGCCTCTGTGTTTACTTCTCTCCTTTGTACACTTTAGGCTAAAAAATTACAGGTGATATAAAAATCAATATACTTGAATAATTACAAATGATATGAAAATCAATATGAATAAATGATGGATTGACTTTTGTTTTTAAAATAACAGCTATGAAACTCAAATCAATTAATATAATATGCAGCATATTAGAAAGAATAAATAAAAGTGTGTTCAGCATATTTATTACATAATTAGGAATGAAAATGGCATTTATAACAAACAACCATGGTAAATTGATTATTTGATGAATTTAAATGCAATAGATAAAAACAGATATAAGAATGTAGCCATTTTCATGTTATTATGAAGCCCATTTTGGATCTTTTCTTTCTTTTATTATCTGATCCTTTTTAAAAATGTCCAGATAAAGCATATTGATATTTTCTCCTAACACCTCCCTGAGGAGCCGATGATGTAATGTTCCCATTTCTCATCTTGATCTGAACAATGTGGATGAAATACTATGTGACATCATACCCTTATAATCCAACCCCTTCAAATAGAAATTAAATTTCTGTTTACCTATGTCTATTGTTTAGTGAAAGGAGGAAACTAGTATACAGAAGTACAGTTAGTTAATAAAGACTGAGACTCAAAATACATCATACTTATGGGACTTTCATAATTTATTAGGGATTCTGCAGTTACCTTTTAAAATCATCATGAATGTGTCACTCACTGATATAAATTATTACATTTTAATAAAATAAGTTGATACTAATTTTAAAATATGATTTCTGTTGAGGTGTTAGATGATGTAATGGAAGCGAATGGGCTTTGAAACAAGGAAGGCCTAACCTGGCACTGTAACTGTTAACTTTATGACATTTGGCTCCAAGCCTTGGTTTCCTCATCTGTTAATGGGAAAAGTAGGACTTAGAAAATCCTTATATGGGTTAAAGGTAATAGTGTTTAATGAATCTATCACAGACATTAAACAAATGCTTGTTAGTAGTGAAATTTGAGTTTTTTCAGGTGTGGCTAGAAAACCACTGTATCACAAATCCTCAGAATTTCTAAAGCTAAAAGGGTTTTAGGAATTCTGTGTTGTAGAACAATTTGGTAAAGAGGGATGTAAGCTGCTCAAGTTACCTGGAATATAGCAATTTGGTAGGGTTCAGACAGGATATAAAATCTTCCTTACATATATAAATATGAAGACTTCATTTTATTTAATCATCAGAGAACTAATAAATATTTACAAAATGTATCATTCAAATAGTTCCCAATAGCAAAAATATCTGGAGTGATAAACAGGCCTGGCTACATAGAAAGATTATTCCATCCCCTAAAGAGAACGACCATTCAATATTCCAGATCAACTGTTTTCTTGGTATAGTCAAAGGAAGTCCTGTTGATTTATATAAATACATTTTTTAAAGTGTGTTTATTTAAATACCAAAAATAATTTTGTGACAGACCTAGAATTTTTTATATCAGGTTTTAATAAAGATATATTCATCATGGGGCTGGGGATGTGCGCTTACCTGGCATGCGTGGGACGCTGGGTTTGATCCTCAGCACCACATAAAAATAAAATGGGGATGTTGTGTCCACTGAAAACTGAAAACTAAATATTAAAAAATTCTCTCTCTCTTCTCTCTCTCTTTCTAAAAAATAGATATATTCATCATTACTTTATAAAACTAATCATACCATTAGGTCTATCCTCATTCTTTTATCACTGTATTTCATAATTAGAACAAATAAGACTTTTTGTAGTTTAAAGAAACTATTTTCTCAGCCCTTTGGGGAGTGGATATCTAGCTTTCCAAATATTTGTACCAGATGACTGGTCTATTTTGTTAATTTTCATTGGTAAACAATGTCTGTTTTGCTGTAAAACCTTATCTTTTAAGATCTAATATTCATTTAATACCTCTTTTCTGTAATTTGTTCTGTGGAAACCAAAATGTTCACATCAGGATTTCATATTTTACTCAATCAATAAATATTTATCAAACAAAACTAGGTTAGCTTTGGAAAGTCCCCAATGTGTTTTTCTGTTTTACCTACCAGTTTTTTCAAACTTTCAGAGAGAGCAAAATGCATAAAAAGTAATGAGCAACATTATATTTCCATCATATCCATTGTCTTTTCAAAGCCATGCCTAAGATATTACTTCTGAATATAGAGATATCCCAAGAGAAGGAAGTGAGAGGGAAAAGTGGGTAAATTTAGCTGTCAGACAATCAGCAAGGATGCTTTTTGACATGCCTAACTCAAACTGCCCTGAAAAATCTGTAATTTATTATTTATGTGGCAGGAGTCCAAAGGAAAGGTGGACTTCAGGATTCATGGATTGATTAGTTCAACAATGTAAGCAAGGACTTAGATCATTTCCATTTCTGTGTTCTGTGATCAGCAGCAGCAACTTTATTCTAGCTTCTCTGATTACTCTAAGAATACTTCAGGAAGTCTTCAGGGCTATATGAGCTTTTGATTAAATCCCATGATAATGTGACACTGCCTATGCCTCTTACTTACTGAAAAGCTAACATTTGTGGAGAGGCAATTCTTCATGAATCCCTTATGCTTTAACACATCTTCTGAGCAAGGACATCCATAGTTTTGTTTTTGTTTTCAACATTGTTTGTATAATAGACACACTTGGAAAATAAAGATTGTATTCCTCCCTGAGCAGATAGCTATGTGTTTTCTTACTAGGATAACAAAGATAACATTTCCCATCAGGGTAAAGATGTTGCAAGATTATCAGTGATTCTGTGGAAAGATTAGAGATTTGTGGTGACATACTTACTCTTTGTGTGGCATTCACTGAGCCTACATTGCCATGGGTTGTCAGATAAAGAAGGGACTGATGTGAACAGGAAGACCCATGTCAACTGGAATCTAGGTAACACATTCCTTTTTCTCTGAGCCAGATTTTCTGTGTCTTCTGGAAACAGCTTATTAAAAACTCTGACAAAATTATATTTTGTCTTGAAAACAGGATAAAATCACACAATTTTCACGGTTTATTTTCAGTTTGAAACACGTTTCTAGCAAGCTTCTCCTGCCTGAAATTAGAAAAAGTTGGGTTTCATGTTGTTGCCAAATCAATCAACAGCAATAAGAGAGGGAAACAATTCCACAAGAGGCAGCTCTGGGCACCAAAGTTGAAACCAATTCTGAGACTAGGGTGCTATTGCTCAACAGGTGAAAGAAGAGCGGAATAGAGATTAAATACTCAAATAAAATCCCTCAAGAGTCTTATGCCCAAATAATGACTGTATCTAGAAGGATTTTTGCATTAAAAATATGGAGGATATGGCTCTAACAGTGTTATGGCTGGTGAGAGGAAGTCCTCAAAAGAATGATCCTTTGTGTATTTTTAAGCTAAAATCAGCAATACCTATTTTAAGAAAATATGTTAAATTATCATTATACAAACTTCAATCCTTTTATTTTAAGATTCTTTAACAATATCATGAAATATGTATGTATTTCATGTCCTTAAGGTGATTCCTCATTCATTTGGAATATTTCTCCATTGACAAAAGATATATTAAAATTTTCTTCCTCTCCCAGAAATGACAGCAGAAAATATCCGTCCATTGTGATAAGTAATTTTATAACCAGATTTATAAGATTTATAATATTAATTAAAATAATTGCTAATGTATACACATTCTCCTTTACTTTTTTTTTTCCTTTTGTAGTCCCAGAGATCATACCCAGGGCTTTGTGTATGCTAGGTAAGTGCTCTATCACTGAAGTCCATCCTTGTCCTCTTCCATTTTTTTTCCCATTACCAATTGGCTTTAGTTTAATATCAGAGGATTTTTTAAGAATGTTGAAAATTACTATGACATTTGATATGTAAAGTTATTATTTAAGGAAAGTAGCATAACATTTTAGCCATTAAGTAGTTAACATGTTGATGGCAGAGTTAAGAAAAAACCACTCTAATGCAAAATAGGCATGACAAACATTGAAATTTCCCAGAAAGAAGAAAATAAAGAATTCTTTGTGAATTTTTATTAAGTGAAATGAACAAGCCAAAGCTAGCAGTTTGTTCATCTAATTGTTTTTTTTTTTTTTAATTTCTGAGTGGAATACAATGTTTTATTTGAAAGCCTATTAGAGAATTAAAACTACTGCCTAATACAAAAATAAGAGTAGACTATATTGAAAACAAAGACTAGTAACAATTAAAAATTGATAAACTTCTCAAAGAAGATACATGTGTGACCACAACAGACATGAAAAGATGTTCAACATATTAGTCATTAGGAAAATGCAAGCCAAAACAATGAGATACCACTTGATATCCTCAAGGACAGATATAATTTTTTCTTAAATGAAAAATAGAAAATATTGGTAAGGATGTGGAGAAATTATACTTGGGAATATGAAATGTTTTACATACTGTAGAACAACATTCAGATGTTCTTCATGAAGTTAAACACAAAATTACTATATGGCCAAAAGAAATGCCACTATCAAGGTATACCTGAAAGAAGGGAAAATTGGAACTTACACCAATACTCATGCACCTGTGTTCATATAAGCACTCTATCCACCATAGCCAACAAGTAGAAGTAACTTAAACACTTAATAAGTGAGTGGGTAAACAAATTGTGGTACATACCTATAATGGCAAGCTATTTGGCCATTAAAAAAATGACATGCTGATACATATTACAATGTAGATGGACCTTGAGCACATTATTCTAATAGAAGCCAAACACAGAATAGTCATACATTATATAATTCAATCTATATGAAATATTCAGAACAGAAAAATACACAGGTGCATAAAGCAAATTGGTGGTTGACCATGGCTGGAGGAATGGGGAGTAATATATAATGGGTACAAATTTCTTTTTGGGGATGATGAAAATGTTTTAGAAATACAGGTAGTGATTATACAACATTGAGAATGCACTAAAAGCTATCAGATTGCTTAAAGTGGTTAATTTTATGTTATTGAATTTCACCTCAATCAAAAATAAAGCTTGATAATTGTTAAAGAATTTGTATATTACTCCCAAAGCAGTGTACACATATGACTGAACACTTGTTTTTTTTTAAAAAAAAAGAACATTTTTTTCTTAACACAGTTGGATATCATAATTTTAACATATATAATGCTTAGTTACTGATGCTAGAAATCTAACATCTGATTATTAATTTATAACCTTTCAAATTAAGGAAACATAATAATGTGTTATATCTTCCTGCATCTATATTATGCTAAAAAGTAAAATCCAATTTGAAGCATAAAATTTCCATATCTTTAAGAGTAAATATTTATTTGTTAGAAAGAATGCTTTGTGATATCTGCTGTTGACTGGACATATATTTCAACATATATGGAAATTTTATCCTCAGAACCTCAGTCTATTCAACTGAAAAATTCTTGCTTAATACCAGCTTTTTGCAAAAAATTAAATAATTGTTCCACTACTCTTTGAAGACAAGTAATTAAAATAATTCAATTTGTGTTGACAGATTTTTTTAATGCACACCAATTATCTTTCAAAAGATTTAAATTTCAGACGTAGGAATGTTCAGAGCAGGTTATCTCCTAAGAAATTCTGCTTCTTGACAAGAGAGTTGCCATCAAACATTCACAGAGACTGTCCCCTTTAACCTTTGCAGTGACAATTTCAAATTAAGAAAATAACCTTTATCTGTCTTGTTCAGGCACATATTTAAGGGCCAAAAGTTCATTTTTGACATATTCACTAAGGATAACAGATATCTCAATGGCCTTTGATAATTATGTAGCTTTAACATAAATGATGAATTATTAAAATGTTTATGCTACTATTTAATGTAGATGGAAAGTCTTACCTCTAAAGTATTCTGCTTAGTGCTAAAGATTCTGCTTGTCCTGTTTTTCTTAATACATTATATTATTATAGTCTATTATTATTATTATTTTATTTTTTACCACCAAGACAAGTGCTTTTCCTTCAGTACTAATTGTGCTCAGGCCAGCTCACCATTCAGACCAGAAAGTTTCTATTTTCTTTTTCTCATGATAAGTGTTTCAGATAGCTTCTTCACTGCTGTGATTAAAAGACCCATCTAGAACAACTGTAGAGGAGGAAAAGTTTATTTGGGGACACCTGGTTTCAGAAGTCTCAGTTTGCAGACAGCCTGCTCCATTCCTTGGGGCTTGAGGTGAGACAGGATACCCTGGTGGAAAATATGGCAGAAGGAAGCAGCTCACATGATGATCAGGAAGAAAGAATCCACATGCCAGATAGAAAATATATACCCCAAAGGCATGCCTCCAATGATCCACCTCCTCCAGCCACATTCTACTTGCTTGAGTTACTACTACTATATTAATCCCTGAAGGGATCAATCCACTGATTGGGTTAAGGATCTCACAACCCAATTATTTATCATTTAAACCTTCTTGCATTGCTCACACATGAGCTTTTGGGAGACATACCACATCCAAACCATAACAATAAGTGAGATAAATACTAGGTGATGAGCCAGATTTAATACTGATACATCCTATATTATTGATCACTTGTTGGGAACGAAGGAAGTTACAAAAATCGCAGCTACAAAGTAGAGCACACAAATTCCAGAACTCAAAGCAACACGAAGTCTAATTACAAATCATTTCATTATTCCCAAGAGAAAAACCAAAGTCCCAAAGTTCCCTAATGCTTTCCAAAATTAAACAAGAAAGGGGAGATATTTGCAAATTGTTCCCAGATATTCCCACTATGACAAACATCTATCCTCACCATCAATGTACTTGTTCAGTGAATATATGTAGAACTACAGCTAGGCCACAAACATATACTGAGCAATGAGGATACGGTGTACAACAAAATGTACAAGACTTCCATCCTCTTATAGCTTAAGGTGAACTGCGAGAGGCATGAATCTGACATGTGAAAATGTACAATGCTTGATGTCCTCTGAAGGCAATGTCAGTAGCTTAAGAGATCCCATGTGGTTTACTTAGTCGTCTCTGAAAAAACAACAGCCAGGCAGATGTGAGAGGGGTGAATAGGATATCAGGAGGATGACAGGGATCCCTGGCAGGCAGAGGCAGGCGAGAGCAGCAAGCACAAAGCTCTGGTGGGTGCTTGGAATGTCTGAACCTGGAGATCCCTCTAAAGAAATGACAGAAAGCATCATGAGAGACTGTTGAGCATCAAGAGGCATGAGCAGCACTCAGACCCTTAAAAGAATAGAGGGAAGGCTTTAAAAAGCAGGTTTTATTCTTTATGGTCATATCCTTAAATCTCAGCCAAGGTTTGACATAAATGCAAAGATTTGGGTTAGTAGCATCAGTGCCCAAATAGCTTATCACCATTCTTGCTAAGTATATTTTCAGAATTGTTGAGGATTTCTCACTGAAAAACACTCTATAAACTTATCCGTTTTGGGAAAAAAATATTTATACACTCTACCTTATGAAAGGCTACAATATGATATAACTTTTATGAATTCTTTGGAGGTCAGGGAGGCCGTGCTGCACGAAGGAAATACCCTCGAACTGAATTTAAGTCATAGATCAACCAAAAATTATTGAAAATTCCTGTATATTTCCACTAAAAAGAATAATAAGCACTAATTTAGTAGCATGTAGACCCCCATGGAAAACTGGAAGGTACTATGAATGCCTGAAGCCAATTTCTTGTATTTTTATCCAACTTGTTTTGGATTCTCAGAAACCCTAGTTACTTCTCTCCTGGTTTCTTGTTCTATAGCAAAAGGGGGAGTTTCAGATCAGTGAAGTATTTCTATTTTTGGAAATAAATGGTGATTGCAGCAGTGATGGGGTTACCTTCTTTGTTCAAGGGGACTGAAGGGCAAAATGTTAAAAAGAATACATGCTGAAAGCTTTGCAGACTCATTTATTATTTTAAAATGCTTTCATTAGTCACAGACATGAGCATATTATTTACACTTGAATAAATTTGCCCTTTTAAAATTGAGAAGGGAATTAAATCCAAAAGACTTTATTATATGAAACAAAAAATTTCCTTTCAGCAAAATTATTTTTATCCATCTAAAGATTACGTGCAGTTTATCTGTTTCTTAATTTGGAATTCAGATAATTACAATGATAATAATAATGATGATAATAATAATAATACTTCGTAAACTTACTAAGTTGAAGCAGATGGAAATAGAAAATCCAAGCTGCTATTCAGCATGTAATCACTATGCAAATATTCCAACAGCTTGTAAGATTTTTCAAACTATTATCTCAAGAGCAACAAACCATTATATTGAAAAGTTGAGAAAGACAGCACAGTAAAAGATGTTTTGCATATAGAGTTTGGGACCATTTATAGTCAATTGAATAGTGATAAAATAAATCTATTTTTTAAAGGATGCAAGTTAGAAAGAGATGGCTTGAGAATTATGTTTGGTAACATTTTCCCAACAAGAGTGGCACGCATGTGTGTATGTGTGTACTCTCTGGCTTCTTCGTCATCATTTAAACACGTTGAATTACATCTATAATTAAAAAAAATCTCCATCCCAACTCTGTCCCTGCTACTTCCCTTTCTCTCTCTTCCCTGTTTATAGCTATATTTCTTAAAGAAACAGGTTCAAGAGGTGTTTTCCATTCCTCACCTATGGTATCCTTTAGTAGCTATTGAAATTAAGCCACTAATTCACCTAAGGATTATTAACTAGCCTGTACAATTTACTGTGTAAATTTAATGAGTCAAGTTATATGTGATACCTATCCCTGTGGAACTCCATCTACTGAGAACAGTAGATATCAAAAATGCATTACAAGGGAGAGAGTATAAATATTCATATAATAGTGAGATTTGACCTAACAGGAATTTAGAATGCATCAATAAAGAAGCATACTGAGTTAAAATGTATATGTGTGTGTACATGTATATATACATACACATATGCACATATATATGCATATACATATGTATACATGTGTATGTATATATACATATGTATAAATGTATATGCATATATGTGTGTATGTGTTTTAACCCAATAGAGGGAAGAAGAAGGTCCATTTTAATAATAAAACAATGACAGAAGTAAACATGGAAAATTCATAGGACAAAGATGGGGGAAACTACTGCTGAGAGATGTGAAGGGAAGGAGGTCTGTAGTAAGACATTGAAAACCATTTATACTAACCTCATAGGCCAGCTTAAGTAGTTTTGCCTTATTCTCCTAGAAGTACAAAGCTTTAACTATTTTTTGAGGAAGTGGTGGGTATAATAAGTTTGAGTTTTGAGCCAATAACCTTGTATTCACCATGAAAAAAGAATGTATGGAAAGCTGGGTGGTATAGAGCTGATCATTGCCTAGGAAATTGGCTAACTTTTCCTTGTGAAATACTGGGAGCATTTCATTCTCAATCTTACTCAACACAATAGTTGTCTTCCTCGTGTATGTCTAATTCCTTTGTGGTTCTACTCACACTTTCAAAGATTTTACTTCTCTCTTGACTTCATCTTGACATTATGTGCCAATAATAAAGAAATAGATCTTCTAGAAGAAAAGTCCACTAAAAGTACTGGGAATAAAGTATGTTCAAAATTAAATCACACTCCTCCATCAATGTCAATTCTTTTCCCGAGTTGCCTTTCTGGAATGATTTAATGGCTCACATAAAACAAGATTGTACTTAACCACTCTTATCCCATATATCTAATCAAACAATGGTGTCACTCCTTCAACCCTCAAATTCTATCTCAAATTTTTTCATTTTCCTTAGTCTCCTTTGCAGTAACTCTTTTGTTTTCCTATCACTGTTATCATATTCAGATGGCATTCTATTCTCTATGACCACCTCACCCTGGAAACTGATCTGTAAGTAGTAGCCATACAGATCTCTGTAGAACAAAAAACTCCATTAGCTCTCCTCAGTTTAGGGCACATAACTTCCACTGTCATAAAACCCAAACTCCTTAAGCTGGGCCATTCCAACCTCCTCAGTCATATTACTTGCCACCTGAAGTCTGTACATTTGATTCGTTCAGGAATGACTCTATGTACCCAAATACACAGCACTGTTTCAAATCTTTAGGCTTTGACATAAACTACTCCATCTCTCCAAGACTGCTAACCTCAATTTTTGGTGCTCAGTCTATATACATCTTCCACAGTCGTGACCCCAGAAATTAAATTTTGCTAATACTTAAAATCTTAGTTTTCCTCAATATGGGATCTTTTTTTTTCACTTAAATTTGTCCTGGAAAATTCATAAGCCATACAGCTATGAAGGCTATTTCTGTATTATTCAGCATTCTAGCAGCTCTGCTTTTCACAAATCCCTAGCCCATACAAGTATATAATATTTATTTAATTAATAAAATTGCCTTAATTCTTTTTTCTTATTTAAAAGAAACATTATTTATGCAATGTATTTTAAAAATAAAGGCATTCAGTAAATATTTATTGATTTGAAAATATTTATTTTCGAACTTAAAAGCAGTGAATTAATTATAATTATTAAAAAATTGCGAGGAAATTTGATTAAATATTTCAACCATGAATCATAACTATAAACTTACAATCCTTCTGAGTTGTTTTTGTTAACACAATGACCAAACAAGGTTTAAACTTCATGGATCAGCAAAGTCTATTCAGGGGTAGAGTCATGCCTCAGATGGACCCACTTTCCTGATGGAAAATGAGACACTGGCTAAAAGGAAGAGTCTGTACTTCTGTATGCTACACTGAGAGATAATTTAATTATTGACTGAGTGTGTCCATTTGGGCACGCAGTAAACAGGTTTGTGAGAATTTGAAATTTGTTTTTACTTGGTAGTGTTTCTACTTGGAGAAAAATGGAGGGTCTAGGGTCAGTGTTCTGTGCTTATCTCTTTCCCTTCAGTATCCTATTAGACTGTCTCCGGGAAAGGATTTATTTGGGGAAGGATCAATGCTTTGGCTTCCTCCCAGAGACTATCATTTTAGGCTTGATGGATATTGCCTTCACACGGATTATCTTGTCACTGCATGATGTATGCTTCCTTTCCAGGGATTGTCTTGTCACTGTGAAAGGATGTATTGGGAAAGAATCAATGTTATCAATGTACATTGCCTTCTTCCTCACTCCCTCTTCCCCAGGCCACACTATTTTGTGACTTGTCATTTCCATATCTTACAATTTTAACTTCTTAATTTAGTAACAAAACAAATCAGAAATTCAAGAATTTAGCTAAGAAAACATATGAAGACAGTTTCTATACACAAAGAGTTTGACAGCAATGTAAATTTTTTTTAAAGCCGAAATCATTCACAACTTCAAAACATAGAAATTTGAAAATGAAATTTATAATTACATAGTATAGTCTTGATTCTCTTTATCCACTCCTCAGATTCAACCAAACAGAAAAAAATTAAAAAAATAAGTTGCATCTGTCATGAATATGTACATTTTTCCTTATCATTATCCCCTAAGAAATAAAACAATTATTTGCATAACATGTATATTGTATCAGATATATAAGTCATCTAGAGATGATTTGAATACTATACAGGATTGCAGAAGTTATATGAAATTTTATTATATGTAAGAGACTTGAACATTTGGGGAGTTTGGTATCCATAACAATTCCTGGAATTGATTCTCTACACAGAGTGTGATCCTTAACTGTATACTAACCTATTCTTTCTAAGCAAGTTTATTTAGAAGTCTCAAAGATGAGGATGTTATGCAAAATTTATATGACCAAATCAACAATAAATTATATTGTGGGGGGGATTTTTACTCTAGTCCTTTGTACTAAATTTATTGGCAAATAAATATTTGTGCAATCCTCTGAACATTCCCATATTTCCCACCATTATCTCTTGAATATCTTGTAAATTTACTCTCAATTCATATCATCATCTTTCCTTTATTTCCACTTCCTTTCACTACATTGGTTCAAATCTGTCTTTCTACAATTTAGTTTTTGGTTATCTCTCCCAGAAACCATCCTTAAGTGTACCTACATATCAAATTGGTTTCCCACTACCCTTTTTTGTGTTTCTACATGTGTCTTAATAGTTATTTTACACAGCAAAAATGTATTATGGGTCTCATGGTACTGAATTCATACTTTTGTAAACCTCTCTAGAATGTTATCACTGCTGATCCATGTTTTATCACTGCCTGTATTCCGTGTGTACCAGACAGTATGAGTTAAGAAATGTTGAAAGAAAGAAGGAAAGAATGAAGATGGCATGTGTATATTTAAATGAAAATGAGCCATACCAAATTTTAATAAAGTCAATGTGTTGATGAACATGCAAAAGAAAATTAATTTTTTGCAGTTTTCACAACAAATAGAAAAAAACAAATAAAATATATTTTTTATCCCATGGGTTTTCTTTGTTAGTTGTGAGTTTACATATATTGAAGACCTCTTAATTAACTAAACCTAAGGCTCAATGATGATTTGGAATGACTACTAGCAGAGCCGTTTAATAACATTCTTGAAGGAAGACCATTGTATTCAGTCATTAAAAAAAAAAAGTCTTAATGAACCTGATAGTACTTGGGAGTAAAGTTTAAAAGTAATTATTTAATTGACCTCTAAGTGATAGAGAAAATATTTATTTAGTTTACTATAAGATAACTTTTACCATTTCCTTAAAATTGTTATTGAAAAATAACAGAGCTCCAGAATGCAAGGAATTAATACTAAATGGAAAAAAAAATATGCTTCCCACTTTTGACTTGAAGAAAATAGCAAACTATGTGAAACATACGCATATATAAATTTAACATTTTTAATATTTCTGGGAGCTGAAAGATTTTAGTAAAACTAATGCCAAAATGTCAAAATCAAAGGTATATAAAAATATATTCAGCAGTTGAATAGCTAAACTATAATAATATCGGTTGGCATTTATTAAGGCTTATCATATGCAAAGTTTAGTTCTAAGCATTCCACAAAGACTTGCATGCTTCATTCTTCCATCCACATGTTCCTTATCATATGGATTAGGAACATAAAAGGCCTCTAGTGCCTTGCCCATAGTTACAAAGCCAGTAAGTGCCCAAGCTAAGATTCAAATCCAAGTGTTCTAACTCTTTAGCTCTGACATTCTAATTGCTATGATATTCTATTTATACTATATTACACATAGCACAATTTTGTAAGCCATTGTTTTCTTCTTATGCCAAGAGAAAAACCTAGTTTAAAGATCTATTACACTGATATACTTTGCTTATCTACTTAAGTGGTAATGGAACTCCTCCTTAACCAAGGTTTTTATGAGGCAAAATAAAATTTACAACTCGTAGAGTAAGGTAAGCTTTCAAGGGCCAGTCTTTAAACATTCTTTTATTGAATATACAAACTGATATTGTTTATATGTACAGAGTAATGGGTATGTGCAGGGGTGAGGTTAAAGTAAAACACACGGGACCTCACAACTTCATTGAAGAAACTGGAGGGAGCAATCATAAACTGTCAATGATAAAATAGAGAGTGGAGACACTGTCAGGTGAAATGATCTGTGAAGTATCACAAATTGCAAAGTAGAAAAGGTTTGGCTGGTTATTGACAAAATAAATCTCACAACACTACACAGCAGGTCACTATAATTAAGTTGCCACACTAAGAGACATACAGACTCCATTGTTTAAATGTTCTGACGAGTGAAGCTGGTGTACAGGCTTTATGAACTCTGTAGAAGGATCAAAGATGAATTAAAACATTTCAAAATGTTTCATGCTGTGACAAATGAAAGATAAGTAGCACTAAAAAATTACAGTAAACACTAAGACTAATAATATTTTAAGAGTCAATTAAGACATACATACAAAAGCACATTTAGAAAAGCTAGTAATTGAAGTTCTTAAATTACACATAAATATATGGCATAAAAATGTAAGAAAATTTTTTAGCAGTGGATATTTTTATGCTCAATAATAGACTAGATTAGGTAAAAATGTCAGAATTTTAAAATATTAGGTATACTTTATTGCTCAGAAACACAAAAGAAGGTACAACAAAGCTTGAAATTTAAATGAGATTTTATGACCAATTCATGCAGCTAAAAAATACATATGAATGAATTTAAAAGGTAGAAATAAATATAACATCTCTCTCCTGATTTTGAGTAGACCATTTAACCCATAGCATTCAAGTCTGTATAGAGGGAAGCGATTTCAAATTTTTTGCAACATGTGTCACATTCTATTAGTGATATTATTAAACTTCTAAAATTACTATTCCTTATATGTTCATTTGCCACATGTTAATCAGACTGAGTTTTTCAAAATCCTTCAATGCTTTACACTGCCTTAATTCTAGGTGCTAGCAATGTGTATCTCAAGTTTCTCCTTTCATGCTTCAGGGTGGTTTACCGCAATTCTCAGAAAGAACCTCTGGTCCAAGCATACTTACTCTTATTAAAACGAGTGATATTCTAATAACAAAGTGCTTATTTTTAAGCTGGGTTTTCAAGAGTGTTTTAATGTCATTCATTTGCTTATTTGATCTATAATGTATTTCTTTTTCTAGGCCAGAGACATACACATTTGATTATCATCCTCATATAAATAATACTGAATCTACCAGTTAAAATGTGATCATCAAGATCTTATGTATAGTGAGAAGGAAAGAAGGCTGTGGAGAATTCTAATATTTAATCACAGAAAATAAGAGATAGAAGGGAAAAAGGGATATTCTCTATAAAAAAAAGTGATGAGTTAAAAATCTGATGAGAGGACTGCGACTGAGAAAGAAAAATGTTGGAATGGTATTTAAGGAGGATTGGTGTCCAATAATAAATGAGCTAGCAACCTCATTTTAAAGCAAGAAAGAAAACATAATAGCAGTGATTTGATGCCTGTATCAATGAAGAAGGAATATTCTTAGGTGAGTGTAGTGGGAGGTAGATATGAGAGGCAAAGAAGTTGGAGGCTTAAGGAGTCTGGAAAATACTTGTAAACTATAAAGCAAAGAATGCAGAGTAACTAGAATAAAAAAATAAATTAAAATAGTAGATGGTGGGGAATATGATCTGTCTAAATGACTCCATCTAATATGTAGAGAAGTAGGCTTATAGGAAATAAAGACTGGACCATTAGGATGTTAGAAGATATCAACTGGAGGTATGTCTAGAAAAGTGACTTAAAGGAGATATATCGCCAATGCCAAGAATATTCTTTGCATTATGTGTATCACATTACCTTAGTCCTATAGTCTGAGAAGAGACCTGCATTGCCTGAGCTCATATTCTTCAGTGTGCATTCTAGTTCTTCCTTCCTGCATTCCTTCAGCTCTGACTCTTGTACCAACTCATTATGAGAAACTCGGGGATCTACTGTGTGTGCAGAACAGAGAAAACCTATTAACTAGCTAAAGAATGATTTCCAAATGCTCATGGAAACTCTAGCCCTTGAGACCTGAATGGACTGTGTGCAGTCCTCAAATGACCTTTTAAGTTAAGTCCAATAATGGAAGGCAGGCTGAGCAGCTTGCTTTTTCTTCCAATCTTTTACATCCACATCTAGTTTGACTTGATATTCAATATCCAACTGAAAATGAAAGTGATGTGTACAGAGTGGACAGAAAAGAGGAAACACCTTTTTACTCATATTAGGATTGGTCTTGATCTAATGTAAGTTTTTTTTTTTTACCTTTAGCATCATTTTTTCATTATTTGAATTATAAAAGATGAGAATGACCAAACAAAACAATGCTAATGGCAAAAAAGTGTTTCACTCTGTTTCGTTTGACCCCAATTGATATCATTCTCAATTAAATACATTTCAATAGACCAACTGTTCCTAATCTTGCGTCCACAAATAGCAAATAGATTCTTTTTATTAACTTTTCAATTTTTAATTTTTTTGAATTCTATTTGTTATATATGACAACAGAATGCATTAAAATTCATATCATACACATAGAACACAATTTTTCGTATCTCTGGATGTACGAAAAGTAGAGCCACGCCATTCATGTCTTCACGCAGGTACTTGGGGGTAATGACGTCCATCTCATTCCACCATGTTTCCTACTCTTTTGTCCACTCCTTTACTCTCCCTGCCCCTTTGATCTATCTAGAATTAGTCTAATCCTTCCATGCTTTTTGTTCACAACACAGATAGGTCTTCAGTTGTCCAAAAAAGAGAGACCATAAGTTGTCATTTAAATCATTTGTAGAAATCAAATGAAATAAAGGGGAAAGAAACAATCCATACATGAAATGCCTGAGATGAATATCATCTCTATTACTGTCTGTCATTTACTGATGTCCAATGGGGATTTCACTTGGATGTCCAAGGAAACTCAAACTCACTTTAAAATGGACTAGGTATTTTTCCCTTTCCTCAAATCATTTTTCTCTTCCATTCTCTAAATTAATAATTTTCATTAAAATTTACTCAGGTTCTCAAACTAAAAAAGAAAAAAAAATCTTGGGAAATTCTTGGTGCTTATTTTTAGCCCACTCCTTTATTCTTCTCTCTTTTTACCCGGCCAGCATTATCTTTTACCTAGATTATGTCAATAGTTTCATAACTGATCTATTTGGCATTAGTCTTGCTGTATTTGGGTCATGCTACTTGTCAATATGTATAATCCACAAAATCTTTAGGCCTTAACAGTTTTGCTTTGCTCATGTGAAGTCTGGTTGATATGGGAGGTGGGAAGTGGGAGGTAGAGGTGTGTACCCTCTGTTCCAGGTACTTGTTCAATGACCCAGGCTGGCAAAGCTCCTACAATTTCCAAGCATTTTTTAAAGATTCCCCAGAGAGTTGACCTACGGTCAACAGCTGCAGAAAGAAAGAAAGTAAGATATTGCATAGCAAGTTGGGAAAACAGCTCATAATGACTACTTACTTTCTAATACAAACTCTACACTATAGAGATGTGCTCCATAACACAAAACCTTGGAGGTTAGCCATCTCCAAACTATGCTCTGCTTTCTGTTAGTGACTTTTCTAAAGCACAAATCAGATTATGTCAATTCTCTGGTTAAAGTTCTTCTATGGCTCCCATTATCCTCACAGAAAAGGTCAAACATCTTTTACATGTAATTTATCATGTAGTGGGAAAATTTTAAGAGTCAAAGTGATGAATTAAATAATTATGATGCAGCAAAAGGTGCTACTAGAAGTTATATTAGAACTATTCTGAGCAAACCAAGCCAACATATAATCATCTTTCTTTTAAGATGCCTTAAAATTCAGGACCTGCTTACCTCTTCCAGGATCAAACCTGAAGCATACTTGTGTGGGACAGCTCTCCATTATTGTAATAAATAATTAAAATAATCATTTTGTAAAATGAAAAGGTTTATCTGGGCTCAGAGTTTAAGTTTCACTCTAGAATCAGTTAGCTCCATTGCCTTGGGCGGTGGTGAGGCAGCACATCATGCCCGGAAGTATGTAGAAGAGCCAAGTTCTCATGCCATGGTCGGGCAATGAAGGAGAAAGGGACAGGAGTCCCAATTTCTTCTTCAAGTGCATGCTTCCACTGACCTAAAAACCTCTGACTAGGCTCCACCTCTTATGTTTCCACCATTTCTCTATACTGTCAAGGCATTTAACATGTAGACCTTTGGGAATGTTCTAGATGCAACCTGTAACAATACTGCACTGAAGTAATGTGTGTACTAGCCAGCCACATGGAACTAATTCAATTCCCAAGATGTGTTACACTCTTTCTTCCTTTGAGTTTTTTTACTACTTCTCTTTACCTAAGACCAATTCCCATTTTTTCAGGTCCATAGGTTTCATTTCCTGTGTATTACAGAATTCCATCCTTCAGTACAGTGATTACAGTGTGTTGTAATCATAAGTTTATGTAAAGGAACATCATCCCCTCCTCTTTTTAGACTTGTTGAGACCAGCATATTGTAGTAATCATCCTATTTTCAGGTCCTACAAAAGGAAAAATACATAGAAGAAATGTCTGGTAAGTATTTGTTGAATTCAGGAACAAATCTATCTTATTTCTAATGATGTCTATTTTCCTAATAGCTATTTTGTGTTTCTTCATTATCATATAAGTAATGTAAGAATTATACAGACTTGAGATGATTTTGTGGGAATAACAAATGCAATATACAAAAGATTTAGTATCTTATCTGACCAAAAAAAAGTCTCAATAAATTTTAGCATATCATTATTTCACATACTTATAACATGATCTTACATGATTTTTTCTGAACACTTTTATTCAAATCTATTTTTTATATGTTGTGCTTCTGTTTTAGATGATTCTTTCACCATTTGATTTGTGCTATAATTTGTTTCAAAGATCTTTTTCTTTTACAATAAGTTGTGAGTCTGCTGAACACAGAATTACATATATGCTGTGGATACTTAGTGATGACCACAGTATAGGCATTGGGTGAAATATCTAAAGAAAATTAAAGACTGAGAAAATGAAATGGAATCTCCATTGCAAGATTCAGTTGATAGTAACTATTATTATTATTACTATTATTAATCTCTTCAAATAGGTCATATTGGAAAGAAAATTTTTAAAAAATTATTTGTTTACTTGTTTTAAATAGTGGGAGAGTCCTAAAACTTTGAAAAATAACATTTTGGACAGTGTTGACATACCTCTAGAAATACTATTTCTTCAATTTTTAATGCAACTAGCTATACTCCTTCAAATGATTTTCCCTGCCAGTAATTCAGATGATGATAGATTTTTAGGCATCAAAAAGACCTTAAAAAAAAAAAAAAACACCAGTCCAAGTCCTATCATTTTACATATAAGGAGTAAAAACTACAGGGAAAATAAACAACTTTGAAATTTTAGTGGGCAGTGAAAGATTTAGGGAAATGTAATCACTAGCTATTTATCCCCATGGCTTATGTCTCCAAAACCGTCAGTAATTTAGATGAAACTGTCAATTCAACATATTCTGGATGCAGTAGGGGTTTAATTGAATGTCTGCTTGAATTATATTCAATTATATTGATGTTTCACTAATATGTGTTGCAATGAACATAACAAAATCTCCCCAAACTTGAAAATTTTTCCCACGTTGTTAAAAGCCTCTACTTTAATTATCTTTAATTTAAAGTTGGGATTTTAGGACTGCTGCTCCCGACTGCACATTGATTTTACTTGCATTAAGGAAATTCGATTACCTTGAATCATTTATATATATTTGTAAATCACGAATAGTGCTTTTTTGATGTTCGAGACTAATTATTTCCATGAATGCAAATGTCAGCAATATGAAGAGCCAGATACAGAATGGAACAAACAAATAAGAGGTACCCAAAAATAGTTTTAAATTGCCTTATAATCTATTGTGTCCTTTATAATCCAATGCCTTTTGAAATT
Organism: Ictidomys tridecemlineatus; assembly: GCF_052094955.1. Classification (NCBI taxonomy): domain Eukaryota; kingdom Metazoa; phylum Chordata; class Mammalia; order Rodentia; family Sciuridae; genus Ictidomys; species Ictidomys tridecemlineatus. The sequence goes on from NC_135490.1 coordinate 23,527,498, forward strand.
GTGCACTGATACAGATGGTAACATAGAGTTTGAGCTTTATGTACAAGGCAATATAATTTGATTTTGCTTCATTTTCTTTCAGAGCACTACATCCGAACAGACACTTAAACATAAAAGTAAATGCATGACAACATCTAGCTTATTTATGTTTTTGTTTAGTCGGTCCACCCAAACTAGTAAGTGATTATAACTTTTGTCTTTTAGTTAGTAGATAATAATAACATCTGAATTGTTACTAGTATTCTTTTAAAAATACATTCTTAATTGTTACTCCGGCATTTATAATATTATAATATTTAGAAAGGGCTTAACAGAGCTAGACAATATGCATTTGTGGGATGGTATTTTTTTAACCATTGGAATGCAAGCATTGCTTTTGTCAATCAGTAACATACTTTATGAAAGAAATGCTGCAAAGTGCTTGCTCTATGTCTCATTACATTATTTCCCCCCCAAAAAATAGGGAAAAAAATATGTTAATTACTGAACTATGGGAAGCAAAATGGGATTTTAAAATATGGTAGGCAAAATTAACTCCTAATGCTTTATTTTTAATAATCTTTATTTTTAATATTTGCAAGAATAATATCTTAGTTTGTGGAAGCCTCTACTAATTTCGTTGTTATTCATCAAGGCACAGATGAACTCTCTAAAATATATAGCTTGCTTAGTGTTTCTTACCTTAATTGCCCAGGAATTGTAACCTAGAAGGCATGTTGTGGAAATTCAAACTAGTGGAGAAAATAAAATGTTGTACAAGAAACAGCCATTACAATGGAACGAGACCACGACACTAATTGCTCTAGTCATATTGTCAATTATCAAAAGACAGTGAGAATGAGTCAGTATTTCAGACTTGCTTTCCATTAGTGGATCCTGATCCTGCAGAAGCAGAGGGGTGTGGCTTGTTCTTACTTGTTGATGAGAAAAAAAAAAATGCAGAAGTGATCGGGCCAGAGTTGCTCTTTGGTTCCTTGACTCTAGTTCCAGAATTCAAAAAGGTTGGCAATTGTCATGTGGAAGAATTCCTTAATGTAGTTGGAACCATGAAGCAAACAGTGAAGCATTAGCAAAAAATACCATCTCTTATATAAAAGTAAATATCTTCCTTAGTTAATTAAAGCTTATTTTCCTTATTTATACTAGCACTTGGTGAAAGCATCACTGCAACAAGACTAGTGATTTAGGGTTTTCCAGAGTCTTTATTATAATTGGAACTTTGCTGAGTCTCCAGATGTGATGAGCAGATTAGTTGGACCTTGCGACCCGAGTTTAAGGCAATGATACTTTCTAACACAAAAAGTTGGAAACTAATGAAATAAGTATCAAATGTCTTTAGAATCATATTTTTACAGGATAAGTAATCAAGTAATTAAGTAAATAAAATAATGGTAAATAGAAATATCTTAAATATATGTTATCTCTTAAATTTTCCAATAATATTATAATAAAACAAGTATCCAATACTGTTAAAATAATAATTTCTTATATATTGTCTGAATATATATGTATTCATATAGGCACAGATATTAAAGTAAATACTTAGAAAATACATATGGTTTATTGATAGGTAGATATATACATAGAAAATTATTTTGGGTAGAAATTTTGATTTTAAATAGTTTCATGTGGGGTATCATACCCCAAATAAGTATCAAGATAATTTGCTTGTGAATCAGTGTGGTCTATGATTACCATCTAGTGGCAGTGCCCTTGAATTACAAATAGTACCTATAGTGAAACTGAGGGGGCTTATTGGGCTAATTCAACCCATTTTCTTGATTTAATAAATTATTATAAAGCATCAGCAAACACACACACACACATACACACACAATAAAAACTTTTTCATAAAAGCTGATGGTTTCTTCATGAAAGTGAATGAGTCCAGTTAGGAAAGATTTTGAGTTTTGATGGCAAAATAAAAATAGGGTTAAAAACACCAGTATATTCAAGTTGAAATAAATTACAAATAATAAAATTTAAGACCTTAAAAAATGTCCTAAGAATGCTTTAATACTGTAGTTCAGAATATTAAAATTTGTAAGCTGGGTTAGATGAGAAATGGACAAAGTTGGTGTTGATAGTTGAAGGTCAGTTTGAACAGCATAAATTAGTGACTAAGGGAAAGTTAATAAATTTTTAAATGACAGAATGAGAACATAAAAATGTGAGCATGTAGTTGCATGATTATGTTTTTATGGGAGAACATAAATTAGAAATTGTTTGGAATAATTTATGGGACACGAACATTTGTATTTGAGTGGACGTTGAGGAAATAAAAGAATCTGTCATGTTCATAGAGATAAAAGTACATGATGATTTTGGTGGAGGAGATAAACAAATACGAGCAAGTTTTTATTCATGATGAAGTAAAAATGTAATGGTGATGAATTTTAAAGGTATTGGGGAAATTAAGAATAATCATTTTGGACCCTTGTCAAAAGATATCAATCTCATAAATGTTGACTTTTTATCTTTCTCCCTTCCTTTCTTTCTTACCCCCTCCACACCCCCTCCCCTTCACCTCCCCTCCCCCTTTCCCTTCCCCTCCTCCTCCCCTTTCCTCTCCCTCCCCCTCTCTCTCTGACAATGGTCACAACCAGGGACTGGCACATGATAGGCAAACACTTTATCACTGAGCAATCATCTCTAAAGCATTCTTCTACAGCATGTCACTCAGTGCTCCCAGCTGGTCCTCCTGGATCAAGTTCTTTTTTCAACACTTCACTTCTAATTTGAGGTATCATTAATGTTTGACCCACAGACCCATCTACTCTAAGTCCATGATCTTTTTTTTTCTCCATTACACTTTTTAATTGCTTGACATTATGTTAAGATTTTATAAAACTTAATGTTAAGATTCTGCAATATATACATATATCTAATAAAATTATATGACATCCTACCATTTGAATTTAGAAATTGTGGAATTTATTTGGTTGCTTTCTATATATAATAGAGCTGTCTGTCCTAAACTATAAACCCCAAAAGCATCAAAATAAAAGAATATATACAATAGGTCCTTACAAATGATATCTCTGCCTTTAATTGTGCCATTGTGATAAGTGGAGGACAGTTTTCCAACCTGCAGTGCATGGTGAAGGTGTGACCCTCTGCTCTACTATTTAGCAGTCTGTGTAACCACATTGGCCAGTACTCAGAGCAGGGGATGGCAGGTTGTTGCAAATGTCACACAGAGGTCTCTCTCAGTGCATACCTGATTTCTGTTTTGGATTATTTATGTTTGCCACTTGGCAATAACATCTTTTTCTGATTGCTCTTTCAGTTTGTAGCTAAGATAGGTAAACTCCAAAAATATTTTTAGTAATCTCATTATTCTAAAATTACTATAGATGTTTTGTTTTATTGTAAAAGTCTCCTAGTTTGTACAGTAAATTATTTTGCCCACCTAAGATCAGGTATTCTTAGATAGTCATAACAATCAGATAACACTAATGGTCCTTTCTAGGATAATGCTTTAAACTCATATGACTTCAGGAAAGTCAACATGTTACAATAGTTTTTAAAATAAAATGAAATTTCTTTGTTTTTTTTTTTTCTTTCTGTTTTTGTTGTTTTGAGTACCAGGGATTGAACTCAGGGACACTCAGCCACGGAGTCATATCCCCAGCCCTATTTTGTATTTTATTTAGAAACAGGGTATCACTGAGTTGCTTACTGCCTCACTTTTGCTGTGGCTGGTTTTGAACTTGTGATCCTCCTACCTCAGCATCTTGTGAACTTGTGATACTCCTGCCTTGCTGGGATTACACGTGTACACCACCACACCTTGCTAAAATAAAATTTCTAATGTAGTAATAATTATGCTTCTTTACTAATTCATTAAATAAAAAGATCTAAATATGAATTTAATAATTACTATAATTTAAAGAATGGACAATCAAAATTTCAAAATAGCATCAATTATAATATAAAATAAAAATATTTGCAATTTCTATTGATAAAAAGTTCCAGGTTCTTCTAATTTTACTGTATTTTGTGGCACACATTTATTCTGAAGAAAATGTTAATTTTCAATTCTCTAAAAATTAAGAATTTTTTCCTAATCAAAATTGAAGACTCATAAGACAAACAAAAACAAAATTGCACGTGCACCTAATTAAGAACTCCTAGATAGATACTACATTGATGGTTTATTGGCCTTCTCTAGGTTTTATTCACCTTCATATAATACATCTTATATTATTGATAAATGGACAAATATATGCATAAAATAAGGTCAATGTCAAAAAATCAAGGATTTGCAAAAATAACATGGAAAAATTACATAATAACAGATAGGGTATAGACACATTTTCAAATGAAGTCTTTAGCTAGTGATGTGGAATATAATGATATAGACACAAAAAAATGAATTTAAATAGACTAACCTTGCGCTAGAGTCACAGACGTTTTGTGCCCTGGATGACTTAAAAGATGTCAGAGATCAAACAGAATCTTTAGACCAACATCTTGTCACTCTAGGTATTATGAGATGAAGGATACTGAAGCTAAGTCAAAGGACCATTCAGACAAAGAAAGAGACTGGTCCTTTGGTTCTGTCATCTCCTCCTACTTCCAGTCCCAGTGGCAAATTCAGATATACACTCCAAAGCGCTTAGGCAACATTGTCGAGAAGTCACTCTGTCCCTGTGATATTTGTTCTTTACTTGGCAGTCTTTGTTCTGGAGATTTCTTCACAGTTTTCCTTTCAAAGCTCCCAGCGATAGCATTTGCACCTCTGCCAAGTCTGCCATCCATTGATTAAAATTCTATGACAAGTGAAAACACATCTTTTGTGTTCCTTCTGCTAACATAGAACTATAGCTAATGCTTCAGGGGATATGGAGATATAGATATACAGGAAGAGAAAAAATGAATTACTTTGAACATTTAAACATCCTCCACTCTTCCCACAGGGACTCAGTAGAAGTACACTCCAGTTCTTGCTGGACAAACTCCAATTTTCTTACCTCAGCAATGATAGTTGTATTCATTCAGCTTATAAAAACTGATTAACTGAGGGAAAAAAAAGTCCAAATGATGCCAGTACAGGGAGATATTAAGATATCATAGAGCTGGTCATAGTGGTGCATGCCTGTAATCTCAGCAGCTTGGGAGGCTGAGACAAGAGGATCAGGAGTTTGAAATCCGCCTAGATAACTTATTGAGATTTTAAGCAACTTAGGAAGATCCTATCTCAAAATAAAAAATAGAAAGAGCTGGAAACTGACTCAGTGGTTAAGCACCCTGGCTTCAATCCCTAGTTATAACAACAGAAAAAAAGATATCATCAAACATAAAGAAAGGAAAACAAAATGAGGAAAAGATAAGTACAAATGCTCATCAAAAGCCCAAGGTTTGTAATGACATATTCCCTTATAATGAACATTCGCAGGTTCACTTAATGGGTGTTTATATATGCAAATACTTAATTATAAATATACTTATAATTACATTAGTAATTTGCATGGCATTGTTAATACCTGTAAGATAAGTTCTTTCAGATAGTGATAGATGATCCCAAGAAAATAAAGCAGAGTATTGTTAGAGCTGATGGGGGTTGGGGGCAGTATGGCTACTGTGAAGTTCAAGTGTAAGCATTTTGAATAAGTGAAACCTGAATGATGGGAAATAACCAGTCATATGAGCAGCAGAGGAAAGAACAGTCCAGGCAGCAAAAATAGATGCAGAATTCCTGAGATGGGAGCAGTTTTGTGTGGTTGTGGAACAGAATGGGAGTTGGAGCAGATAAAATGTCTGCATCACAGTAGGCGGGTAAAGCCAAATCATATAGGGTTTCTTGGTGAGTATGATTTCACTCAGCCTGCAATGAATTAATTGCAGGTAAGTAGTTTTCAGTAAAAAGTGCATGGTAAGTGTTGTGTTTCAAAAAACTTACTTTGGATCTTTATGGAGAATAGACTATAGGACAAGAGGAAATACTGGGGAACAAGGCAGGAGGGTACTTCTAAAATGGTCAGGAGATGGAGAAGGAGCCAGAGGATGACAGTGTTCATTTTTGAGAGAAAAACAGGAAGCTGATTCCAGCAAGTGAGGAAGCTCAAGAATTCTGTTTGGAAATGTTTAATCTCAATCACAATTTGGGCAGCTTTTTCTGAGAAAGGTTAGACTTTTGCATCTCTTTCCAAAAAAAAAAAAAAAAACTCTTGCTCAGAGCCAATATAACCCCTCTTTCTGAGAACTGCCTAAAAACTTTAAAAAGAGTTTCTGGATCAAGACTACTGGAATACCAACTGGCTCTTCCTTTAGCTGTGTGAACTTCAACACTGACTTGGATTCTGTTCCTTAATTTCTTCAGCTGTAAAGGACAGTAACTGCAGATGCTCTCTAGCAGGGTTCTCAGTGTGAAGCCTCTTTTCTGGGACTGTGCACATAGGAGGTGCACCATGTGCATTAAGTTTCTTATGACTATTCCTGAGCTGCAGTGTTTAAAAATTACTTTATTTTAAATATATATTTCATTCTCTGTTTAGAATTCCCCTATGCCACATGCTTGATGAGAGTTTTCTCCAATTCTTAAAGAGGCCAATCACAGTTCATTGAAGATAACACAGAGTGGGGAACTGAGTATCAGTGAAATGTAACTTTGTGTTTCTTTGTGGGTCCTTATTGTTGTCAATTGGGGGTCAAGCTGTGAGCTTGAAAGAGCACCACACAGTACGACCCATGACCTGTATATGGAGATGTTGAATGGTCACATGGGCCTCTAATCTTATAAGATACTATTTTTTCCTTCGAAAATTTGAGGCTATTAAAAATATGTCTTTGTATCCCTTTTTTCTTTCTTTTTATTTTTAAATTATTTTAGTAATCAATTATCTCTCCAAACTTGATATGATAAAATTATATGGCACAACTGGAATCACTTTAAAATATAAAAATGTAAAATATAAATAGATGTTCAGCCAAAGTATTGCGGAAAGTGCTCAATCTTGAAACATAAGAAAATTGTATAAACATGAAAAAATTAGAAAAGTATCACTAAGACAGTTATATTTGAATTTCAATAGAACCAACCTGCTGCCTTCTTTGGGTACCATGGATTGAACCCAGTGGTGCTTAGCCACTAACCCACATCCCTACCCTTTTTATTTTATTTATTTATTTTTTAAATTTAGAGACAGAGTCTCTCTTATTTGCTTTAGGGACTTGCTAAGTGACTGACACTGGCTTTGGACTCATGATCATACTACCTCTGTCTCCTGATCTTCAGTGATTAAGGTGTGTGCCACTACACCTGGCTGATGGCTTCTTGCATTTGAACCATTTGGTATTTTTCTAAAGAACATTAATGAGGACAGGGATAGCTGGGTCAAATGGTGGTTCCATTCCCAGTTTTCCAAGGAATCTCCATACTTCTTTCCATATTGGCTGCACCAATTTGCAGTCCCACCAGCAATGTATGAGTGTGCCTTTTTCCCCACATACTCACCAACACTCATTGTTGTTTGTCTTCATAATAGCTGCCATTCTGACTGGGGTGAAATGAAATCAGAGTAGTTTTGATTTGCTTTTCTCTAATTGCTAGTGATGATGAACATTTTTTCATATATTTGTTGATTGATTGTATATCCTCTTCTGAGAAGTGTCTGTTCAAGTTCTTGGCCCATTTATTGATTGGGTTATTTGGGGGGGGGTGTTTTATTTTGTTTATTTGTTTGTTTGTTTGTTTTGGTGTTTAGCTTTTGGAGTTCTTTATATACCCTAGAAGTTAATGCTCTATCTGATGTGTGAGGGGTAAAAATTTGCTCCCAAATGTGGGCTCTCTATTCACCTCACAGATTCTTTCTTTTGCTGAGAAAACCCTTTTTAGTTTGAATCCATCCCATTTATTGATTCTTGATTTTAATTCTCTCTCCTTGGTCTATACCCAAAGGACTTAAAAACAGCATTCTACAGGGACACAGCCACATCAATGTTTATAGCAGCACAATTCACAATAGCTGAACTGTGGATCCAACCTAGATGCCCTTCAATAGATGAATGGATAAAAAAAAAATGTGGCATATATACACAATGGAATATTACTCAGAAATAAAAGAGAATAAAACCATGGCATTTGCAGGTAAATTGGAGAAGATATTGCTAAGTGAAGTTAACCAATCCCCAAAAAAACCATACGCCAAATGTTTTCTCTAAGGAAGCTGATTCATAGTTGGGTAGGGAGAGGGAGCATGGGAGGAATAGACTAACTCTAGATTGGACAGAGGGGTGGGAGGGGAAGTGAGGGAACATGGGGTTAGAAATGATGGTGGAATGTGATGGTTATCATTATCCAAAGTACATGTGTGAAGGCACGAATTGGTGTGAATATACTTGGTATACAACCAGAGATATGAAAAATTGTGCTCTGTATGTGTAATATGAATTGTAATGCATTCTGATGCCATATATAAATTTTTAAAAGTGAATAAAAAATGATTAATGTTAGAAAAAAAGAACATTATTGAGAATTTTGATGACATACTGTTAATAATCCAAGAAGCTGGGAAGCTTTGTCAATTATTTTAATTATAAGACCACATGACAGAAGCATACTAAAAAAACCAAAAGATTTATATTTGAAAACCTATATTGTTTTGGTGATTGCTTAAGTAGAAATCAAATTTCAAAATAAGAGAGAGAAAATCACATTTTCCTGGTTTGGTCAAACTCTACCATGCTATTTAATATCCCTTTCCTCATAAAACTTTTAAGAAATAATAAACTAAATTCATTTTCATACACTTATTGAAACATAACAAGTATGTGCAAATAAGGAAAAACAAAGACCAGCTGACATTAGCCTCCAGTCTTTTAACAAATGTCCACAATTATAACTCAATTGAAGCAAACCTTTGCTGTCTTTTTTATAGGCATATTAAAATAGGATCAAAATAAGGCATTATATTAGTAAAAAAAATCATTTGTTTATTCACAGGCTTAATAAACAGAGGCTAACGCTTGCAATTTTAATTTACATGTCATTCAAATTTATATTTGCCCTTCCACAAATCTGAATGAATTTCCATTTCTCAGTCATGCTAACAAAAATATGCTTGGTGCATTAGAATTTTAGACAGTATCAAGACAAGTAAGTAAATAAAAATAATTAAAATGAATAGTTTATCATTATCTAAATGCAAACTAGTAAAAGATGAAGAAAGCCTATGCCATCTTTCCTCATTATTTACTTAACACTTATTAACTACGATAATATATCATAATAAAGAATGAGAAACGTTGGCAACAGTGCCATGAATTGAAAAGACAAGTACATATGGATAGATTAGCATATGGATAGATTTAATCATATAAAATAGTGTCAATATTATGAAGATTCCCAAACTATTTCCAAAGAGACTTAGAGTCACTTTAAAATAAGTTTATTTTTATAATGGTTTTAGATTTACAGAAATATCACAGAGAGTACAGAATGCTCATAAGCCTCAAAGCCGAAATATTTTTAACATACACAAGCAGGATACATTGGTTACACTGAACAGTGTCAATGCAGAGTTATGAACTGAAGTCCACACTCTATTATTTCTTTAGTTCTTAGCTAAAGTCCGTTTTTGATTCCAGCATGCCTTTAAGGGTGCCACATTGCATCTAGTTATCCTGACTTGCCAGGCTCCTTTGGCTACAGTAGGTTCTCAGATATTCCTTGAAATTGATGACCTTGGAAGTTTGCGCTAGATAATTTGTAAAACATTCCCCTATTGGAATTTGCTCAATATTTTCCTCATGATTAGACTGGGGTTATAGATTTGGAGAAGTAAAAACCACTGAAGTAAATTACTTTTTCATCACATTGTATCAGAGGTACATAATGTCACCCAAAGTTCCTAACATTGATGTTAACTTGATCACTTGGCTGAAATAAATTTGTCAGTTTCCTCCATGATAAAATCATCCTTGTCACCTGTCCCACTCATTGTGAATAAGTCATTATGCTATCACTTAGTAATACAAAGTTGTGTTGCACCTATTTGAGAGTGGGACATGTACATAAATTATTTGCAGTTTTTCTGCATGCAATATTTGCCTCTTCCCACTCTGTTTGTATCAGTATAGTCTCATAGAATATTATTAATACTTTTTGTTATAATGGAATACTAACTTTTGTCTTTTGTTGTTCAAATTATTCCAGATTATCATTTGGGAATGCTTTTGATGGGCTCTTGTGTCCCTTTATGTCATCTCCATTTAAGGCATTTGTTGTTTTGATTTGTTTAGTTGGTTGTCATGATTTCTTTATGATTTTGAGCCATTCTTCATTTTCTAGCATTATAAGTGTCAGGCTCACCTGGTACCTTTCCTAGTTTATTCCTAGAATCAATCATTTCTCTAAAGAGCCTTGGTTCCTATTACTGAACAATAGTATTTTAAAATAATGATATGTGAGCTGTATATTTTCATTACTACTGAGATGTCCTTGCTCCTAAAATCTATCAGCTGACATTGCAAAGAACTATATTTTATATTAGCCATAAGACTTAGTCTGTTTTCTGTTGCTATAACTGAATACCTGAGACTGGAAATTTTATAAATAATCAAAGTTTATTTTGCCATTCTGAGAGCTGGAAATCTAACATAGTACCAACATCTACTGATAACATTTAATGGATTTTGAGGAATACATACTGCCTTATATCCACAATTGCAGTATTATACAGAATAATATTATCAACCTGAAAATAATTACATGTACTGTATCTATTGTATTCTATAGATGTCTGCTATACTTATACACTCACTTATTGAAGGATATCTTCATTGCTTGCAGTTTGGGAAGATTATGAATAATGTACTATAAACATTTACATGGGGATTTTTGTACTTTGGGTGGATAGAGTTTTCAAATTAATTTGTTAAAGAACTAAGATTGTACTAGCTGGGTTATATTTTAAGATTGTGTTTTGTTAATACTAAACTGCCAAACTGTCTTGCAAAGTGGATATATCGTTATTCATTCCCATCTGCAGTGAATGAGAATTCCAGTCACTCTGCATTTTCTCTAGCAAATGGTATTGTAATTTTGAGGATTCTAACTATTCCCAGAGATGTGTAGTCTAAATTTTCAATTTTCTAATGACACATGAAATTAAACATCTTTATGTATGCTTACTTCCAATTTGTGTATTTTCTTTGGTGAGGTGTCTGTTGAGATCATTTGCTCATTTTTTAGTTGAGTTGTGTGTTTCCTTATTGTTAAACATGAAGAACTTTTTAAATCGTTTATCAAATGTATATTTTGCAAATAAGGGTCTATGTGAGTTTTTCTTTCTTGAATTGTGCTTTTTAACCTAACAACACATCACCAAACTTAAGAACACTTAAGTATCTTCCCATGATTTCTTCTAGAATTTTTTTTAGGTTTTTTTGCTTTGCATTTAGGAGTTTGATTCATTTTGGTTTAATAATTGTGAAAGACGTAAGTTTTTTTGCTTAGATGTCCATATTGTTCCATATTGCTATATTTAGGTGTATGTTTGTTGTAAAGACTATTCTTTCTCCAATGACTGACTTTTGCTTCACTGGCAAAGATTAGTGGACTATATACATATTTTTCCTAGACTCTATATTCTGTTCCATTGATCTACACAGCTAATGACAACACCATGTGTTCTGATTAATATAGCATTTTAAGTTTTTAAATCAGGTACTATGAGTCCTTCAAACTTGTTCTCTTTTTTTCTCCCAGTATTGCCAATTTTAGGTCTATACTCTTCCCACATAAACTTTAGAATAGTTTCCAAATAAAACTTAGAAGCAGTATTGTTCAGGTTAAGCCTATTCTTAATAATTTTATGCCTTCTTAATATTACTATATCAGTCAATGATTAAGGACTGTTGAAATTTTCAGCTGCAATTACAGATCTGTCCATATCTTGCAATTATATCAGTTTTTGTATCATGTATCTTGATGTTCTGTTATTAGATACATATTAAAAACTTTGTGACATTTTGGGCAATTACCACTTTATCATTTTGTATGTCAATTTTTATTCCCATTATGCTTCTTCCTCAGAAGACTAATTTTTCTGAAATTAATTTAAATGCCTCAGTTTCCCCCCACTCCTATACTAGAGATTGAACTTGGGGGCACTCGACCACTAAGCCACATTCTCAGTCCATTTTCTATTTTATTTAGAGATGGGATCTCAAGGACTTGCTTAGCACCTCGCTTTTGCTGAGCCTGGCTTTGAACTCACAATACTTCTGTCTCAGTCTTCTGAGCCCATGGGATTACAGGCATGCACCACTGCACCCAGCCTCAGCTTTCTTTTGATTAAAGTTATCATGGAATATCTATCTCCATCTCTTTGCTCCCATCATACCAAGTTATTATATTTGAAGAATGTTTGGAGATAAAACAAATATGTTTTGATTGTTTTAGTTCAGTCTGCAAATCTTTGTCATTTAACTGAAGACTGTAGGACTTTCGTATTTAAAGTGTTAGTGATATATTTAACATGTTTATACCTCTGTTTTCTCTTTCTCAGTAGTTTTTAGTTTCTTTAGTTCCTTTTTTCTGTTTTCTACAGTTTAATTAATAATCTTACATGATTTAACCTATCTTTCTTAGATGTCAAATATACTTTTTACAGTTTTGTGAGTTATTCAAAAGTTTGCTTTATATTTTTAACAAATCTAAGTCCACCTTCAAAAAACAATATATTGCTTTGCACACACTGCTTAGTACTTGTAACAAACAATACCCAATTGTTTCTTCCCATTCTTGTGACAGTACTATCATTTATTTCACTTACCCATATGCTATATTTTATATGTAGATTGTTGGCTAGCATTACTTTAAACAAACCCTAATTGCTTAGATTAAAAATATGCAATATAAAATATTTCATTTTACCTTCTTGCTCTGATGCTCTTTCTTTGGATAAATCTGAGTTTTATAACTATAACATTTTCCTTCTCCCTGAGGACCTCTTTTAAAATTTCTTGATGAAAAGGTCTGGTGGTGATTAATTCTTTTAGTATTTTTTTCTGTGAATGTTTTTATTCTTCTAAAAAATAATTTTACCTGATATAGAACTCCATATCACTGGGTTTTTTCTTTTGACGTGCTTAGAGTTTCATTCCTTATTAGTCTTGCTTGCACGATTTCTGACAAGTCCTCTTAAAGTCTTACCCCTGTTTCATTTATTGATTTATTGTTATCAAACAATATTTATTTATAGTTACCAAAGCTCTTCATTCCAATGGCTTCTTTCCAGGTTTGCTATTAATTTTTGACTTTCTGAAGTTTGAATATGATATGATTAAAGTAGTTTTTTTGTATTTATCCTGCTTAATATTGTCACTGCTTTTTGGATCATTGATTTGGTGTCTGTCATTAATTTTGAAACATTCATAGTGATCTTTCATTCAAACATTTCTCCTTGCATGGTTCTTGAATTTTCTCTTTTTTTCCCATTATTTTTCTCTTTGGATTTTTAGCTTGGAAACTTCCTGCTGACATATCTTCAAGCCCACTGATTCTTTCCTTAGCCATATCCACTCAACTGATGAAGCCTTAAGAACCATTCTTTACGTCTGTCAGACTTTTTCTCCTTTTGATTTTTCCTTAAGCTTTGCACCTATTTACATACATCATGTTTCTCTGGCACATTGACTATGTTTTTTTCCACTAGCAAATTAGTGTTAATTATATTATAAGTTCACTGTTCAATAACTCTACAATTTTATTCTATCTGAATATGATTTTGATATTTGCTTTCTTTCTTATAGACTGTTAATTCTAGTTTTTTTTTCTTTTCATCCTATCTTGAATATAATGTCTTGTTCAAAGCCAACTATAATGTATCAGATAATAGGAGTTGATAAAAGTAGACCTCTAGCACAAGTGTTTATGTAAATGTGAGAAAACTGGGTTATGTTTTATATTTGCTATCACTTCAGGTGCCAAAAACTTCAAATTCTTCCAGTACCTCTGTTTTACTCTCCCCTCTACATGTGGGCTTTCCTAAGGATTCTTTTTTAATATAAAGCTTGTGTATTTCAGCTCTTTGAGGTATAACTCAATGTTATATACTTGAGCCCTATTGGTGTAATGGTAAGGTATGAGTGATCACAAGTATCCTATAATTTTAAGATTAAATTCCACTTGAGAACTTTGTCCCTGGAGCATGACCTTCATAGATGTTTCTTATCATCCCCTCTGCCTCTAGTCTGGCTCTCTTAGATGAAAAAAGAAAGACAAGAGTAGACTATAACTCTCAGGAAAGGCCTTTCCCAAGTTAGGGCAGGTTTTGATAAAGTTTTATCCCCTTGAGAGTTATGTCTTTGTTAAAGAGAACCCTCTCTACATGCTTCAGAAAAATTACTTTTCCTTTCCCTCTGCCAGAGCCACCAGGGGATTTGTTTTGATTTTTATCATGATGACCTCATGTGGTTACCACAAGTAAAACCCAGGAAAGAATGAGTGCTCCCTAAGACTGCAGCTGTAAGAGCCTTGGATTTATGCTGGTCCAATCTCAGCCTCCATCAATTCATCAGAATTATCATGTAGTGGTTGAGGGGAGGGAAGACTAGAAGTTCACTGTGTTAGATAGAGAGGAATGAAGGGAAGGAAGGGGGAATGAGAATAGGAAAGATAGTAGAATGAATCAGACATAACTTTCCTATGTTTATAAATGAATACGTGACCAGTGAAACTTCACATCATGTGCCACCACAAGAATCGGATCCTAATTAGAATAAGTCATATTCCATGTATATATAATATGTCAAAACACACTCCGTTGTCATGTACACCTGAAAAGAACAAAAATATTTATCATGTGGTGTTCTTACCCTTGAATGGGTCCTGCTGCTTCTGCCCTAAGATAAGTTGTTACTCTCTGAATCTTCATATTTCTCCATGTTTCTGTATGGTGGTTTTCTCCGCCACCTCAATTCTCTAATGGATCTAAGGAAAGTTATGAATGTTTAGTCTGTTTAACTGTATTCTTGTTGTGAAAATGAGAGTGACAAATTTCAAGCTTTTAATAGGCTGAAGCTAAATCCAGAAATCCCTTTCAACAATTTATTTCTTGAGTATTTACATTAAATAATTTTTAAAAGTCTGAATGTTCATAGCAATTGGAAAGATTATAATGTTCAGAATTGTGAATGACGTGATTTCTTTTCCTATATACATAGGGTCACTAAGTTTTACCAACTAATATATGTAATGTTATAGTATTTAGCAAAATAATAGCATAGAATTCTGTGATTTTTAAATTATGTTAAAATTGAAAATAGTAAATTCTCAGTTTAATATATGCGTGGTGGGTATTTGTGCACATTTAAATTAAACTATGTCATTTAAAAATTATTACTTATTAAATTAAAATAAAGAATTAAGAATGAATAACAATGAATGGATCACAAGTAAATCACATTTTTATGTTGCAATTATATGAAATAACTTTTCCGTTCACATTTTATAAATTAAGAAAGTGAGACATTGAGCTGGGAGAACAGACCTATAATCCTAGCAATTTAGGAGTCTGAGGCAGGACAATCACAAACCCTCTGTCAAAATTAAAAAAAAAATAAAATAAAGCTCAATGGTAGAACACCACTGGGTTCAATCCCCAGTACTAAAGAGAAAAAAACTAAACACAAGAATTTGTGCTTTTATCACAAATTATTTTACCTCCCAAAATAATCTGAACTATCTGTCCACTTCAGATATCCGGAATGCTAGAATAATTTACATCTAAAGTCAAATTCATAAATTCATTAGATCATTTTCCATTGGAAAACATATCTCAGAATAAATAAGTACATCTTAGCTATCTGTACTAAAAGCTTATAGGCAAAAGAGTAATCCTTCTGTAAGTTAAATAATTTGTTTTGTTTTTTTCTTCTTGTCATCTCTGTTACTCATTATAGATGTTTTTCAGTTTATTATGGGGTTATATCCCAAAAATCCATCAGAATTACAAATATCATTAATTCAGAAATATATTTCATATATCTAATCTATCAGACATCATTGTTTAGTTTAGCCTATCTAAATGCGTTCAGAATATTGGCATTAGCTTACAATTGAGCAAAATTTAAAATGAATCCTATTTAAAATTAAAGTATTGAATATCTCCTGTAATTTATTTCATACCATGCTGAATGTGAAAAAAAATGGTTGCACAAGTATATTTTTATACAACAGTAATCTAAAAATTGTTAAGTTGAGCCATTGTAAATCAAGTATTGTCTATTAATAAGAAATATCTTCTTCACAGACACTTTTCAAAATGTCAAAGGCAATAAAATAGAATAAATTGCATTATTCTCTTGTTAGCACCATTAACATAGAAATAGTAAATATTATGCAATTCTTTATTGGTTTTGTTTCATGACCAAATGCAAATAAATCTTTTTCAACATTTAATAATATGCATTCAATCTCATATCCATGTTCTATAAATTGGCATGTTTTGAATTTCATTCTAATTTCAAAAAACCTTTTTGATTGCAAGGTATAATTTTAATAATCGAAATTGCTTTCCTGTAAGTAAATTATTTTCAGAGTACAGACTAGATACCAGGAAAACGCAATGATCTATTGTCTTTTATGTCTACAATTTGTTGAACAAGAAACTCTAAATTAAGAGCTTAGAAAACATCTTTGCTGGTATTTGAAATAATTAGTTGTGAAAGTCACGGTCCAAGACCCTTTTAAGATTTAGATTTTAAGTGATTTTTCTTCTACTTGTCATGTCTTGACATTTTATCATTTGGAATTTAAGGAAGTAGAGATTATTGCCCTCCTTGGAACCCTGTAGACAAATTGTATTTATGCTAGAGAGCCAATAATATTAAAAATAACCTGATTTTTATAGTCAATCTAGTAGCTCTTCTGCCTGAAAAAAGGTTTGCCCACCTGCATAAGAATTTGCTCTGTGTTTAAGTAAAATACTTTGTGTAAGTACTTTTTCAGAATGCTATTTTCAAGTGAGAAATTATCATTGCTCATTTGACCAGTAAAACCAATGATCTATTAGGCACTTTTTATTCAAGGTCTTAAGCACCTTCAATTTATTGTGCCTTCAATTTAATAAATCTGTGCTTCCTCTGACCCCTTCACAACATTTGAACATGGTATGGAAGAATTAACTGAAGATATTATTGTACAGTTTACTTCGTTTTTTTTTCTTTTTAATATCAAACTTCTAGAATGTAAGTTCCTCAAGGGCATGAATCGTTTTCTGCTTTAGCCATCAGTAAATTCCTAGTATCCAGAAAATGCTAGGCTCATAGTAGGTGCTTAATTAATACTGGATGAATGAATAAGCATCACCTTCCACTAGTAGGCCACATCCCCGAGGGCTACAATTTTGTGTGAGTCCCAATTATATCTCTAGTGCTAGAGCAGGCATGTTAACTGACAAGCCAAATGGTGGCCTGAATAAAATGACACCTATTTAAGTTATTTTGTCACTATATTTATAAAAGAGCCTGGGTGACATACACATTGAAGAAAGAATCAGCCTTCTCTTTTGGTTTGTGACTACCCCCCTTTCTCATGACAAAGGATCATTGCTTTCTCTCTCTAACCCTCATTTCATCTTTCTGTGTGTGTGTTTCCCTTTGATATGGCACAGTGAGCTCAGGTTCATAAGAAAATAGAATCACAGTTTAAGATCATATTGATTCTGGAGAACAACTGAGGATCCTGTTTTTTTCCTTGAAGAGTTGATAGGGTGGAATTCTAGAACCACCGTACGATGTGCTTCTGAAGAAAATTCAGGGGGTCATGAAACTCTGGCTTAATACCCCCAGAAAACCGCAAGTGTGTGGATGCACCAGGAAGAGGGGGACAGGTGATTCCTGCAGGTTAATATGACATGCTTTTTTTGAAAAGATCTTTCTTTGCTTTTACATTTTCACAGTGATGCTGTGTATTTCCATACTAATCTTTCTTTCTTTCTTTTTTTCTTTTGTTTTTTTTTCTTCTATATCTTCTCCCTTAGGAATCACAAAGGGAATACTCTGAAATGGGCCAAAGTCTCAGAAAAGCTGTCATATTCGCAAGACACCGACCTCCTCAATATTTTTTTCAAGGTATGCTGCTGCATAACAATCAGGGACGTGAAGGGTTTTCCTGCTGAGTTAACAGCTCTTTGTTGTGATGAAGTAAAGAAAAAATTATAGTAATTTTGAGGGTCAGTAACACAACTATGCCACATCATATGCTCAGATGGAAATCGAGTAAGTCAGCTACATTAGGACTGCTGCTGGGTTCTTAACCCTACTGAACACCAGGGAGGATTTTACCAGCCACTTTGTTTCCTTTAAATAACAGAAGTACTCTTAATAATGTCCTTTATTCCTGTGAGAATAGTTTGCTACTGATCTCTCTGGTTACTTACTAACAGAAGCTTCTGCTAACTGACAATTCTGGTTATGCTAATGAAACTTAAGAAGTGATGATTTAGAATAAAAAGTGGATTAACACATATTTTTTTTCTTTTTCAGCTACCTGCCGAACAGAGATGCATCTTTAGAAATTCTTCTAAAGCATCCCAAGAAATCATAAAATGAGGGTTATCTGACATTTGTCTATATACAAATGAAATGTTTAATCTTTCACTAACATTGGAAGGAAAATCTTATTTAAAAAGATCTCTGGCAAGAGATGTCAGAACTTCCAAATTGTGTCTTCCTTGTATGACCTGAATATGATCTTTTAAAATAAAATGTTGGTATTCTTAAAACAACTTGAGTGTGCTAGAAGCCTTTTCTTGCAAACAAACCTCATAGATCAGTGTATATAATAAAAGCAAACATTACTATATTACAAAATTTCATAAAATTTCACTTGTGTGGTCAATATAATAGCAATCATCAACAAAAATGATGGGATATCAAGCCACTCAATTATTTTGCTTTTTTAATCTTCAAAATAACACCAGAGCACTGTTCATTTACCATTTCCTGAGATTCTCTCACTCTTCTGATATTTTACTGCTTGAAATTCATCACCAGTGTGTGCCTCAGTGTTTGTTTTCAGTTATGATGATCTACACAGTCACCTTACATGAAAATTCGCTCTGTGCTCTCAGGAGTTTAGATACTAATACAAAAAGGATAAATTTACAAGATCAAGGTCTTGATAAGCTAGGTCAAGTTTACACCAGAGAAAAGATAACACGAACCATTCTGAGGCAAGCTGCGTTAAGGCTCACCATTAAGATTATGGCCTAAGTCTGGCCAGAGGTTTCAGATGGTGACTGTAGGATTAATATGTCCCAAAGACATAGTCCAACAACATGTTTTATAAAAAATTAACATTTTATAATCAAGATTTTTTTAACATAATGACCCCGATTTCTAGAATCCACTTAAAAATTTTAAGATCCAAAAATGGGAGCTTCCTTTCTCAATGCATCCCCCTGCCTTCTTCTCCTGTCTGAGTTCTATCCTGTTGCAGATACTATGTTTACAATAGATCTCAGCAATGCCTATCAGATCAAAACCTTATTTTGTCAGTGCAGTGAATTACATTAACAATGACATAACCTGAGCATGTATACAGAATTTAAGAAACAAAATTGTTCTATCCTCTAAAAAATTATTTTAAGTCTGGTACGAATTGATCAATATGTTTTGTGGCCATACAAAAGGGTAGAACCTTCTCTGATGGTTATTCTCCATGCACTGCATGCTCTGCAGTTGGTTTCAAACTGAGGAAGGAAAAGGATATTAGAGCATTATATTTTATTCCATGTCTTTTCAGTCTTAGACCCCTTTGAGGCTCCCTATTGCTCAGTGCATGGTGTCCAAAATCCTGTGTGTGAATATTTATTTTCTTTTCTGTTTTTATCACCTTATTTTCAAAGATTTTTCTAAATGGCTTTATATATTGAGCTTGAATAATGAGAAAATCATAAAAATGTCCATGTTTGGTTTTATTAATTCATGACATTTAAGTATACTTGGTTCAAATTCTAAATTGCCACTGATTAGTTATATGATCTTGAAGACCTTATTAATAAGTGAACTTAATCTCCATGAACTCTGGTTCAGCACCCAGTTCTTACAAGGATATAATTATATAAGAATAAATGTTGGTCATCCACTTTTTCTTGCTGATGCTATCCATTATATTCCCTTTTCATTAGTGTTCTATATGTATTGAACCGGATGGGTTCAATATATAAGAAATTTAATCGTATTCAATGTAAGAACCCATACCCATCACTAAATTCCCTAAACATCTACTGTAATACATAACTTATGATTTACTTAGTGTATATAAGCTTTATCTCTGCAACTATGTTAAAAATTTGCAAGGGCAAGGGAAATAACTAAAATAGCTGTAAAAAGCAGAAAAGGGTGAAAACAATTGGTATTTGTATATCATTTTAAGACAAGCTGATTTTTTTTCACATATTTTATGTCATTTCCAACTCAAAAAAAATCATGATAGGAAAGGTAAGTATCATTTCTACTAATATTGTTTAATATGAGTTTTCTGAGGCACCTAGAGAAAATGTACTTTTACTGCCTATAGTTCAAAACCCTAATTTGTATCTTCTTTCCCTGGATCCAGAATCCTTCCACTATTTTATATTATCTTCCAACAAATAGGGTAGTAAGCATATAGTTTGTTGCAAGAATTGTAAAATGTCCATTAGTTGTTCGATTTACAGAACCTGGGATAGTTTTTAGAATACACATAATCTTTTCTTCAAAGAGACACACAAATGTATCTTTTCAATGACGTCCCTGTCTACAGTATGAGAAATAAAATTTGTACTGATGTAAGAGGCGAGGAACAAGCTCTTTTTATTCTCTATTTTATTTCCAGACTACTTCAAGGAAGTGTTTTAATATTACTCTAAAATTTAATTAATACTAGTAAGATAATGCCAGAGTTCATCAGTCCCTATATTAATACCTCCTCATTTTCCATTTATGTGTGTCACGTCACTGACCCCAAAGGTTTGAGTGTGTCACCTCTGGCAAATACATGGCCTATGGGAAATATGTTACCTTTGGAAACTTTTTCTCTTGACCCATTCAAAATTATATTATTTTTTGATAGGCTCTGGGATTCAGCTCTAACTATTACATGTGGTTTCTACTTAATGGATTCTGTCTCTCCTATCCCTGATATTTTTTCAAGTTAATTATTTATAGTGACATGACAATGAATAAAAAGTTCACAAGGTGAAAAACTGAAAGACTGTTCACAAATAAATGGCCAACCTAACGGTGGGTATATAATATATGCCTCATGAAGGTACAATACTCTTTGTATTTATTTTACAAGGTCATAGATAATGGATCTGTACTACTGTAATCATACCAAGGACACATGATATGATAACCCAGGAGAGAAGCAAATGGATCTGGGCATTGGAGATTGCTCATGTGAAAGGAAAGGTCAGAATACTAATGGATAATTTACTGGATGGTTAAGCTTTCAGAATCAAGGTAGTTCTACACAAATGTACGGGGATTGATTTAGGTTTATTCATCCACCTTTCTGGCAGGTGGGAAGGATACAAGTGCACCAAATCTCTCTGTTGGTCATCAGCCCTGGATGTGAAAAAGATTCTTGAGTAGATTGTGGCAATGCTCTCCTAAGGAGATTTATTTATTGCCTTAATGTGATCATTGTCACTTTCCTAGTCATATGGGCTAGAAGCTTTCAAAGTCTAGTGGGCCTCAGAATCATCTGGAGAACTGTTAACAACACAGATTTTTTTTTTTTTTGACCAATAGCTCTCTCTTCTAGTCAAAGTTTCCAACTTAATAGGTAAGAGTTGGGGCCAGGGAATTATATTTCTAACAACTTGCCAGGTGCTGGTCTGTGAGAAGCATTGGTATAGACAGAAGAGGTAT
The DNA here is from genome assembly GCF_052094955.1 of Ictidomys tridecemlineatus. Classification (NCBI taxonomy): domain Eukaryota; kingdom Metazoa; phylum Chordata; class Mammalia; order Rodentia; family Sciuridae; genus Ictidomys; species Ictidomys tridecemlineatus. The sequence goes on from NC_135490.1 coordinate 23,549,371, forward strand.
TAGTGTAGCAAATCCTCACACAGGTTTTTATTAAGGTGCAGGGTCTGCTTTAACCTGATTCCAGCTCCTTGCTGGAGTTTTAACAATGGTTAAGAGTGCTAAGCATTTTTATTTAAGATCTATTTTTATGAAAGGCAATATTTGAAAATAGATTTTAGAATGAAATCATGCTACAACCCCTTTAATGTTGACTAGCAACCCCCTTGAGCTCTTCCCCTTTTTACAACATCTGATCCCAGGGAAACTATATCTTTAATCTTTATTCCATTCTATGCCTCCTAGTTGCAGTACAAATCCATTATCTATGGGAAAAAAAATTGCTTACGTAACTAGCTTAGTCTATCCTTTCCCTTAACCTCTTCAACCTTCTTTTAGTAATAGCACAGATTTTAGTTTAGTTAGTGTCCATGCTAGATTATTTATATCTGATTCAGTGTATTGTAATTACCCTTTTTGTCTTTTAGTCTCATCAATTGAACAACTTTTCATTTGCTTATTTTTTATATATTTATCATTAATTCATTTTTAACCTCTTCAGAACTTAACTTTGTTTTCAATATATTCTTTTGAAAAAAATAGGAAAGAATAACTTTGACTACCTGCTCTGTTTTTGTTTTTGTGGGTGGTGAATTTTAGTTATTGTTGTTATTTATTTTCTCAGAGATTTCCTTTCTGGAACCACTTTCCATCCCCCTTGCACAATCAGAACTGGAAGCTTCCAAGTTTTCTGCCTTCATTTCATATCTATCTATCTCTCTCTCTCTTTCTCTCTCTCTCTCTCTCTCCCCCTCCCCTCCCTCTCCCTCTCCCTCTCTATTTATTTTTTGTTTTTCTATTTCTTAGTAAGGTTCATTTGACCTTCATTTTCCAAATTCCTCATAATAATTTTTCCTTGCTATCACATTTTTTTCACTTCTCAAGACTCTTTCCTATATACTAAATGTTTCTTTCTTTTTAAATTCTTATTCCAAAGAAGAAAATTTCTTAAATTTCTTAAAGCATATTAAATTTTTATTTGTCTTGAAGTTCTCTGTGATTTAAATTGTTTCTGTATCCTTCCAGTTTGTTATGCATTTTGTTTACTTATGGCCTCGAAACTTTATATTGAAAGATCTCTCAAATGCCTGGGAATTCTAGGCTGCCATTCATACTTATGAATAAAGTAATGAAAATACTGACATCAAGTTTTACTATAGAGAAGGACTTGCTAACATATATTTCCCAGTTGTATACTGGGATCCAGTACCAGTTCTCTTTCTTCTGTTTCTAAATCTCCAGATTATAATTTCTGTCTGTTTTTCTGAGGGAAACTATAGCAGGCAGCTTTCTTGGAATCCAGCAAGGGAAGATAGGTTTGTTAATAATGTTCGGTATACAAACTGCCACAGGACCCTTTGCGGTACAGCTTTGGCATCCTTATGCTAAACCTATTAAACAAAAGAAAACAGAGTATACCCAGTAACCAGATGGAGCTTGGAGCTTGGAAATACAAAATTATTTCCATTTTTCATATCAAAGTCATTCATCTGAAAGCCATGTCTGTAAATTGGTATTATCTCCATCAGAATAGGATATTTTTATTAGTACTTATGTTGTATCTCAGCTATGCATTTATAGTGATAAATACTAAGTGGCATATCTTAAATTTATTTGATTATTTATAACTTTCCTAAAATTTATTTTATTATTTATAAACTTGCTGATTTTGGCATAAAGTCCAATTATATGATTGACATTAATTAGAAAAATCTTTTTTTTAATCTTTGCTCTGTATTCCCCAAATTTTATTTTTATAAACTTCCTTCCCCTTTTACTACATTTAAAAAATGTTTTAATTGGAGATGGACAGAATGCATTTATTTTATTTGTTAATTTTTACGTGGTGGTGAGGACTGAACCCAGTGCTTCATGCATACTAGGCAACCTATTTTATCTTTTTATAACTCTCTTTTCATTTTCCTTTTAAAATGTATCCTCATTAGTCTCAATGCTTTATATAAATTCAACATCACCCTTGTAAATTTGTTCCTTCATTTGTTTTCTAAACTTGTCACCATAAAGAGCAACAAAATCATTGAAACATGTTAAATGCAATGGCCTGATTTGGAAAATCATTTCTCTGATTTTAACTACCTTGTTTTTAAAAAAACATTATGCCTTATTGTCCTCCTCTCAAAACAAGTGGATCTTTTGTAAGCTATAAAGATGGACTAAAGTTAAATAGCTTTCATAAGCATAATGGCTGCATTCTTCTAAATCAAAGAAATGAGACATTTTATTTGCTTGAGAAAGGCTCTTAGAATAAAATTGCCTTACTGAACTTATTCATCTTTTGACTGAATAGACTTTTTTCTACTTTTCATATTTTTCTTCTCTCTGTAGATGGGTTACTTACAGTCCCCAAATAAAACAGACCAAGAAAAAAAAATAGTACGTGAATGTAGAAACATTTGTTTTACCTTAACTTTACTAACCAAAATTGTGAAGATAAATTTCAGTTAAAATAAATATTTTTTACTACAAAAAAACACCTTAAAAATAAGTAACTTCTGCAACACATACAGAGATCATTTTCAAGTTGATGTTATAATATATTGGTTTTGGGCAAAATTGTACAAAGATTGCTGTGACTACAGTTAATGAGTGTGTGATAATTTTAACTACAATTGTAAATATGAACTATACTTTGGAATATCTAGATGGAGCAGTGTTTAATAATTAAGACAGCAACTTCAGCTTTAACAGAATTGGTCAAATCTTTGTCACTATGGTTTAATTAAAATTATTGTTGTTCTCTGAGATGCATTTTAATTTGAAGAAAAATGGGGGTTTACAGCACAAAACTATTTTAAAGATTAAGCAAACTTTTATACCCAGAGAATTTGATACAGTAACTGCAACATAGGGAGCATTCAATGAATGGTTGCCATTATTATTTAAAAGCCATTCTAATATGTTTGATCAAAATGAGTGATACTGTATAAATCACAAACAAAATTAATTCAATTTACCACCCAAATCAGTTGCATTATCAATATTTATACATGGGGCCAATAAAAGCAGCTAAACATTTAGACCTAGAGGAGGTAACATACTGAATTATTAATGTCTTTCTGTGGATGCAATAAAATAGAAAATGCCAAGAGTTTTGGGAAAGGAGTGTTCCTATTTTAAAGGTTAGAAAAAGGATTTAAAATGTGTGTTTATCTAGTCACTAGCAATAGCTTTCTTTCTACTATACTCAGAGGAACCACTTATTTAACAAGTATTCTTTGATTGCCTGTTATGCGCCCGGCTGTGTTTACCTACCATGCAAAAGGAAATGCCTCCTTTTTATGCTTGAATACTTTCCTTTTCCACAGACATTTCCACTGGGCCTGGGAGATGGGCAATTCTATTCATGGACAGATGGTTTGAGAAGAAAGGACTGGCATGACTATGAAAGCATTCAGAAAGAGGCTATGCGCTCAGGTATGAAGTTCAGTGTAAGCCAAAGTGCTACTTTACATACTGCAGTGTCTCCTTTGTCACTTAAAGGGCCTTGAATTAGTGTTCCTTCTGCATACAGTCGAGTATGTCTCATGGGGTTGCTGGAGATCAACACAGGGCAGAACCAAAACAACTCAGAATTTCATAGAAAAACACAAATAATGAGCTGCAGAAAAGTCACTACAGGTTTAGAAATCTATAGGACTTTGCATTTCCAAACTTCATTTCAATAATTTCTGGGCTTTTCTTGAGACTTAATCAATGACGTGACCTGGTAAACATGTGTTTTGAACAAGATTCACTCATTAGGGCTGAAGTGTATCTCACTGGCAATGTGAAGGACCTAAGAGTTAGCTAATTTCTAGACATTGCAAGGGGCTTCTGAGAATCCATAAATCATATCAGCTGGGTATCTGAGTTTGGCAACACGTGAATGAAAAGGCAGTTAAATGAAATCAAGGAGATCTATACTATTGTAGGAGAATGCTAGTCTTGGGCTAGTGTTAGAGGACAGAGTAATAGGAAAGAATCAGGGCTTTTGGAGATACTGAAAAATTAGGCTGTTAGAAGAAAAGATTGAGAAGGATATATAAGTAGAAATAAAACGAACATGAGTCACACATGGTAGGAAGCTCATATTCTATTATTTGTTTTTCATGATGAGGATGTCACAGAAATAGAGCAGCTTCTGCTTGGTAAAGATGAACAGTCTGAGACACTGCATCTGGGTTGAACCAGCAACACAGTTATGACTGCCTACACTGTGAGGTCCTCCTGGTTAGTCTCCAGCATCACTCTTTCCCTCAGGATAATTGAAATGAGTATGTTTATGTCGTTGCAAAACTGTACATGGTACAATGTGTCAGGTATGGCTGACCTAATTACAGTCTTCTTTCATTTTCTTCTTTCGTTCTTTTTCTCCAAATAAAGTTCACCACCCCACAACTTCATTAGCAGCTTGTTCCAAAGATATGCTCTGTTTTGAGAGATTCAACCTCTTCTGGGTGTCACTGTCTTTCCACTTGGACCATGACTCCACATGTCATTATGAAATTTAGTTCCTTACCAGCTTCTTCTCTCTTTCACCCTCTTATGTTTTTGCCTCTGTTGGTTTGAAAACCCTATATTAATCCAACCATCTGTTTGTCTTTATGACTTCAAGATGCCAAAGTTTTTATTGGAGATGTTAACTTTATCTCATAGCTAAAGCTGCCACAAATTAACAACACTAATGAAAGAATCAAAAAACAATCATTGAATGGAGTTTTATACTATGAACTTCAAATATGAATTTTATTTAGACTTCAGAACAATTTCAGTAGGTATTATTATCCCAAATTTGTTGCCAATAAAATAAAATTGAGTCCCTAAGAATTATTAACCTTTAGGCCAAATAGTTAATAAACTGTAGAACTAGATTAAGAGCCTGGTTTTAGGACTGTGGTTGTAGCTCAGTGGTAAGAGCACTTGCCTAGCACATGTGAGGCACTGGGTTTGATCCTCAGCACCTCATGAAAATAAATAAATAAAATAAAGATATTGTGTCCATCTACAACGAGAAAAATATTTTTTTAAAAAGAGTCTGATCTTATACTGCTTCATTATACCCTCCTGTCTGACATCAAAACATAACATTTGGATAATAAGTGGTGATGATAGAGATACATGGGAGACAGACACAACTAGTTTCAAATCTCAATTTTCTATACATGAGCTAAGTGGGAAATCAATTTGTTTCTCATATTCTACTTTTCTGATTTTCCCAAAGGATTAAATATAATGTACCTAAAATAATTGGCTAATAATTATTAATCCATGTGATTATTAAACCATTTATTTTACTTTCACATCCCTTTTGCTTGTACTAGTGAGTTTTGGGTATAAGATCTAGTACATTATCTTTTTTTCTGCTTCATAACACTCATACCAACTCCTGGATAAACACGCTTTTATATTCTTATCTTCACTTGGACCTAGGAAAAATCAATCTAAAAAGAAAATTGGTAATGTAGCAAGTTCTTCAGTACAAATTCCTTGTTCAATTAAAAAGCTTTTAAACGTTAGACTGTTAGATGATTAACTAGAAGATATATAAAACGTGCAATAAGTACACTTCACTGTTTTTATATCATTAACTATATTATAAATAAAAGTATTTTGAAACGTATATGTATGTGTGAATATACACAAACATATGTGAGTACAGAAGCAAAATAAAATAAACATATTTTTATTCCATATGTAGGCCCAGAAATAATATCATTTGTGTCACTGTGTTCCCTTCAGAACTTAAATTTTGTGTTCACTCTAATTTTTATCTGTAGTTATTACCATCTGTGTATTTATTCCCAGACAAATACTGTCACAATCTGCATGTGTTTGAACTATATCTAAAAGTTGAATCACATCTTATTCTTCTTTCACTCAAAAAAAAAATTGAGAGTCAGTGTGTGTAACACTGGTTTTATTTTTACTGTTGCTAAGCTTTCTATTACATTCTCCTCTTCTTGGACATTGGATAGTTTCTAGGTTTTAGTTGTCATATATAACACTCATGTAAACATTCTCATGCATAGTTCTGGGTTAAAGACAATATTTTCTTATGACATGTATTAGTAGTCTGTTTGTATTTCCAGGGAATGCACATGTCAACTTTGGCCCAAAATTGCTATACAGATTTCACTTCAATAAAAAATTGATTGAACTCTCATTGCTGTATAACCTTCCCAACACTTCATAAGGTTTTAGTAATCTTTCCCAAGTTGTTGGTATGAAATGATACCTCATTGCCACTCAAAATTGTATTCTACTAGTTTTTAATGTGGTAACTTTCTTATTAATGTTTATAAATTAGTCATTTTTCCTTTTTAGTAAAATTTGTATTCATTTCTATTTCTCAATTTTTAATTTTTTCTCATCTTTACTGAGCTATATGGTGCTCTTAATTTATTCTGAATATTATTCTTTTTTCTCAATTTTTATTTTTTATCTCATCTTTACTGAGTTATATGGTGCTCTTAATTTATTCTGAATATTATTCTTTGGTGGTCATGTGTGGTAAGAATATCTTATATTTTTCAGACAGTAAAAAAACTTTTTACATAAAATTTTTTAAAATACGCCATTACTTTAGTGTTAAATTCAGAAATCATTTTTTAAGTATAGGTTCTACTGTGTTCTATATTGTCTTTTGAAAACTTGACAATTTTATACTTTCCATTTAAGTTTTAAGTTCAACCTATCTTCATTATTATATGATGTAAGTCAGGGATCCAATATTTATTTAGATTTAATATGCTTGCATATTCAATCTTCCATAATGTTTACTGGAGATTTAATTTTTCCTTTTATTTATGGAAGTGTGGACTCGTATGAACTGTTTCCATATTTGCATGTTCTCTTTCTGAGTTCTTAATTCTGGTCTATAAGCAAAAATTCCTGTGCTAGTGACACCACAATACCTTTGAATATATTGACAATAATTATAGATGTTTATAGTATCACTCATCAAGAAAAAACTATTTTTTGCTTTGTTTCTTTAGAAATGTATTGCCATTCTTGTTCTATCCTTCATATAACTTTCAGATTCAGCTTTAAATTTCATGTACACCTGGACTGGGGATGTAGCTCAGTAGTAAAGCACTTACCTACAATATTTGTGAGGCCCTAGCACTGTGAAGAAATATCACTCACAGATATACACCAAAAATAATGGAAATTGTAGAAGTGTATAGATAATTTCATAATTTATATTTACTAATATCAAATTTTCTATTTTGTGACATGTCATATTTATTTGATGCCTATTTATTATCTTTAGGATAGGGCTTTAATTTTATTTTTAGACATTTTAGTGTTAATCTTAGAAAACTAATACTGTATGGATGTTTTACATATTTTTTTATCTTACTGTTAGTCTACATTGTTTATAGCCAATAATTTTTAATACTAATTTGAATATAGGAATCATTCTAAACTTATCTATTACTTAAAATCACTTATTATAGTTTATTGTACATTTTCAATGTACAACAATTAAAAAAATAAAATAATATTTTTTTATTCTTACATAATTCTTTATTTTCTAAATGATCATATCTTTCTCATTATTTTACAGTGTTTTAAAAGTAATAGTGTTTTTAAAGTTTTCTTTCCATTCTAGACCTTATAATTTTTCTTCTTTTTTCTATTACTATACTTACTTACTATTCTATTGCAATGCTGAATTTTATGATTTTTACAAGTACAAATTTAAAATATTTTATGATTTTTATCTATGCCTCTCTATCCATTTATTTATCTGTCTAGCTAGATAATATAAGTTCATTTTATCATCTTTACTATAATAATACAAATACTATTTGCATTGGAATCAGTTAACTTTATCACATTATTTCTGGATCTTGTTTGCTGAGAGTTTATGAATTTTACTTTTCTTTTAACCTAGAGGAGTGTCAATATTATAAAGCTTAGTATTTGTATTTATTGAAAAAGCTGATAAGTTGTCTTCTTTAATGTGTTATTTAAATAAATAATATCCATTGCTTTTTAATGGAAACCAAACATGCTAACCTGGATTAAATTTGTCCTTTTATTTGTCACTGGATTTGATTTCCTAATATTTTATCTGACATTGTGAAATCTTTAGAATGTCAACTATTAATTTTTCTTCCTTATAGAATCCTTGTCAAGTTGGTAAGAGTGAAATGACTGCTTCATACATTGACTTTATTAATACTTGCTATTTTTCCATGTTTATTGTTTGTTGTATGTTACAATTATTACTATTGATAATTACAGATATTTTGTGGGTAACATTATGTTGACCTGAAATATTTTTAATTACTGGGCTTAGTTACAAAATAACTATACTATTTAATTATCTATTTCTCCTGTAATTAATTGTATTTCTAGCAATTTGTCTATTATACCTAAATATTAATATGTATAAACATAAATTTACTCATAATATTATATTGAGGTTTTAATAATGTTGCCAACACTTAAATTTGTTGCTTTTTAAAAAAATTTTTCAATCTATTCCACCAAAAATTTCTCTTATTAAACATTTAAAAATTTTTGACATTTTTCATTTTATTGACAGTAATTTTTCTCATTATTTTACAGTCTTATATTTATTATTTATTTTCTTTTATCTTTACTACTACTTTTTTTTTCCCAAAATTTAAAAGTAGTCACATAATTCTTTAAATTCACTCTTTCTCATAGTGTAGAACAAACATTTAGATCTCTAAATTTACCTCTAAGTGCTACTTTACTTTGCACTGCTCTTGGGTTCAGTTTTTTATATTTGCCTTTCTTTTAGTTATGTTTTGAATGTCTATCCTAGAAAATTCAGAAATTTCCTCCTGATGGACTCTCCACAGTCTTTATGAAAGTATGAAGCACCTTAGACTGTCTGCACTTCATTAAAATTCTTGCTGATATTTTCATTGATAATATTCCTTTTATATTTGTTCTGGAATTTATAGCTTTGTGGCATATTTGGTAATTTGTGAGGTATCATATACATTAAGTGTTTTAATATGAAGGTGGTATATGGGGGCAGTGCAAGCATTTTAGTAACATTTTCATGGTGGTGACTAAAAGACATGACAAGAACAATTTTAGAGGAGGAGAAGTTTATTTGGGGTCTCAGGATTTCACAGCTCTCAGTCCATAGATAGCCTCTGGGCTCAAGGTGAGGCAGAACAATGTGGTGAAGTGTATGGCAGAGAGAAGCGGCTCACACAATGATCAGAAGCAGAAAGAGACTCCACTTCCCATATACAAAATATATGCCCCAAAGGCAGACCCCCAATGACCCACTTCCTCCTGCCATACCCTACTTTCCTTCAGTTTCCACTTAGTTAATCCTATCATGGAATGAATTCACTGATTAAGGTTCTCATAATCCAATCATTTCTCCTCTAAGCTTCTTGCATTGTCTCACACATGAGCTTTTTGGGGGTACCTTATATCTAAACCACAACAATAAGTATATGGCATTTGGAAGTGTATGTTGCTAAACACCACAGGTAAGTAATGAGAAAAACTATATGTTGTTGACACTTTTGAAGATATGGATATTTCTTGCATTAAAAAATTAATAGTCTGATGTGATATAGCAATTTGTATATGGGGTAAAGTTGGGAGTTCATAACCCACTTGAATCAAACTGTGAAAGATGATGTATTAAGAACTGTGTAATGTTTTGAACGACCAACAATAAAAAAAAAAATTAATAGTGAGACAAAAGCAAGACCCCAAGACCTATGTCTAGCATCAGGATTCTTTTCTAGTACATCTGCACCCTTAGAATTAAACTAAATTATGAGGATTATCAAACTTATTAGAAAAATTCTGTTGTGGTGAAAAAAACACAAAGTGTTTATTATTTCGTAATCTTATACTTCATTTATTGGGGGTTAGCATTGACTAAAGCAATTTACCTGTAGATAAAGGTTATCTAGTCTAGCTAACTAGAAGAGGTAAGCCAAATCTTAAAGGAAAAGATACATGCTGATGGCTACAGTTGTGCTTGTATCCAATTATTTATGTAATTTCTCTTTCTCATGAATTGCCACTAATTTAATTATACTTTGGGATTTATTATATTTTCTAAATAGACATTTTCTACAGGTAATCAGTTGACATTTCATTTTGTTAGTTTCACATCCCTTTGGAATTTATTGACACTAAATTTCAGCCTTTAACAGAGTAGCTAATTCTCTTAAGTTGTACTATATCTCAAAATTGATAAGCATACTTTTGATTGTTTCTTGACTAATAAGAGTTGAATGAAAGAAATGAAATACAGATTCCTTTGAAATAATATAAAGGACAATGTACCATTTGATATCTACCCATTTTTCGACATATATTGGGTACAATTGTTATGGAAACTAACGAGCAATCCAACTGACATTTCTCCATATATGAAATGGGAAAAAGGTCAATATAAAAGTTGAAAAACTGCCAATATATTTCTGACATAAGGAGAAACTCTCCATATGACATTTCCCTTAACTATGACTCTAATAACCTTTGCTGAGATCAGTTAAGAAGAAAATGCAATTAGTTTAGATAACGTTTTGTTAATTAATGTGTGATGCTCCCTAGTATTCAAAACATGTTTTTCTAAATGGCAAAAACACTTAAAAATAGTCCATTCAGAGTAGTTCATATGTGTGTGTGTGTGTGTGTGTATGTATGTGTGTGTGTGTGTGTGTATGTATGTGTGTGTGTGTGTTGTGCATATGCATTTTAAAAAACTCATTATTAAAATCATTGATCTGTATTTCCAGAAAACATATATTTTTAGTTTTATAATTTGAAAAATTTCTAACTCAGTTTTTTAAAATTTTAACTCATAGATCTTTAACTCATGGATTGGATTTTAATATCAGTGAACTCAACATTTAAAAAATGCTTTGAACCCTTCTGTTTAATCTTGTTGCTTTGAAAAAAGTAATACCCTCATATAATCATAATGAATCCATGAATTTTACTATAAGCACTAGGAATCCTACAAAATTACATCTAAACTTTCACTACTTCCATATGTCTTAGTTAATCATACTTATAAGTTTGAATTCTGAAGTTTTTATTAAGTTTTCTATCACTTTATTCATTCATTCATTTATTTATTCATTCATTCAAGGAATAATTTCACAGACATATACTAGATGTCAAATACTGCACCAAGCTCCATAAGAAAACTGATAGACAAAAACGAACTGCACTGGCTTTTGAAAAGCAGGTAGCATGTTGAAGAAGCTTTTGCAGATTACTGACAATGATAATAGTTCTGATCTAAGTCACTATCTGTCTTGCTTAAATTATTTCAACAGACTCCCAACTGATTTCATTGTCCAATTGCTCTTCAAATAGACACTGGAGGAATCCTCTAAAGATATGTAATTACATCATTTCACTTCTCTGCTCAAATGCCTGAAAAGGCTGATCCTTCGATTTTAAAACCAAGTTCAAGTTCATTCCATGATCTACAAGAGCCTATAGAACATACACCTGACCCATATCTGACCTCATCCATTGATCAATGTTCAGTTTCTCTACTTTGCCTCCTTTCCTCCTCAAATATACTAAACATGTTTCAGGATTTTTCACTTGTTGTTGCTGCTGCCTCAAACACTTTTCTCCCATATTTCTAGAAACCCACTCTTCCTTTACTAAGGTCACCTGATCATATATCACCACCTTAGAAAGAGCTTCCAATCACCATATATGGATATAAGCCCTTCATGCATTTTCTATCACTTTCCTCTGCTAATTTTTTTTTCTTGAAATTTTCTTTTTGTCTATTTACACAGCTGTATTTGAGGTCAATTCGTTTTAAAAAGTCATAATTCCATAAGATATAATCACTAACCATAGGGAATCTAAGTCACAACATTATTTTGAATTATTTGAATTGGATTTTTTAAAACAATAGCACCCCTGTGTTAGGAAAGTATTGTGAAAACCTGATATAACATGGTTGTTATTTTTCTTTTCTAGAGATTGCATCTCATTGCCCCCTTAAACCTCATTATCCAAGTTACTAAAAGTTCATACTAATTGCTACTGATTTCTTTAACCAAACCTCTAAAGGGTACACATTAAAAGCCAATTTGAGAGGTAGGAATTTACCATGCTTTAAATGATTAACAGTTGGCTTCCCTAAGATTCTTTAAACAACATCTCACTTTAGTGCTGATCAGGGACCTATTTTACTCTTAAATGTCTTTATTCTACATAATTGAACAAGATTGCCAATGACAGAATGGGAAACACAAATGTGCTCCATTTGGGAGAGACTGCCACTAAGTTTCTTTCAGAAAGTAGAAGTGGCAATTTTTCCATAATACAATGGTGCCAGGTCAGCTTGTACTGACACCTCATGTCTGTTACAAACATTATCTGGCATCTTTTCATTATTTTCAACAATGAAACATTATTTATTGTTAATAGTTTACTATAATTTATATATTTATGATGTGTTCTCAATAAATGTCATAATAAGAATTGTTGGGGGTGGTCAATTTTAGGAAGTGATATGAAAATAACATTCATTATTATTCATTAGATTTAAATTAACTTTTAATGAAATATTTCCTTTGACAGTCATTGTATAATCATGAAAATGTAAAATGGAAGTGAAAAGATTGTGAGCACTCTGTTGAGATATATCATTTATATTTCTAAAAATAGAATAAAATTTGGCTGAAACCAAATTGAATGAAAATTACCTAGGGAAAAATCTCTTCAATCTTACAATATGAAAAGAGCCGATGCAGAAATCTCTCAGGAGATTTGTTAAACAGCAATCAGTTTGCATTAAAAATACAGACAATGTTAGCTTTTAAAAATAATTCAATTTAACTATTTGTTGCAACACTCATTTCTCTCTGAAAAGAAATATAAACTCCCCATATACAAATATGAATGAGATTAATTAGTCTTATTTGTCTCATTAGTAAAATGTACTTTGATGAGATAGCACCTATGACAAATATTTCAAGTGTTAATTAAATGGTATAATTAAAGTATCTGGGCTGAAGTCGTTGCTCAGTAAGTGGTATCTATGAAATCATAGAATCCTGATTTCTGCACCTATATGTCTATAACTTAAATCAACTGTGATAATTTTTCGAACCTTCAAACGTCCTCCCTGTAGGCAAATTCTGGAGAAAAACAATTCTCTAGGGGTTTTTGTTAACTGTACTTCATGTAAAGTTCTCTCTCTCTTTACATTAGGCTTTACATTATAGGACAAAATTTTGTGAGCTTCCACCTAAAACTGTGTTTTCCTCTTAATATTGTCAAAAATCCCTTTTGTGTGGTAGTAGTTGTGATGACTATCAAATTGTTTCCAGCTATAAAATGTCCCACATTTGTCAGGAGTCATGATTCAATCTTAAGCCTTGATCATGAAACAGAAAGAGAATGTTTAACAGAAGGAAGATCGTTTTTGATAAGACTCCAAAAGAACAAGATGAGAAACAGTTATTAAAACAAAGGATCTGAATCCAAACAGAGGCAAAAAAACTAAGATTACATAGATTTTATGCCTCATATTAATTTTCTTAATATCTTCTACTCCATTTATTTTCCTGGTTTTAACCCTTTATGGTCCAACTGTTAGGTGAACACGAAATGTAAAACCCAACTTGCCACATTGAACACTCTTAGGCCTAATTTATCTAATATTTTTGCCTTAACTCAAAAATTTTAACAGTAGCTTGAAACTTTATGAAGTAAGACTTGCCACTATGACTGAGATTTTTTTTTTAATAGGAAAAGTCATGCTTACATTTAGTTATAGTTTAGGTGTTTATGTTGGATGTGTAAGCATTAGGAGGAAGAGCCAGAGAACTGGAATTAGAGAATAATTTCTTTCTGACTTGGAATGTGATGTCATATACTAACAAAGTTTTGCAACATGCTAAATCTGTGATAACTTTTGAGTCTCCCATGATTTGAGGCACTGTAATTCATTCCAGCTCAGATTATCATTAAAACAAAGTATTATATTTTATGCATAATTTTATAGAAATTCAAGTGATTACTTGGACATTCTCCAAAATTCATATCCAGAGACTGGTCCAAAATTATCAGTAATGAGTTATGGGCTTTTTTGGCTTCATTGCCTAATGAGGGCTACAGAGGAAATGAGTGTGTTTACCCACTAGAGAAGGACAAGTGCCAGCTCTGGAGACGAACTTCAGAACCACACATGCCATTTTGACTAGCTGCATTTTGATTGAGCAGCAGTGATTTTGAGGAGCATCCGTGCCAGACAAAAGCAATTGTTTTTCTGACACTTTGTACTCACAGAAATACGACATTAACCGCTCTCAGGAATCCTTGAATCCCAGAACAGGGATTATCTTGGTCCGCTTTTCATCACTATGACCAAAATACCTGTGAGAGAAGAACTTAGAGGAGGAAATTTTTATTTTGGCTTACAGTTTTAGAATTGTTAGCCCATGATCAGCAGACTCCCTTGTTCTGGGCCCCAAGTGAGGCAGAGCCTCATGGAGGAAGGGTGTAGGTGAGGAAAGCAGCTCAGTTCATGGTGGTTAGGAAGCAGAGAGAGGAAGGGGTATATGAAAGATGAACCCCTCCAGAACACACCACCTTGGCCTACCTCCTCCAGCGGCCTACAGTTACCACCCACTTTGTTCATTCATCTTAGGAAGGACTGATTATCATCATCTCATAATCTGATCATTTCACCCCCAAATATTCCTGCATTAACACAGGAGCTTTGGAGGGACACCCCATATTCATAATAGCAATTATACTGTTTTGATGGATAATTTATCTGCACCAATGTATATATAAAAAACTTGCATTATTTATAAACAATAGATTTCATAACAGGAAAAATAAGACTTAATGGTTTTAACATGATATTTGATGCACTGGTATGAAATGACCAGGAGAGTACAATGGAATTAGTATTACCAGGCATTTACTAATGATTTGAATTTCCATGGTGACCAACTGACCATTAGGGATCCAAATTTATTATTGGATTAGAATGACTGGATTAACTTAATAGATATTGACCTACATAGCAATCTAACAGAATTTGGTTGTATATATTAATTTGGATACAGATATTATGAATCAAATCCATTTATGCATACAAAATGCTTTGGTTGTTTTATCAGGGAAAAATGGTCACTAAGGAATAACTTTTGAAATTGTGGCGAAAGTTTTATAAGCAAGAAAATTATTGTATTGATATTTAATTTTTAGCTTTGTCTTATAATAATATAAGTAATTTTATGTAGCACAATAAAACATAAGATTCATTACACTGAAATTTTAATAGAAACTTCATTAAATCTGTATAGTGCTTTTGGTAGTATGGCCATTTTGACAATATTAATTCTATCTATCCAAGAACATGGGAGATATTCCCATCTTTCAAGGTCTTCTCCAATTTCTTTCTTTATTGTTCTGTAGATTTTCATTGTAGAGGTCTTTCACCTCTTTTGTGACATTAATTCCCAAGTATTTTATTTTGTTGAGGCTATTGTGAATGGGATAGTTTTCTTGGGTTTTCTTTCAGCTGATTCAATTAATTTATGGGTACTAATTTTGTATTCTGCTGTTTTGCTACATTCATTTATTAGTTCTAGAAGTTTTTTGGTGGAAATTTTTTTTAGGTCTTCTAAATAGAGGATTACATCATCAGCAAATAGAAATAGTTTGAGTTATTTCTTTACCCTTTCTACCCCTTAATTATCTTTCTTTTGCCTAATTACTCTAGCTAGAGTTTCAAGGTCAATGTTTAATAGAAGTGTTGAAGGAGGACATTCCTGTCTTGTTCCAGGTTTTACAGGGAATACTTTCAATTTTTATTTATTTAGAATGATGTTGGCCTTTTGTTGAAACTTATATAGCTTTTACAATGTCAAAATATGTTTCTAGTTTTTCTAGAGTTTTGAATATGAATGGATGCTGTATTTATCAAAATCCTTTTCTGCATTTACTAAGATAATCATGTGATTCATATCTTTAAGTCTCTTGATGTGATAAACAGTGTTAATTAATTTCCATATGTTGAACCAACCCAACACCCCTGGGATGGAACTCACTTTGTTATGGTGAACTATCTTTTTTATATTTTTTGTATGTGATTTGCCAGTATTTTATTAATAATTTTGCATCTATGTTCACCAGGGATATTCATCTGAAATTTGCTTTCCTAGATATATCTGTCTGGTTTTGGTATCAGGGTGATACTAGATTCATAGAATGAGTTTGGAAGGGTTCCCTCTTTTTTCATTCCATGGAATAACTTGGGGAGGATTGGTGTCAGTTCTTCTTTGAAGGTCTGGAAGGACACAGCTGAAAATTCTTCTTGTCCTGGGGTCTTCCTTGTTGATAAGCTTTGGATAGCATCTTCAATTTCATGGCTTGAAATTAATCTGTTTAAATATTCTTTTTTAATTAATTAATTTATTTTAATCAGGTATTTATGACAGCAGAATGCTTTTGATTCATTGTACTCAATTGCAGCACAATTTTCATTTCTTTGATTGTACACAATGCAACATTGCAATGTATTTACAGTCATACATGTACTTGGATAATAATGTCCATATTAGTCCACCATCTTTCCTACCTCCATCCGCCTTCCTTACCTCTCCTTATCCTTTGCCCCATCAAAGTTTCTCCATTTTTCCCATGACCTCCCTTTATGGATCAGCATCCACTTATCAGAAAGAACATTTGGCCTTTGGTTGTTTGAGATTGGCTTACTTTGCTTAGCATGATATTCTCCAATGCCATCCATTTACCTGCAAATGCCATAACTTTATTCTCTTTTAATGCTTTGTAATTTCCATTGTGTATATATACCACAGTATTTTTTATCCATTCAGCTATTGAAGGGCATCTAGGTTACATCCATAGTTTAGCTATTGTGAATTGAGCTGCTATAAATATTGATGTGGCTACATTGCTATAGTATGCTGATTTTACATTCTTTGGGTATAGACTGAGGAATGGGATAGCTGGGTCAAGTGGTGGTTCTATTCCAAGTTTTCTAAGGAATCTCGATATGGCTTTCCAG
Organism: Ictidomys tridecemlineatus; assembly: GCF_052094955.1. Taxonomy (NCBI): domain Eukaryota; kingdom Metazoa; phylum Chordata; class Mammalia; order Rodentia; family Sciuridae; genus Ictidomys; species Ictidomys tridecemlineatus. The sequence goes on from NC_135490.1 coordinate 23,566,454, forward strand.
ATTGGTTGCACCAATTTGCCATCCCACCAGCAATAAATTAGTGTGCCTTTTCCTCCATATCCTTGCCAACATTTATTGTTATCTGAATTCTTAATAACTGCCATTCTAACTGGCCTGAAATGAAATCTTAGAGTAGTTTTGATTTGCATTTCTCTGATTACTAGAGATGTTGAACATTTTTTGCCTGTATTTGTTGTTTGAATGTATATCTTCTTCTGAGAAATGTCTCTTCAGCTCCTTAGCCCATTTATTGATTGGGTTGTTTGTTCTTTTGTCACTAGTTTTTTGAGTTTTTTATATATTCTGGAGATTGTTGCTCTATCTGCCGTGCGTGTGGCAAAAATTTGCTCCCAAAATGTAGACTTCTTCACCTCATTGATTGTTTCTTTTGCTAAGAATAAGCTTTTTAATTTGAATCAATCCTATTTATTAATTCTTGATTTTATTTCTTACACTTTATGACTCTTGTTATAGAAGTCAGGGCCTAATCCAACATGATGAAGATTTGGGTCTACTTTTTCTTTTATTAGTTGCAGGGTCTCTCATCTAATTCCTAGGTCCTTGATCCACTTTGAGTTGAGTTTTGTGCATGGTGAGAGATATAGGTTTATTTTCATTTTGCTATAGATTTGCTATAGATTTCCAGTTCTGCCAGCATCATTTTTTGAAGAGGCTATCTTTTCTCAAATAAATGTTTTTGGTTCCTCTGTCTAGTAGGAGATAACTGTATTTATATGAGTTTGTCTCTGTTTCTTCTATTATGTACCTTTGGTCTACATGTCCATTTTGGTGCCAATACCATGACATTTTTGTTACTATAGCTTTGTAATATAGTTTAAGGTATGGTATAGTGATGCCATATGCTTCATTCTTCTTGCTAAGGATTGCTTAGGGGTATTCTGGGCCTCTAATTTTCCAAATGAATTTCATGTTTGTTTTTTCTATTTCTGTAAGGAATGGCAATGGGATTTTAATTGGAATCCCATTGAATTTGTATAGTGCTTTGGGTACTATGGCCAGTTTGAAAATATTAATTTTTCCTATTCAAGAGCAAGGAAGATCTTTTGATCTTTTAAAATCTTCTTTAATTTCTTTCTTTAGTGTTCTATAGTTTTCATTGTAGAGGTCTTTCACCTCTTTTGTTAAGTTGATTCCTAAGGTTTTTTTTTTTTTTAATTGTGAATAAGGTAGATTTCCTAATTTTCCTCTAAGAGACTCATCACTTGGAGGATTTATCACTGATATATAGAAATGCATTTGATTTATGGGTATTGATTTTATATCCTGTTACTTTGCTGAATTTATTTATTAATTATAGAAGTTTTCTGGATCCTGTAAGTATAGATTCATGTCATTGGCAAATAACAATAATTTGAGTTCTTGTTTTCTTAACTTTATCCCTTTAATTTCTTTTTTCTGTCTTATTGCTCTGGTTAGAGTTTCATGGACTATGTTTAGTAGAAGGGGTGAAAGAGGGCATCCCTGTCTTGTTCCAGTTTTTATGGGGAATGCTTCCAATTTTTCTTCATTTAGAATGATGTTGGCCTTGGGTTTTAGCATAGGTAGCTTTTACGATGTTGAGGTATGTTCCTACTATCCTTAGCTTTTCTAGTATTTTGAACATGAAATGTTACTGTATTTTATCAAATGCTTTTTTTGCATCAATGGATATAATCATATGATTCTTATCTTTAAGTCTATTGATGTGATGAATTATATTTATTGATTCCTATATGTTGAACCAAACTTGCATCCCTGGAATGAATCCCATTTGATCATGGTGCACTATTTTTTAACATGTTTTTGTATTTCAATTGCCAGAATTTTATTGAGGATTTTTGTGTCAATGTTCATCAGGGATATTGGTCTGAAAATTTTTTTCTTTATGTGTCTCTGCCTGGTTTTGTTATTAAGATGATACTAGCTTCGTAGAATGAGTTTGGAAGGGTTCTTTCATTTTCTATTTCATGGAATAATTTATGGAGTATTGGCATTAATTCTTCTTTGTAGGTCTTGTAGAACTCACCTGTTAATGGGTGTGGTCCTGGGCTTTTCTTGGTTGATAGGCTTTTGATGGCATGTTCTATTTCCTTGTTTGAAATTGATCTGTTTAAATTATTATGTCCTCTTGACTCAGTTTGGTTTGATCATATGCCTCTAGAAATTTGTCTTCCAGGTTTTCTATTTTCCTGGAGTATAAATTTCCACAACAATTTCTAATTGTCTTCTGTATTTCAATAGTGTCTGTCATGATATTTCCTTTTTCATCACAAATTTTAGTAATTGGAGTATTCTCTTTCCTTCTTTTTATTAGGGTGACTAAGGGTTTGCCAATTTTATTTATTTTTTCAAAGAAACATCTGTTTGTTTTGTTGATTTTTTAATTGTTTCATTTTCATTGATTTCCACCTGATTTCAATTATTTCCTGTTTTCCACTACTTTTGGTATTGATTTGTTCTTCTTTTTCTAGGGCTTTGAGATGTAATGTCAGGTAGTTTCTTGACTTCTTTCTTCTTTTAATGAATGAGCTTAATGCAATGAACTTTCCTCTTAGCACTGCCTTCATAGTGTCCCAGAGATTGTGATAAGTTGGATCTGAGTGCTCATTTACCTTTTAAGAATTTTTTTTATTTTCTTCTTGATATCTTCTGTTATCCATGCATCATCCAATAGTATATTGTTTAGTCTCCAAATGTTGGAGTAGCTTCTATTTTTACTTTTATCATTGAATGCAAATTTCATTCCATTATGGTCTAATAGAATGCAGGGTAGTATCCGTATTTTTTTTGTATTTGCTAAGAGTCGCTTTGTGGCATAGTATATGGTACATTTTGAAGAAGGATCCATGTGCTGCTCATTAATGGATGGATATTCTATATATGTATGTTAAGTCCAAATTATTGATTGTATTATTGAGTTCTATAGTTTCTTTGTTTAGTTTTTGTTTGGACGATCTATCCAGTGGTGAGAGAGGTGTATTAAAGTCACCCAGTATTATTGTGTTGCAGTCTATTTGGTTCTTGTATTTGAGAAGGGTTTGTTTGACAAGCATAGATGCCCCATTGTTTGGGGTATAGATATTTATGATTGTTATGTCTTGTTGATTCATGAACCCCTTAAGCAGTATGAAATGTTCTTCTTTATTCCTTTTCACTAGCTTTGGTTTGAAGTATGCTTTATCTGATACAAGAATGGAAGCCTCTGCGTGTTTACATGGTCCATGTGAGTGGTATGATTTTTCCCACCCTTTACCTTCAGTCTGGGGAAGTCTTTCCCCATGAGATGAATCTCTTGGAGGCAACATATTATTGGGTCTTTTTTTCAATTCAGTCTGTAAGTCTATATCTTTAAGTTGATGAGTTTAGGCTAATCACATTCAGGGTTATTATGGAAATATAACTCGTATTCCCAGACATTTGGGTTTATTTTTGGTTTTTAACTTGAAATGATTTCTCTTTTGACTGGTCTTTCCTTTAGTGTAGTTCCTCCCTTTGCTGATTTTCATCTTTTCCTCCTGAAATATTTTGCTGGGGATGCTGTGTAGTGCAGGTTTTCTCACTGTAAATTCTTTTAACTTTTGTTTAAAATGAAAGGTTTTTATTTCACCATCAAATCTGAAGCTTAATTTTCCTGGATAATATTCTTGGTTGGCATCCATTTTCTTTCAGATCTTGGTATATATTGTTTCAGGATCTCCTGGCTGAGGGTCTGAATTAAAATATCTGCTGAGGTATGAACTGGTTGCCCCCTATATGTGATTTGATTCCTCTATCTTGTGGCCTCTAAGATTCTATTCTTATTCTGTGTGCTAGGCATTCTCATTATGATGTGTCCTGGTGGAGATCTGTTGTAATTTTGTATATTTGGTGTCCTGTAAGCCTCTTGTATTTGATTTTTCAATTCATTTTTCATGTTTGGGAAATTTTCTGATATTATCTCATTGAAGAGATTGTGCATGCCTTTGGTTTGAATCTCTGTACCTTCCTCTATGCCATTAATTTTGATGGTATCCCATAATTCTTGGATGTTCTGCCCATGGTTTCTTACCATCTTCACTGTGTCATCAACATTATTTTCAAGATTGAATACTTTGTTTTAATTATCTGATATGCTGTCTTCTAAGCTATCTAGTCTGTTGGTGATGCTTTCTATTGATTTTTTAGTTGGTTTATTGTTTTCTTCATTTCAGGATTCCTGATTGTTTGTTTGTTTATTTATTTGTTTGTTTTTCAGAATCTCTATATCTTTCTTGAAGTAATATTTTGCTATCTGTATTTGCTCTCTTATCTCTTTGTTGGAGTGATCAATTTTTCCTGTATTTGCTCATTTAGGTCTTTTTTAATTCAAAGATTGTTTTTATTATTTACATTCTGAACTCCTTCTCTAACATTTCATTAACTACACCATCCATGGATTCTATTATTGTAGTATCCTGGTTTGTTTGGTGAACTTTCTTCCCTTGTCTTTTTATGTTGTCTATGTTCTTCCTTTCTTACCTATGGATCTGACGTATTACAGATTCTATACTATAGTCTTATAGTGTCTGTGCAGACTATCTGTACCTCACCTTGGTTTTGGGCTTTCAGATCCTGCCAGTGTCCCACAATGGATAATACTGCAACTAAAGGTGGAGGCGGGAATAGCGAAAATAACTGAAGATACTAGTGGGGGTGTCCCATGATGGACGCAACCACTTTCAGAGATGGGGCTGAAAGGGTGGTCTTACAATGACTTTGGGCTGCCTGTTCCTAGATGCAGCTGCTTCTAGGCTCTGTCTATTTTCATAAGGTGGAAGATACAGCATGAGGAAGGCTATGGCGATGCCTGCAGTGTCCCAAGGATGGAGGTAGACTAGGCTTGGGCTGCCAGGTGGGTCAGCAGAAGTGGCTGGGCGGCAGCCTGAGCTCTGGCCTGTGTTGGAGGGGCAGACCTAGGCCTCCCTCATATAATGGCAGAGGCAGTCCTAGGCCTGGGCCTTGGCTCTGGATTGGGTGAGTGGAGGCTGTCCTGGCTTGGAGCCTGAGTTCTGGCTGTGGCTGCTGGTGGGTGGGATGGACCTGCACCTAACCTGGGCCTGAGATCCTACATGGGTGGCAGGGCTGGTCCATGGATCTGCCCTATTTAAATTTTCTGTATCCTCCTGATTCAATTTGGGTAGATTGTATTCTCTAGAAATTGGTCAATATCCTTAAGATTTTCTATTTTATTGGAGCATAAATTTTCCAAATAGGTTCTGATTATTGTCCATATTTCTGTACTGTCTGTGGTGATATTTTCTTTTCATCACGAATTTTAGTCATTTGAGCTTTTTCCCTCTTTCTTGTGGTTTGCTTGTCTAATGTTTTGTCAATTTTATTTATTTTTTCAAAAAACCAACTTTTTGTTTCATTGATGTTTTGATTTTTTTTCAATTTCATCTCTGATTTTAATTATTTTCTCTCTTCTACTGCTTTTGGTGTTGATCTGTGCTTCTCCTAGAAACTTGAGATGTAATGTTTATTTATTTATTTGATGACTTTCTACTCTTTTAATGAATGAGCTCAGTGTAATGAAATTTCCTCCTTGAACCACTTTCATAGTGTCTCAGAGATTTTGATATGTTGTGTTGCTATTCTAATTTATCTGTAAGTATGTTTTATTTCACTTCTGATTTCTTCTGCTATTGGACAACATATTACTTGGTCACAAGTTGTTAGAGTAGCTTCTATTTTTTAACTTTATCATCAATTTCTGATTTTATTTCATTATGATCTAATAGAACATAAGATTCTCCCTCCCCCCCCCTCTCTCTTTCAACCTTTCTTTCTCCTCTTCTCTCTTTTATTTGATAAGGGTTGCTTTGTGGCCTAAGATATTGTCTACTTTTAAAAAATGATCCATATGCTGCTGAGAAGAAAATGTATTCAGTATTGATGGATGAAATATTCTATATACTTCTGTTAAGTTTAAATTATTAATTGTTGTTTTAATTCTATAGCTTCTTTATCTAGTTTTTGTTTGGAAGATCTATCCAGTGATAAGAAAGACATGCTAACATCACCCAGTATTGTGTTGTGATCTATTTTATTTTTGAAACTGAGAAGAGTTTGTTTGATGTATATAGATGCTCCATTATTTGGGGCACAAATATTTATGATCATTATAAATTATTGATGTATAATTCCCTTAGGCAGTATGAAATTCCTTCATTATCCCTTTTGATTAGCTTTGGCTTGAGGTCCACTTTATTTAATATGAGGATAGAAACCCCTGAATTTTTAGGAAATCTCTGTGAATGATTTTTTTTCCCATCCTTTTATCTTTAGTCTGAGGATGGCTTTGCCTATGAGATGAGTCTCTCGAGGACAGAAAATTGTTGGATCTTGTTTTCTAAGTCCAATCTGCCCGTCCATGTCACTTGATTGACTAGTTTAAGCCATTTACCTTCAGTGTTATTATTGAGATCTTATTCTTATTCCCTGTCATTTTATTTCTGGGTTTTAATTAAAATTAGTTTCTCCTGCTGGGCATGGTGGCACAGACCTGTAATGTTAGTGAATTGGTAGACTGAGGCAGTAATGCTTAGGGCATTACTAAGTTGCCAGCCTCAGCAACTTAGTAATGCCCTAAGCAAATCAATGAGAACTTGTGCCTAAATAAAATACTTAAAAGGGCTGGGCATGTGACTCAGTGGTTATGTTTCCCTGGGTTTAATACCCAGTATCAAAAAATAAAAAAGAAAATAAAAACCAAAAAGAAAGAAAACAAAAAGAATTAGTTTCTCCTTTGATTTAATATTTTTCTAGTGTAGTTCCTCCCTTTGCTGGTTTTATTTTTTATTTCTTCCTCATGAAATATCTTATTGAATGTTTTTTAGTGCAGACGTTCTAGTTGTGAATTCTTTTAACTTTTGTTTACCCTGGAAGTTTTTATTTTTATTTTTTTCATTGTTAATTCTGAAGCTAAACTCTTCTGGGTAAAGTATTCTTGATTGTCATCCACTTTCTTTCATAGCTTTGGATGCAGTATTCCAAGACCTCCTGGCTTTGAAGGTCTAGGTTGAGAAATCAGTTGAGATCCAGATTGATTTCCCTCTTAATTTGACCTGTAATTTTTCTCTTGTCAGCCTTTAAAATTCTGTCCTTATTCTATATGTTAGGTATTTCCATAATAATTTGCCTAAGTGTGGGTCTGTTGTAGTTTTGTATATTTTGGGTTCTGTAACCCTCCTCTATTTGATTTTCCATTTCACTTCTTAAGGTTTAGAAATTTCTGATGCTATTTCTTTGAATAGATTATGCATTCATTTGGTTTGTATTTCCAAGATTTCATCTATTTTGATAAATCTGAAGTTTTGTTGTTAAATGTTATCACATATTTCTTGGAAGTTTTGTTCATGGTCTCTTAACATCTTTTCTCCATGGTCAACTTTATTTTTGAGATCATATGTTTTCTCTGCATTGCCTAAAACTCTGTATTTCAAGTGATATAATCTGCTGGTGATGCTTTGCACTGAATTTTCAATTTGGCTTATTGATTTCTTCATTTTGATGGCTTATTGATTTCTTCATTTTGACAATTTCTGATTGACTTGTTTTACAGAATCTTTCTCTATCAAAGTGATCTTTCACTTTTTGTATTTTCTGGTTTCATTCCTTACATTGTTCTTTACCTCACAGATCAGTTTAACTATAAATTTTCTAAGCTTCTTCTTTGACATTTCTTCCCCTGTGGTATCAATGAATTTAATTATTGAAGTAGTTTGGTTTGTTTTGGGCAATTTGCTCCCTTGCTTTTACATGTTGTTTGTGTGTCTAACCATCTTACAGTATAAATTTGAGGCAGTAAAGTTGCTGTTCTGTGGCTTTATAGTGTCCCTGAATGCTTCCTGTACCTTACTGTTTGGGAGGAGACAAATAATAACAACAAACAATGCAAAAAATATATAACATTAAATCAAATATTTCCTGTTATGACATCTACATGTTAATTGTCGCAAAAAACAGAGGTAATGTGAACAGTTATTACCACAGTAAAAACAGTAAATTTGCAAAAGATTTTACTATTTTGAATTGTGAACAGGGAAAAAATAGAATTGATACAGTATGTGATAATTATGAAGAAGGAAGAGAGTTACTAGGAGTAAAAAATTACAGGGAGAGTGAAAGAGAGAGTAATAGAGATTGGCTGTTAGCAAAAATAAAAATAAAAATAAAACAGAATCAAAAGAAACAGATAAATAAAAGAAAAAATATAACATAAAAATTTAAAAATAAGTAAAATAAAAATAAATACCAAACAAACAAAACTGAAATAATCTAATCAAACATCCTAGTCTTCAAAAGACTCAGCCACAAAAACTGCCTCCCAAAAGCTCTAGAAAGGAGAAAAAAGAGACAAATATGTATAAGTTTCCATGAACCATTCAGCTCACAGAGAAAAATTTAAAAAAATTTTGATAAAAAGTTAAATAATTATTTCCATTGGTGTTCAAAAATTCCTTGGCTTCCCTTCTCAGCAGTGTTAGGTGGGATGGGCTGTAATTGGATGTTTTCAGCCTTAGGGTGGGGTTGCTGGAGTATGAGATGAAATCCCATAGGCAGAGCTCCTGGATGCAGCGTTTAGGCCTAGGTAGGCTCCAGGTTCTTTGCTGAATGCAAATTGGCCTAAAGATTTTAAATTGGTGCACCTTCAGGGCCAAGCAGCTGCTGGTCCACACTGAAAGACTGGACCCCAGGGATCCCCCCTGGGTTCCACTTGTGTGGTGGAGGGGCCAATCCTTTGACCCCTTTGTCTCTTGGGTTCAGTCTCCAAACTCAATCACTCTAGCCTCTCACCCTTTCAAATTCTTGGCCAGCTGGTCCCTCCCAGCTGGACCTGTGAGTTGCCAGAGTTGAGGGGGTAGAGGGAGGAGTCAAGTGAGTTTCCATGAGCTGTATTCCTCCTTGGGTCTGTCTGTCTGCTGGTCACATAGGCACTCTCTATATCAAGGGGCATTGGTTTTCCAGGTCCACACTTTGAGACCAACTTGTGTCTTCCAGTCATCAGCACCCACAGCTCAGACCCCTGTAGTGCAGCTGCAAAATGGCTCTTTCCTCTGTGTGCAGCTGGGAGAGATGTGGCTTCTTTCCCACATAAGGATAGTGTGTGGCATGCCTTTGTGGTTAGTCCAGCAGTGTCTCTGATCTGTGATCTCTCTGTACCCAAACACAACACAGCCCTCCTGAAAAAAATGTAGATTTCTTTAATATTAGTATTCCTCCACTTTGCTGATGGCGGGAGGAGGGAGCCCATTCTGGCTGGCAGCCGTGATGTCGGTGGAGGTTTTGTTCTTATTTCATTATATCCAACCTCCTGAGTCCCTGATCTGCTTTGAGTGACCAGTATTAATTCCCAGTAAATTCACCTTTTTATTGTTATTTTTTCACTCACCTTGCTGAGAGGCTGTCTAACTACTTTCTTTCTTGGTTTCTCGCCTTGGGGCAGCCAGGAAAGCAACATCCATCATCCCAGCTCCCTATTATTAACATTTTATTGACTTTTGTACCTACACTATTTTCCATTTATAACCTAGGTAATCTGAATTTTCCTATGCCATGCCCATCTTAAGACCATATTAGCTGGGTGTAGCAGTGCATGCTTTCAATCTCAGCTACAAAGGAGACCAAAGGAGGAGGATCACATGCTTGATCGCAGGTGTGGCAACTTAGTGAGACTCTGTGTCAAAATAAAAAAAATTTAGTTGCACCAAGGCAACTAAATAACAGCTCTCTCACACACAGAAAGCCTCATTCAAAACAGCTCCCTCAAAAAGTTCTCTTAAAAGGATTCACTTGTAAAATTCTCAATTCAGACTGGAAACCCTCATCAACTACAAAGCAACTGATTGTTCTACGTCTTTCTCCACTAATCTACTAGATCCCTAGGGAATAATGTAAATTTGCAAAAACCCTCCGGGAAATCATTTATACTAGCAGATGCGTCTAGGTTGCTTCATCAGAGGAGTTATATCTCATCAGCTGGGAAAAGCAGACTCAAGTTAGGACACCATTCCATACCCAATAGATATGGACATCACTTTAGATAGACATCCAGATGTAGATGATCTTCTATTACTGAACAAATAAATGTTTGTAGTATTAGTTTTTAATTTCATACAATTGTATGAAAATGATACTTTTAATTACTAAAAGTTGTTATCTTTTTACAAGGAGACTCATTGTCATGGTTTTATAAAGAACAAAATATATTTTCATTTTTAATGAAATAGACATCCCTAAAAGGTTTTAGGACAGTCTAAAGATGCCCTCAAATGTTCCTTGAAACACAGTGTTATATTAGTTCCTATGTATCAGAAGGAATGAATTCACAGAGTACTTCATTCTTTCTAATAAAAATTTATTTGATCAATTGTCAGGAAAGTGCTGGAAAACAGGAAATACTTTCATTAGCAATATTCCTGGATTTGAAGAACATTTTTAAAGTAGGTGCACAAGGGGCATCCTCAGATCTCTGTCTAGCATGGAGCTCTCTCTTTTGTGTCTGGTCAGGAGTCACCAAGCAGTAAAGGCATTTCAGGAGACCAAGGCCTTACGCCAGGCTCCCTTGAAAACAGCTGAATAAGCCATGGTTAAAATCTTTGGAGAGAGTTGAACAGGGAGTAGTACAAACACAGAAAGTCTCATTTATGAATCACTTTTGGCCATTATTCAGCAGACACTTAGAGAGCACTGTGCAATGTAGTCAATTTTAATGGTCATTATTCTAAATACTAAATACCTCTTTTGAAGAAAAAAATGAGAGAGAGAGAGAGAGAGAGAGAGAGAGAGAGAGAGAGAGAGAGATATAGATATCGGGATCAGGATGTTGTGACCAAGGCTTAATTGAGTCAGGGTTCTCCAGATGACTAAACCATAAGGTGTATGTACTAATATAGAGAGATTATAGATTATGTTCAATAATTGGCTTACATTATTGTGGTAATTGATAAATGCAAAATCTGATAGTGGCAATCAGTAGACAGGGAAACCAGGGAATAATTGCATTGTGAGTCCAAAAGCAATCTGATGGAAAGGTTTTCTTCTTGCTCTAGGAAGTCACTATTTGCTCAATTAAGGCCTTCAACTGATTTGATTAGGCTTACTCATATTAGAGAGGGTAATTTCATTTACTCCAAGTTCATCAATTTAAATGTTAATTGCATCCAAAAGAACTTCCATAGAAACATCTGGAATAATATTTGACCCAATTAATGGGCACTGGAGCCTAGCCGCATTGACTACAATTAGCCACCACTAGATTAAACCAGGCCTAAACAAAATCAGAAATGAATCCTCTGTGGTTCAGGAGAAGTCTGCATACCAGGCTGGAATTTCCTGCACCAGTAACTCACAGTTCCCCACGCCAGATACACTAGCCAAGACACTAAACTTTGCCATTTCCAATTCTAGGGGCTGAGAGGCTTCCCACTGATTTGTCAGTAAGGGAGAGATAACTTAATGACCTCTCACTGATTCAAGAATCATTCCCAAGAAAGAATAGGTGAACATGAATTCCAAGAAAGAGCAAAACCAAGAGTTAAAAGGAGAAAGGTCATCGCCTAGGGAGACCATAGCCAGAGAGAAGACAAGAGAAACATTCAGAAATGTCAAAATCCAGTAAAATTGGACTTCAAGAAGGGAGTCAAGACAGCCTGAGCAACTTCCACATGTCTCTTCTGAATAAAATTTTATAGAAAAAATTCTAGCCCCCCCCCAAATTAATTGGAATAAATCTTCAGCAGGGAAAATAAGAAAAAAATTTTGCGGGGTGCATAAAAATAAATATATTTAGATCCAGAGGATTTAAAAATGTTTTCTTTTTTGTAAACATACAAAGTGATATGTTCAAGAACAAGTTAAAATTAAGAGCATAACAGATCATGTAATCCTAACAAGAATGGAGGGATTTTTCAGAAAGTAAGAATGTTCTAAATTTCCCTTGAAAGGAAAATTGGGAAGGAAAACACAAGATTTATAAAGGCCATATTCCTTAGAAGCAGTGCCAGGGTGGGAGAAAAACCAAGTTATTTTGTTTCCAATAAAAAGCAGGCACGTGATTAAAAGTGCCAGAAATTGGGAATGAAAGATTGACACCCCCAAACCACCAAATAATATGAAAAGAATCAAATAACACAATATTATTTTGAGACCATCTGAAGTTCATAATCTCAACCATTCTTGATCTACCAAGCAGTACATTTTTGAAGTAAGACCTCATGTTCAAGCTCATGTATGAACATACATGTTTTTGGAAAGCTTAGAATGATAATGACAGGTTTTTAACTAAATGATAAGCATTTTACTTGTATAATTAGAAGACTCTCTATTTTAAATTTTAAGGTGTAAGCTAAGCAATATAGACCTATAGGATGTGTCAGGGAAGTTGAAGAAAGGAAACATTAATGGGTGATAGGTTGAGAGGAGAAAGCTTCAGGGCAGAGGTGGATATTAAATAAGAACTTGAAGGAAGACCTGGCTTGAAATGGGAAAGAGACTAAGCAAGAGAGAGAGAGAGAGAGAGAGAGAGAGAGAGAGAGAGAGAGAGAGAGAGAGAGAGAGATTCCAAATGTGAGATAGATTGTTAGAAGAATGTCATGATCAATGTAAAGGCAGTTGAATGTAAGACACTAGGTAAAATGTGTGATCAACATATGGAAATATGGTTTAAATTGAGATAATCCATTTCACAGTGACAAATATTTAGGTCGTTGAAATAGGGAAAATGGCACTAATGCTTAAACTCTGCCATTATTTAAACATAGTCAAGATAAAACTGAATATCACTTGGTACTATGGTTGGCATTTCTAAAGGAAGACACCTCTTGTTCTGCAAGCTTATATGTGACTAGGAGGTTGAACTGTGATAATGGATGTGCACATCAATTCATTTTCTCTGAGAATCTGAGAATATAATACAATCAGCACATCTATTTCAAATATGTCATTTTCATGAAGCATAGTTATCAAAGATATACATGTCACGAAAACACAGATGATTTTCTGCCTTCTCCAAGTTGTTTGTTTTAGAAACTGGTCCGGGTGGGTGATTCCTAGAGACATTAAAATGAAGATGCATAATACTGGTGAAGAAAATTTTGCTGATTTGAATGCTTGTTTGTTGATAAAACCAGAAACAAAACACTGATGGTCACTAAAATGGAGCTACATTGGTGCCCATTACCTAACTGAAGTTTTTAAATGACCCATCAGGCAACAATTATAAATGCAAAACACAAGTAAACCAAAGAAAGAATCTCACTGCTACCAGTGCTACTGACTTCTTTATGGTAACAACTAAGGTTTCTGCTAAAATAGCTTCTATCAATTTGTATGAAAAGCCACCCCATCATGAGGCACCCTTTCATTGGTGCTGAATAACTCAAGAATGTGAAGTGCCAATCTTATCAGAATTTATACTAAAGGAAAAATTATATCATTGAAATACACACACACACAAAAACAGTGTGTATGATAAATTAGCTATTAACACAGTGAGACTAGTGTTTAATTCAACTTTACATTTGAAATTCTAATGATAAAACAATATACTTTTGCTTTGTGTTCTTGTCCTCACTCCCTCACTCCGAGTTTTGCTTCAGATAACTTTTTCTTCTCATATTTTAGAAGTTTAAGTGTACACACCCTACACACAGACACACACAATGTTGAACCTTTGCTTTTAACCACCCCTAAACATTTCCATCTCTTCCATATAGGACACAGTAATGCTTCATGTGAACAATATTTTATGCCTTTTAGAAAGAAGAATAGAGAAGTCAGAAGAGGAGTAACCAGGGAATAAAGAGTTTTAAACTGATTTGTTTTACTAGTTCACTTTTTCAACAACCATATATTTCAGAGTGCATTCCTTTTCAATTCCAACAAGAGGGGAGGTAATATTACCAATTCCATGCAAATTGGTCTTGTCTTAAATTATTCAAATGGCTTTATTATCATCAGCGAGGATATTTTCTAGCATTCAATTTCTATTTTGAACTTTTCCCCTATTTCTGGTAGGATTTTCCAGTGGCTGGTCTTTCATTTCTGTGTCACATTTTTCATTGAATTTGGAAGTTATTCAGTCATTAAATACAATTTATTAAACTACATTACAACTAAAACGGATGCTAGAAATTCAAACACAATAGAAATTAATTTGTTTTTATATGGCATTCTCAAACATCTGTGTTCTAGGTCATGTGTCCTTAAGAGATAAACTTATATTTTCAGCAAATTATTTAATGTCACAAGGGACTATAAGACTCATTTTCGCCAGAGTTGTTATTTTAAACATAAAATTTCTGCAAATATGCAATTATACTATTTCTGACAAAAGTGTTAGAATACTGCTTAATTTAGTCCTCACAAATTTGACAGCCCTCTAATGCTTCATATCATTAGAGTTGCTATAATGTGGTTTATAGGTGCATGACAATGGTTTCATTGCTACCTTTTTTTTTTCCTGTGCTTCCAAGTAAACAGAAAAATATTTAGTGGAGACTGTTAAGTCAGTTGAAAAAGCTCAAGGTAATGGTGATTTCTTAAAACATTAAGGATAGAAAGTAAATATTTTAAAACATATGCCCTCCCCCCCCACCCGACTATGGGACATTATTAATGCCAGGGACTTCCTATCAGAGCATAACTTGTGTCTTCATTCTACTAAATAAATTAGTTACCTCTGAATATTTCTTATACAAATGCCTCTTCTTGTCTTCTTTAATTTTCTCTTTTAGTGTATGCTATGGTTTTATTTTTACTCTCAATAGATATGTGCTATATATACATACACATTGATACATACAAAATATAAACATGAGCCTTAACAATGAGTACATCTGGATATCTGTGAGACTATAAGTAATTTTAGTTTTATCCTTTGTTTTTTTTATATTTTCCAGGTGTTGTGTAATAACCATACTTTGTGTTATCATTAAAATTACAAAGGTACTGTATATGTATTTTAACTTCAAAATACAGCAAGAAGAATATCAATTCAGAGAGAGGGTAAGGAGGAAAGTAAACTATATGTGCTTTAGACTATTAAATATTTAGATATTTCAATATCTGCATCTATCTGCATCTACTACTTGCAGGTATTATGTTAGTGCAGATAAATTGAGAACATATTCTTCCAGTTCCATGCAGATGCATATGTGGAATATTACAAGAGAATTGAGATTATCAGAGATGTAATCGATTTATAAAGTGCTATTACCTTAACACGAATCATGACCATTTTACTAAATATTTCACACCTGCTGAAGTTGCCCGTCTCCATAACATAACACCACCATCATCTTCTCAAGCCTCAGAGTTGATTCCACTCTTTCCTATCTCTCCTGAAAAGCCAATCTGTCAGAAATGCCTACCGTCCCTACTTCTCAGCATGGCACATTGTCCCCTTTCCCTCCACCTCCACTGCTGCCACGCAGCCCAGACCACCACTGCTCATCTGAAACTCTGGAATAGAGTCCTCACTGCTCTTGTGACCATAGGTCATGTTACATTATTTCTCCTCTTGAATCATTTACATTAAC
This sequence comes from Ictidomys tridecemlineatus, assembly GCF_052094955.1. Lineage (NCBI taxonomy): Eukaryota > Metazoa > Chordata > Mammalia > Rodentia > Sciuridae > Ictidomys > Ictidomys tridecemlineatus. Next base: position 23,582,014 of record NC_135490.1, read on the forward strand.
TTGTAGTTGTTGTAAAGTCGTATAAAACCCAACCTCCTGTTTTACCATTCCCTCTCTGCCCCCAGATCTTTATTGTTTCCTCAGCCTCTCCACGTTCTTTTCCAACTTTGTTCTTTTGAAGCACTTTGTTGTCATTGGAGACTTTTCTAGTAGGCATTAATGGACAGATGCATTCAATACATGGCTCCCTATCCCAAAGTGCTCTGTGAAAGCAATGACCTCTTCGTGTCACTCACCTCTACATTCCTTGAAGACACTCTGCTGTTTTCACGATGATTTTCAAAAAACATCCTTCAGACACTCTGTTCTGCTGCCCTGAGAAATTAAAAGAGCTTTGTTCACCTGGACAGTGATTAGTTCAGGTACGACTGGAAAACAGGGAAATGATGTCAGAGTAATGCAGAGGTGGTGTGGTGTCTGTTTGCTCACATCTTTTCCCTAGATTCACATTTTAAGCAATCCTGGAAAGGTTTCTCAAAATTAATGAGAAAGTCTAGCAGTATATGACATTTTTAAATAAAAAATCTGAAAGTGATATGTTCTTTTATTTAAAAAGTAGCTTTTCCAGTGGCATCAAGAATGCTGTTTACATCTGAGAGAAAGCAGATAAAGCAGGTGTAAATTTATCTCTGTTCTCTGTCCAAATAATTGACTGAAAAGTCTGCACTCTTAGCTTTGTAATTTTTCATGTAATTTTATTTATGATAGTGAATGTCTTTAAGTATGTATATTACCTTACAGAGGAAGTACAAGCTTCAAGGTTTCAGGTGGCCAAAAGTTGACTGCCATCACATGCAAAGGGAGGTAGCAATTTAAAGACAATAGTATTTTTATTTAGAAAAAAAAAAGTTACTCTTTTGTTAGTATCCTGAATACAAAATTCCATAGGTTTTTAATGGACTTTCGCAGTACTACCATTCCCTGTTTAAAGTAGTTTGTAAGCAGAGATGTTTAGTAATGTCTGTTTGGCATTTCAGCAGCAATACTTGAACCTCAAATTGTTCATTTATAAGAAATGATTATGTTTAGAAGTTCAGTACAGGGACAAGAAAAAAAGGTAATGAAACAGGAAATTAGTTTCACATATGTGAGTGGCCTGATAGTATATAGCTAATCAGAAGGCCCTCCTTTATAGAATAATTCCATGTGCTAATTTATATATAGGAAAGTGTGCACAGGAAAATATCTGAGATCCATAATTATATTATGGACTCTTGATTTCCTAGGAAGAGACTGCCTAATTTGAGATATTTTCATATAGTTTATACTTCATCCATTCATGTATTTATTCAACACATATTATTGATCATCTACCCAGATTTAAGCCCTATGTAACATCCTTAATATTTATTCACGAATAAGTTTCTACCTTTAGAAGGCTTTAGACTAGATCTTAAAATTATTTTATCTGTGATTTATAACCTTTGCTTCAGTAATATACTGGGCAAAAAAAATTCTGAAACATTATATACATCTTCATTCAAAAGCCTCATTGAACACTATGCCTAGAATGATTTATGGTGCCAAAAATAAAATTAGCCTTCTCTTTATATTGTTGCTTTGAGGAATTCTACTTTAAGTATAATTATTTTTGATTTGTACGTTACTTCTGTATGCCTTTTCCTTTGTCTTTAATGTGATTTCACATTAACATCTTTAGGTATAGATATGGTTTTAACTGTTCAAGACTAGCTTGTGTTCATAAATATGAGAATGTGTTTTTCATTATACTGAAAAGCTCTCATTCATCATCATATCAAGTACAACTACATCTATACTTTTCTTCTGGCATTTCAGTGTACCCATGTCAAGTCTTGCAAATAGAACTATAACCTGTTGAAATTGGCTTTTCATTTTATTTTTTATTTTTTGCACCAAAGATTGAACCCAGGGGTGTTTAACCATTGAGCCACATCCCCAGCCCTTTTTTTTTCTGTTTTTAATTTTGAGATAGGTTCTTGCTAAATTGCTTAGGGCTTTGCTAAATTGCTGAGGCTGGCTTGAACTGGCCATCCTCCTGCCTCAGCCTACTGAGCCACAGGGATTACAGGCTTGTGCAACTGACCCCAGTTGAAATTGGCTTTTTAAATTCATATATTTAAAGTCAATTTTTGATTGTAATTTTTATTTCTAATATTTTTTCAATATTTCTGGTTTATGTATCCCATATAGTATTTCCTATTTAAAATTCATTCATTTAAATGACTCATAATTTTATAATTTCTTATTTTACAGTCTCTCAAATAGTTTCACTTAGAATTATAAATATAATTATTAGAAATATAATCTTTAAAATATATGTGGATGTTTGGGCATGCACACACATGCACATGGGCACACTTATTCTACTAGTGGTAGAACATTTGTTCATATACTTTTCAAATACTAACTGTGAGCATTTGTTTGGTGGGTCTTTATCTATGGGAATCCTATGAAAGTGCATGGATAAAAAGTCCCTCCAGATGAATTTCACTTTTGCTCTTGCAAGGGGCACAAGCAGTATTACTAGCTCTCCACCATTTATGCCACATTTTCCCTTTGATGTGGAATTCCTCAGTCCATGCAGGAAATATAAATGTGTATCCAGAAGGCCCAGAGGGTGAAATATTAGGAGAGATAATATTTTCCCATTCATATCCAAGGTTAAGACCAGCAGTCTGTTTTCTTGAACAAAGGTCTCATTTGCTATTTTAAACTTACATTACTCTTCAGCCACCAACCACCAAGATAACTATACAAGTTTATCATTCTGCTTCTTGGTTCCCATATTTCCCCCTCACCACCACCACTTTGGATTTCTATAACATTGAAGTTCCACTAAACATTTCAACCAAATTAGCATAGAATATCCAGCATTTGTAGACATATTTTAGTGAAATGATTTCCATGTTATCTAGTCTGCTCTATAATCCCATATGACTTATACAGAATTATGTTTACTTTATCTACCTTAAATAATGTTTATAACAGAAGTAATGGAACTACTAAATGGATGTGCTTTATCCCAACTACCTATTGAATATACTGAACAACTCATTTTTCCTCCCAAATTATACATAATTTTATGGTTCTGTGATCAAACTTACACAGTGCAATCAAAAAAGACAAATGCAGGCTACAACTCTGATTATCAGCTAATATTCCGATACAGTGCCTTAACAATAACATCAAAACCCAACATTGTTATTAGCGATAATTCCTCCTTATTGTTTCTTGAGAACAGGGAATTACCACTTTCAGTGTCACCCAACCCTGTACACAAACATTTCTCTTAGCACATGACTGGTCTTAGAGGTGCTTCAGTTGCTTCTTAAGTCTTCATAGTTAAGAAGGAGATGGCAACATAAGCTGTTCTAAGGCGCATCAGCAAGTCTGGGATTAGTTATCATCAGTTTGAAATAGAGGCCAGGAAAGACCTTACAAAATTAGGTTAGATGGTAAAATAGAAATCTGACAATATTTGTTTCTTATTGGCCCAATAATTCCAAAAGGAAATGTGCCTTCTAGAAGCACTTCAGGTGAGCTGCCAGCTTTCAGATTTACTTGGGAGCACTACATGGAAAAGACTAGAGGAGACATGAAAATGAGTTTGTCCACCATCTCCATCAACAGAACTTTTCAAGAATTGCCATATACAAGACATGGTTTTAGATAGTTCAAAAATTCATCTGCAGTTTCTCTTGTTTCACTCAACTGACCTGAGACCTAAACTAGAAAGCATTTTGGATCACAAATCACAAAATTTGGTGACAAGACTAGAATTGAAAATCTATAGGAGCTCTTCTAAAGGCATATATCTCATCTTATTCCCCCCCAAATAGTTTGACTCCTGAAGCCTGCTAAATTTTATCTGTTCTTGCATATTATTTGCCACCTTAACTCTCTTTTTTTTTTCCAGCTAATGTTTCTTGATCATGGTTACACTTGAGGATCATTTGGGAGAACGTAAAACCTAACAGTGAAAATGGTGTTCAGCTTCCACTCCAGAAAAGTTAAATTAGAATTTCTGAGAGTGGAGATCTAGCGCTGATATGATTCCAGATGTTCCCCAGACAATTTTACTGTGTAACTGGGTTAAGACCTGTGAAGCCCAGGCTGCAGGTGTAAGCAGGGGAGCAGAGGCTCTGCAGCCTGATCAAGAACAGGGAAGGAGGGGTTGGCCATGTTATCCCAACCCAGTAGTTAGGCTGCTGTGGGGAAACATGTGGCTGGAGGATGGTGCTTAGGGCATACATGTGTCTCCTTTGCTCTTTACAAAGCATTTGGGAGATTTGCCCTGAGGTAATTAATGCTTCAAGTTCTACTTACATTGGTTGGAAATTCCCTCAGGTTTACCTCTGAGAAGCAGCTGAAGGTGTAGTTTATATATTAAGTAGATTCTCCTTTTTCAGAACTTCAAAATTGATTAAAGCATTGGTAATATTTATATGCAGGTTAAATATTTTCTTTTACAACATTTTACTTTATGTAAAACATGGATAAAAGACTGTGACTGTAAAACATTTATTAAAATCCACTAATATACCTTATCTGCTGCTTTGCCTACTATAAATTATTGCCTGTTTTCTACCACAGGTAAAAATATTATCACAATAACTATATAAGTGATTTCTTTTTTATGCCTTTTCCAGAGATGTTTTAAAAACTTAATTAGGAATTTCTGTTTTATGGCATTTTATTTTTTTTTTCTTTCTATTTCTGTATTTAGTTTATTAATCTAAATCTAAACATAGGGAAGATTCTTTTAAGATCACATTCTCTCTCTGCCTCTGTCTCTTCTCATCAATTGAGTCACAAATTCTTAAATTATTTGAGACTGAATTTCAGTATTAGAAAATTTGAGTTTACATATGAGACCTACAATTTTTATTTTAACAGTACTCTAGTTGTTTCCAATTCAGTTCATCTTTGCATAACACTTTGAAAAACAGTACAATGTGATATAAATTCCTTCATGGAATACATTTTTTTTTTTGATGTCCTGGGGTTGTGGTTGAAAATACAAATAGGGATAAGAAACGGACTTGACTTTTAAACAGACTTGTTAGTTTAATAGTACTGATGGCTATAAATGCTGTTGGAAAGCTACATGTTGAATTACATATGGGAATTTAGTGAGGTAAGGAAAGTATTCTTCCAGGGAGTAGTATGTGAGCATTTGTATAGAGCCATGAGAACTGAAGTCAAATTAAGGAGAATATTCTAGGTAAATGGAGTGGTATTAGAAAAAGCTCAGGCATAGGTGTCCAGTTCATATGGGTGATAATGCCTAGATTCAACAACACATGTTACAACTGTTGGGCCCAGTTTTCAGTGCTCCTAAGTGGTTCTATTAAGACTGTGAAATATCTTGAAAGAATTTAAAATCTAACTTGTTCTAGTGAGTCAAAGAAATATCTATTGATATTTTAGTGTATCTAGAACCATGGGACTGAGAATCTATTTCTTATCTACTTTATAAAAAAGACATTGTGAACAAGGTTAATAAATGAATTTAAAAAAAAATAGCAATTCTTCCATAGGATTCACTTCCAGGTTCATCTCCTGTTTTCCTTGGAAGACAACAATCTTGATATGTTTAAATAGACAGCTCAACAATTAAGTTTTTCTACTTAGTCTAATAAGAAATTAAACCAGAATTTTTTTTTCCTTTTTATCAACTTTAGTTTTATTCCCAGAAATATGCAACAACATCCCAAGCAAAACTACCTCTAGACATTACTACATGACCAAAATGCTATACTAATGAGATTTTGGGGGAGGTAGCCATTCAGATGCAAAGTAATGAAGACTGCAAAAAAGTGAAATGTTTTACCTATACATTTTACCATTTTATTTCTTCTCTTCCCTTTCTTGGTACCCAATTATCCTTCCACCACCAATGCATTCAGTTTCTGAGTCTTTAAGGGTCTTATGACCTTCTAATAATTCACTAATGACTTTAAAAAAATAAGAAATCAATATTTGGAGATGCAAGTCTAAAGATTTCTGCCTCATCCAGGTATGCTGGCATATGCTTATAATCCCAACAGCTCAGGATGCTGAGGCAGGAGGATCACAAATTCAAAGCCAAACTTAGCAAGGCCCTAAGCAATTTAGCAAAATCCTATCTCAAAAAAAAAAAAAAGTCAAAGGGCTGGTGTTGTGGCTCAGTGGTCTAAGCACCCCTGGGTTCAATTTGTGGTATTAAAATAAAAATGAAAAAAGATTTATGCTCCAATAAATTCCTTGAGAGGAAATAATTTAGGTTATAAGAGCTTTATGCTAAATTTTTAAATTATACTGCACAAAAGGTCTGCTATGTTATTGCTAAATTCTTTGGATCATACATGTTGCTTAACATTCAGGACCTATACCAAATTAGTTTACTTGAAGCAGACTGGGACAGAAATTGGCACGCAAGAGGTTTATTTCAGAATACTGTTGCGATCACCACAGGTGGTTGAGAAGGAAAAGAAACAGAATTGGGAAGAAAAGAGATATGAGCTATGGTATAATCTCAGTGAAGGATTCAAAAAGTTAACTGCTGCTGGGATGGCCCTTCAGCATTGTCACACTATGGGCAGCAGAATTGGAACTTCACATGACCCATAGACCAGGAGTTCGATTCAGGTTATATTGAGGCGGGGATTCAGTCTAGGCAAAGTGCTTACTCTCAGAAAGGGAAACCTAAAGCAGGGCTGAGAACTGACTGCACCCTATAGTTAATATTCACTTCCATGGGCAACAAGGTCTATTACTACTGAATAGTAATAGACTCTTTGTGATCCACCATAATTCACACTCTAAAGTCATAACTTCCATTGTATTGGTGTTTTCAGGTGAGAACTTTGGGAGTTAATTAGGTCTAGAAGAGGTTATAGGGGTGTACCTCCATATTGAAATTAGCTCCTTCATATAAAGAGGAAGAGATGGAATCTTTTTCTCTCTTCACCACATGAGAACACATAAAAAATGTGACCATCTGCAAGTCAGGAAGCAGACCCTCATCAAAGAACCAAATTGGCAAATAATTTTATTTTGAACTTTATAGCCTTCAAAACAGTGAGAAAAAAAAATTCTGCTGTTTAGGCTACTCAGTCTAGCTCAAGTTGATGACAATAAAGTCCTTCTGTTCTGAAAAGGGATTTGCATGACATGGCCCAGCGTCTGCTCTAGCCATGTACATCCCCCTGGAAGCAACTACTGATGGTCGCTCCCCCACTGCCTGATAGATTTAGTACTAAAACTGCAGTTTGTCCATTAAGAATATATTGTGTGCTTGTCAATGTGGAGCCACTGCTGTTGGATATAAATCACAACACTATGTCAGACAAATGTCTTAAGATTCATGCCCATCATCCTCTCCTTCCCTGAATCTGATGGAATATGGAGAGAATTTTTAAAAGTCTTCTACTCAGTAAGGCACAGAAGGTAGATGAAAATTAAAATCAAATGTCCCTGAATAGTAAGAGGATAAAGAACCAGGGACCCACAGCACAAACCAAGATTACCAGAACACTCATTGCACCTTTGCCCTTTGCTGAAGCTGAGGGAACAGGTGGCAAATTACCCCAGGAGGGAGCATGCCAAATTGAAGCCTCAGACCACACCCCTCCCTCCAGTGTCAGGAAGACACAGAAGCTCCAAAAGCCCAACTCATCCCAGGGAAGAAGAGCGACAGAGAATCCATGAAGTTGACTATCTCAGAAAACACAGCTTTAAACTGATAGTTACCTTGTTTTGGAAAGATGTTTTCCACCATGATGGAAATCAAGGCTGGGGATATATAAATTCATTTAAACAGCAATGACAAATTGCTACATTTTTATAATGCTCTTTGTTTTTATTTAGTACTTATCTCTCTGATATTAGATTTTAAACATTTTTTAAACAACAACAAAAAATTAATTGACAGATTTCTTCAGTATTTTGTTATTGTTGTTTTGTTTTTAGCCAACAACAGCTTTTGCTGATTTCACTCCTTTGAGTGTGTGTGTGTGTGTGTGTGTGTGTGTGTGTGTGCGCGCGCGCGTGCGCACACGTGTTCACATGCATGAGAGACAGAGAATAATATCCATGTCTACATACTTGTTGTTGTTTTTTTTATTGTTCTTGCTTTTCTTCTTGGAGTGCTGGGGACCAAACTTGGGCAAAACTAGGAAACCTTGGGCAAACTAGGAAAGCATTCTACCATTGAGCTACATCCCCAGCCTCCTGCCAACAGATTCTAATGCATCCACATTTTTGAAACACTGCCATTTTACTTCTACCATTTTTATATTTTTCTTAATTCAATAATATATTTAAAATATTTAAGTCCCATTTTTGTTTGAGAAAACTTATCTGACCACTCTAGAAAGAGAGCTTCTAGAAGCTCAAAAGTCCTGTTTTAGCTTCATTTTATATTAATAAATGCAGAACTATGGATTCATGCTGGACCCTACCCTTTCTAAACTAGATGTACCTGAGGAATCTTTGATCGTTCAAAATTACATGATGGCTACGGACTGTACCATACAGTACACTTTGGTGTACAGACAACTCTTGTTTATGGTTTATTTATCACCTATGCCCTCACAGAACATTGCACAAGAACTCTCTTAGAGCTGTGGAAACAGGACAAGGATACATACATCCTCTTACATCCCTTAGGGTCCCACTAAAGACACTTAAACCAGCTATGAGGATGATTCTCATCCTCTTTCTGTCTCTCTGTCTCTATCAATGATACATAAATGGATAGATAGATAGATAGATAGATAGATAGATAGATAGACAGATAGATAGGCAGACCTATAGATATATAAAGTTATTGTTAATTTAAATGTAAACATTAAAAAATATTAAAATTAAAGCAAGAAAGTGAGATAAGTGCTTTATATTCTACTAGATTCAGGAAATTTTAAGTCTACTTAAATAGTTTATCATTTATTGAAATTTTATTGAAATAAAATATAATATACTTTTACACTGCTAAGTAGGTGTTGCATAAATAAAAACAGAATAAATAGGATTTCCCACATTTTAGGGAAAATTTGACTAGGGCAGTCTTAAAGTACTTTCTAATTGTGACTCTATGGTCCCATGAAAAGCAGATATCCAATATGGAGAATTGTCATGAGGGTTTTCTAGTTGTTGAAATACTTTTACTTGTTATAAAGATCCAATTTTGTAATATATGCATTGCCTTTCTTGTCAAATTACAATGATGCAAAAGAAGTTGGAAATAGAAATTTTCATTGAAATTAAATTTGTCAAATGTTAGAATTAGAGGAATATGCATAAATCTAAGAAATTTATACATTATACATATACATATCCAGGCATTATACTCACATATATGCATATATTGCACTTACACTCACACATATGCAAGCATGCATACCTGTACACATATATTAATATACAGAGAGCTTGCCTACACATACATAAGTGTATGTGTGCAAAAATACACACATATGCACATGTGCAGAATTATGTGAATATGTATATATGCACATATACTTTAACACATTAATATGCATGAGGATAGGCTTATATTATGTATATATTCAGGTATGTGAATTTTCCTATATTAATGTGTGTATGCACATATACAAAATATATATACATATATATACACACACACTTGCTGATGCGCAAAGACTTCACATATATAGAGATCTCTCTCTCACACACACATACAATGAAAGACGTACGTGTTCTCCAAGAGAAAAATATAATTGAAAGTGAATTAATTATTTATGATCTATTTCATAATTTAATACTTACAAAATTACTGTTTGCTCTTTTGAAATATTTTATATTACAGAAAATAAGCACACCATATTTTAATGAAAACAACATTTATTAGTATTTCTTTCAGCATGATTTGTTTCTTGATATTTTCTCAGCTTCAAAGAAATATGGATACAAGGATAATTGTATGCTTTATGTTCTAGAGGAAAAGAATTTTCTCAAAAAGAAATAACTCAAGGGAAAAATATGCCTTAAACTAGAGAAAACCAATATATAATAGAAATATCAAAAGGGCATGTTAAACTAATATTGTTTGTATGTTTCTCCTGGGGGTAAACTTACATTTATTCTTTTATAATATTAAGAAGAAAGAAGAGGAAGGAGCAAGTTAAGGAATAAAATATATGAAGAAAAGTGAGTGACAAAGAGATTTCTAAATAAAAAATAAGTTGGACATAGGTATTTGTTGGATTTTGGGTGTGCTTATTAACAATTCATTTATTTCAGAAAACCAGAATATCTAAGAACTTGTTTCTTCTTTCTTTAAAATATGTTAATAACTTATTACCTCTAAGAAACTGTTAAAACAAATATTCCTCACCCCTAAATTTATATAATCATCTAAGGCAATATCTTATAGATATGCAGCATAAATATTATAAACCCCATTTGCCCCTTAGTATAATATAAATACAAAATCCATGCATTTCAACAATATTTATTAAAAATCTAATATATGTTTGTTGAACTGTTGTATGAACAACACACTTAATAGCATGTGAAGAACACACATATTAATAAGTGTGTCATGTGTCTGAATTGGGGCCATGCTATCTGCAAGCATGCAAAAATTAGTTCTTTTTAGAATGGGTACAAAGTTATGAATAATTTTATGTATAAATATGCATGCAGAACATAAATAGATACGTAGTACTTCATAGTATTAACATTTCATTGGGTGGGGCATTAGTGAATGAAGAAAAGCCTCTTTGCGGGGAAGGATAATAGTAATAATTACAAATTCTAAGAAACATTGATGTACAGGAAGTAAGAGAGACACAAAAGAGAAACAGTAATAACATCAGATAGAGGAATTGCATGAGAGATCTTTCAGAATATAAGTAGAGTTAGCTAGGAGATTAGGGTTGCACCAGGGATTACAAAGTAACTAAAATGTAAATAATAGCAATGCAGAGTATCAGAGATAGGAAGCAATGTTGCCCATACGGAGTACTGAAGGCACACTAGTGGAGCTTAGGGTGAACTTAATCCTCAGAGTAGAAAACAAAATGGTAGAGATGTATATGGCTTAAAAAGTTTGAGTTTTTCTTTTGGCATGGAGAGAACACTGATGGCTTCTCAGCAGTTAATTGGTAGAGTCTTATTTGCATTTTAAACACACAAGTTATGTAAGCAATAGAAGCTGTAAAGAGACTATAGATATGATTTTTATATACAGATATATTTTCCTTTATCCACAAATCCAAAACCCAAAATGGACTGAAAACAACCTTTTTTTCGTACTGAATGGATATGAAACTCTTTATAATTTTCATTTTTCTCTTTATATATAATTGCATGTTTCATTATGATAATATTATGTCCTGTTAGGAATTTTGTGTCCCAAAACCCTGACAATGTTACTTAATTCACAGTATACTCAATGAATTTCATTTATAAAATATAAAAAAGGAAAGAAAAGCCAAAACTGAACTGTGAAGCTCCAAAAATTTGGGATTATGTTACTTAGCTTTCCGTTGCTGCAACAAGTATCTGAGATAAATTGACCTAATGGAAAGAAAAGGTTTATTTTAACTCATGTGTCAGAAATTTTAGCTCACGATTGCTTGGCCTTGTTGCTTTGGACGTATAGCATCATGGTAGAAGTGTGTTGATGGAGGAAATCTGTTTGTGTTACTGTGTTCAGGAATCCAGGAGACATAGAGTAAGAGAGAAGAGGTCAAAAATCCCAATATTCCTTTCAAGGATACTCCTTCCATTACTTAACTTCCTTCCACCAGGGCCCACCCCTTAAAGATGCCACTACATCTTAATAGTGTCATTGGTTTATAGACAATCCTTCAACACATGAATCTTTGGGCAATATTCAAGACTCATATATAGCAGGAATATTGGAAAAGACTTTGTAGAACTATAATCTGTGTTCAGGGTTTACTTTATGCCAATCACTGTGCTAAATGATTTACATATTTTTATTTTATATTTCACAACAAGTTTATTAGGTAGTTATTTTTACCTCCATTTGATTAAAAATAAAAAGAAGAGAGAATTTAAATTGCTCACAACAAATATATAAAATCAGATAATTCTTAATATACTTGCCCAAATTCAAAGCTCACGTCATTTATCGAATGGATAGATAGGTACAGATAACAAAAATGAATGAATTGTTCTTCATATCTTTCTCTATACTCATCATGTAGCATAAGAGTGCTTGATCTATGTCCTCTGAGCTTTCATAAAGAACTAAATGATTTTAAGAGATTCAAAAGTGATTATATGACCAATATGGCCTTGCTCTGAACATTGAAGAAATGAGTACAAGGAAAGCTATATATTCACAGACTTTTGTTTATTGTCACTTTCAAGAGATTATTCTTAAGAATTTTCAGAATTCATAGTCATGACTATTCAAGAATAAAAGTGATTTCTTTGTCCTTGTTAGAAATCTTCATACCTTACATTTTCATATCAGATCAAAGATCTCAAAGTGAAGTCAAATAGTCTTCTCTTATTCTGTTTTTTCAGTAAAAGGGGCTGAAAATAATAAAGTCAACTCTTTTGCACTTGAATAGAAACCATAGAATACCCTAAGTGCTGTAGTATTTTTCCATAAGTTAATTAAAATAGTGATTGAATTATTTCTTCCTGGAGGATGTAAGAAAGATCTGGCTATAATATTTTCTCAGAGTAGAGCTATTACTCTAAGGATTTAATGGGGTCTACTTTCTGCATTTCTTTTTTCCTCTGCCTTTTAGACAAATAAAAAAATAAATCTTAGTCTATAAACCTAGAGATGAAAAGAAACCTAAGTGGCTTTACAATTAGAAAGTACATTAAATGAAAACCAGGTAGCAGATTCATGAATCATCTTTTGCTTTGTTCAACAAAATCTTAATTTTTGTGTCACGTTTTTAAGTCATTTGTTCTTATTAGATAAAGTCACATATAGGATATTTATGAAGAACATATTATTTGAAGCCACACTACCCAGCTTGAATTCTACTAATTGGGTGTTCTTAAAAAAAAGTGTTTTAACATATACACTTCATTTTCCAAAACTAAAAAAAAAATAGGAAAAATTCTAGTATCAACATTAGGGATTTTTTCTGGAATGCAATAAATTAATGCAAATAAAGCACTAAAGTGGCACCTAATAGGTACTCAATATATTTTATTTCTTAATTATCATAATTACTTGCAACTAAATTTCTCATTAGAAAACAGAGGAGTGGAAGGAAGAATCCAAAGTCAAAATCAATATGCAATGGTCCTAGTTTAGCTTCAAATCGGTTTCTACTTTGGTAGATATGTTTAATGCAATAGTTATTCCCAAACCTCTAATCCCTTTTCACATTCCACATGGATCCTAAAAAAGTAAGGTAGTCACTTTCCAACACTTCCTGTCAGCTAGATGGCCATGGGACCCAACGTTAGGCAAAGAACTGAAAAAGTAAATCTGATGGGGGCTTCATGAAAAATGTTTTTAATCCCAGCAGAAAGAACATAGATATTTTCTACCACTTCCCTGTTATAAATGGACATTTATTTTCTTCAGTGAAGTGGCCATTCTGTGACAATAAGGTAACTGGCACAAAGACAAGAAAACAGTGGAACAATAAGGCACTGAGTAATTCCAATATGACTGAGTTCTGATTTTCCCCACTCATTTGATTATTTTATAAGATTTTATTGTACTGTACTCTTCAGAATCCATACTCTTAAGGTTATTTGTATCTATGTTCCCACATGATGTGAATTCTCTGTAATACACTACATCAAATTGGTAGCTAGGAATTAGCCATGTGGGAATATTTACACCATGAAAATCAGCAAAAGCCAGAGTTTGATTTATCATTTTGTTGAAAAAGTCTAGGCTTAAGAAAGTGACAGTGTAAATGTAAATAATGCAGACAAAAATGTGTCATGCCTGTAGCCATTATAGTTTGAATTGCATAAAAATTTGAGAGAATATCCTTATGGTATTTGCAAACTATTTTCCACTTTAACAAAGAAATCATACATATCACTGACATAGAAATCACATATCACATGGGTAAAGTTCTAACACGTCTGTTATGTACTTTTGTTATTATTTGTTAATGTAAATGAAAATATCAACCAAAATCCATGTCAGAATTGCTCATTTGTTATTTGCAACTGTAGGTTGAATATATAAGTACTATATATATATATTTTTTTCAATATATATATATATATATAACATATAAGTTCAACAAAATTTAACAAAAACATTCTGTGAAAATGAATTGTCTATATGGAATTTACAATAAAGTATCTCTCATTGTAAATTGAGAGCTACACATCCTTCATATCAGTAAAATCTCTATAACAAAATTTTTATTTTTTCTTTTATTGGTTCTTTTTAGTTATACATGGCAGTAGAATTCATTTTGGTACAATTATATAAGCATGGAATATATCTTATTCTAATTAGTACTCCATTTTTATGGTTGTACAGGATGATGGGTTTCACTATGGTGTATTCATATGAAAAGGTTTAAAAATTTCTAGTAATTAGAGAAATGCAAATTAAAACTACACTGATATTTCATCTCACTCCTTTCAGAATGGCAATTATCAAGAATACAAGTAACAATAAGTGTTAGCAAGGATGCAGGATAGGGGTACATTCATACTTTGTTGGTGGGACTGCAAATTGGTACAACCACTCTGAAAAGCAATAGGGAGATTCCTCAAAAAAGTAGGAATAGAGCTACTATTTGATCCAGTTATCCCACTGCTCAATATATATCTAAAGTAGTTAAAAGCAGCATACTATTATGATGCAGCTACATCAATGTTTATAGCAGCACAGTTCACAATACATAAGCTATGGAACTAATCTAGGTGCCCTTCAACAGATGAATGGATAAAGAAAATGTGGTATACATACACAGTGGAGTATTAGTGAGCCATAAAGAAGAATGGCTTTATGATATTCACCAGTAAATGGATGGATCTAGAGACTATCATCCTATTTTTTTCACTGACATGTGGAAGCTAACCCACAATAAGGGGAGAAAGGTGAAAAATAAATATATTCAGGAGATTAGGCAAAGAGGAATCAAGGGATGAGAGGGAGGATAGGAAAAGGTAAGATGGTGCAACAGAGTTGAAATAATTCTTCTATTGATTTATATGAATACTCCATAATGACTGAGTTCCTGATAACATTTTGAGGACCTAAAATCAATGCCAAGGATCACTTAACTCCTGCTCTTATTATTTGAGGAAAGCGAACTGTTTGGAAACCCCAGTCACCTACATTCATAAATCTGATGCCATCTTGTTAACCATATGATCCTAGAAATGCCTCAAACTAGACCCTGTTTGCTTTATGTAGCCCATATGAGCAGTCCCGGTTTAGTGATATACAGATAATGAAAAAGTGAGAGTGTTGTGGTTTCTACTGCAATTTTCACTATAACCATAACTTTAACTTTCTTTGTCAATACTACAACCAAGTTTGTGTTTCTCTGTATTACAACATATATTGATTTTAAAACAAAATAAGTTGTGGTTATTTTCTTAAAGAGAATATAAAGACTACAAATCTTTTTATCCTGGTGAAAAGGTATTCTTATGGAGCACACTTCAACTGGTATTAGTCATCTAATTGATTTATTAATTTAGATAATAAAATTAATTGAAAGTACAGATTAGATATATTAACAAATCATGATATTTTAATTAATTTACAAGATAATTTTAATCTTCATCTTTCACGAGTTCCATTGGATTTAATGTTTTTCCTTCTCTGCTTTTTTTTTTTTCTTTTTGAACTTAGAATTGAACCAGGAATGCTCTACCACTGAACTACATCACCAGCCCTTTTTATTTGTATTTTAAGGCAGGTTCTCTCTAAGTTGCTGAGACTAGTCTCAAACTTTAAATCCTCCTGTCTCAGCCTTCCAAGCCTTCTCATGGCCACAGAAACAGAAATATTCTGCAACATTGGAGGTTTATGTGAAATCCTGCCTGCAGGATCTCATTTAATATTGGGATAACAGTCTTATGCCACCAAGTCCAGGTGTCTCCCTTTTTGATACTTCTTTGACTACCTCTTAGCTATCTCTTCTCCTCCTCTTTCTTCTTCTACCAGGAATTGAACCTGGGGTGCTTAACCACTTAAGTCACATCGATGGCCCTCCCCTTTCTTTTATATTTGAGACAGGGTCTTGGTAAGTTGCTTACTGCCTCACTAAGTTGCTGAGTTTGGCTTTGAACTCATGACTCTCCTGTCCCAGACTCCTGAGCTGCTGGGATTACAGGCATGCTGTACCACGCAGGCTTCCTTAAACTTTTTATTCTTTACCTGGTGAATATTGCTCACTGTTATTCTTCAGAGCATTTATATGAACTAAAAAATAAAGGAAGAAAAAGAAACAATTCTCAGTGAGAAATATAAGAGATGGAAGAATATGGCATCATGGTTCCTAAAGATTTAAAATAAAACATGGCCACAGAAACAGAAATATTCTGCAACATTGGAAGTTGATGTGAAATCCTGCCTGCAGGATCTCATTTAATGGGTTGAGGCTGCTGTTACAAGTGCCCAGGAGCTGTCCTGATAATGGGTCCGTTGCTATGGAAGCAGGCTCAATCTTAGAAATATTTGACAGCACCAACAATGGTTTTACATGATGTTTTTCCTGAATATTGGGGGAAAATAATAGCCAAATAAATGAAAAATATATAAATAGTGGAATAATCAGGAGTCAATAAGTAAACTCCTCTTGTTTCGCATAATTCAGCCTTGCAGGGGAAATGGAAAGTCAAAAATTGAGAATTGGAATTTTTGTCCCATAATAACATTACCAACAACTAATTCAGGGAAGTCTCTTTTGCATAATTTTCCAGCCTGACAAATGTTAATGCTTGCTCAGTGTGGCTGCACCTGCCTAGAGCAAAGTCAGAATGATGTTTAGTTTGCTTCATTGGTAAATTGACTTATTTTCTCTAAGTACAAAAATGGAGTTGTCCCTTTGAATTCAATGATTTTGTTAAAGCCTACTTACATGTGTTGCTTTTATCAGTCTTCATTAATTTTAACATATTTCATTATAGAATGCAAATCTAGAATGTTAAGCTCTTCTAATTGTAAATGAGATACATATGCATAATTAAAATGCAAAGAATAATAATAGATTTATAACATTAAAATATAAAATTCAATAGTACTTTCTTTTATAATTTGCCAGAGGTAACACTCTTACCTCTCTGCATCAATTTTCTCCATATTCTAAAAATTAAATTGATGAGTACTTCATCTAGATTCATAGATTTGCATTATCACTTATTAACTTTCTACTATTGCAGATAAGAAATTTATCTCAAGTCCTCTCCTTCTTTTCGTTTTACTATTTTATTTTTCTCACAGTTTTTTTATTGTCATATTATTTAAATTTTTAAGTTGAGCCAAATGCTGAAGCTTTGTGGATTTAATAAATGTCTCCTTTTGTATAGTTTTCTTTGCATTTGTGATTAAAAAACAGGTATTTTAGAATAATCATATAAGTCTTCACATATCTGTTTTAACAACTATCACAATAACTTCAACGTCTCTATCCTACGTGATAATTTTTTGATCTATTTTTAAAAAATTTCTGGCACCTCCTATTCTAATTTGCTCTGATTATTCTCTGAACATAGAACATCATCCTGAATTCCTACTTGATCATCTCCCTGGAGATTTATTTCCTCTCTGTGCTCTGTTACATCAGTTTTTTCTAGGATCCTGCTTATCCTTTTTATCTACTCCTATATTTTGCCTAGTGATATCTTCCAGTGAGTTTCTAAGAATAAGCATATAAGAAATCAATATTTGAAATTTACCTACAGTTATACTTTTAATGCTAATATTGATTAATAATTATTCTAGATATAGCATTCTATGCTTAAAATAATACCTAATCCCAAATAGCATATATGATCTTGAAAAACAACAAAAAATTTGGAGTTCTCCCTCTGCTTTATTTAAAATCTTCTCACAAGTCTACAGTAATCCAGTGGTGTGTATTGTCAAAAAGACATTCCAGTGTTGTTCTCATTCCCATGTTTGCACATGTGCCTTGTATCTTCAACTGGTACTTATCCACATGCACACACTTCTTAGTTCTCTTGGGATGGAAAGACTAAATTGCACATTACCAAAATACTCTTGTACATGGGGAGCTAGTTTAGATTCCACCAAAGAGACTTGCATCAGATTCCAAAGGCAGTAAACAAGCAGAAGTGTTACTCTTTCCCCAGCATCCACAAACAGGAGCAAGAGCTTCAACCAGGGGAGCTGTGTTTTACTGTTGTTGTTTGTTTTGTTTTGTCTTTTTGTTGTTGTTTGGTTTTTTTATAGAGCATTATATTTGTACATAATATTAGGGTTCATTTTAAGAAAATTAATAGATACAAGGAATTTTATTTTAATCCTCATTTCCCCTTCCTTTCCCCCTTCCCTCTCTCTACCCATTCTTTCTCCTGTTAGTCTTCCTTTGATTATTTATTTATTTATTTATTTATTTATTTATTTATTTCATTAGATAAACACACACATGTAAAATTCTTGCTGACACATTTATATATGAAACCTGCTATTGTTTAATTCATTCCATATTTCTACCTCTTTTCCTTCTTTGCTCCCTCTCTCTGGTTCTCTGTCTTCTACTCTATGGATCTACCTACCTTCCATGATTGCAAGTCTTCTTCCTTAGCACCTTCATTCCCTTATTTCGCTTAGCGTTGACATATAAAACATCTGCCTCTTGATTGTTTGAGTTTGGCTTATTTCACAGGGCAAATTTTCTTCTCCATTTCCATGCATTTACCAGCAAATTCCATTATTTCATTCTTCTGTACGACTAAGTAGAACTCTATTTTGCATATATACCACATTTTCACTGGAGCTCTGTAGTATAATTTGAAATCAGGTATTTTTATGCCTCCTGTATAACTTTTCTTGTTCAGAATTGCTTTGGCTATTCTACGTCTCTTATTCTTCCAAATAAAATTAAGACTAATTTTTCTAGTTTTGTGAAAATATCATTGGAATTTTGATCAAGTCTGCCTGGAATCTGAATAGCACTTTTGGTAGTATGGCCATTTTGATAACGTTAATTCTGCCTATCCAAGAACATGGCAGGTCTTTCCATCTTCTGAGGTCTTCTTCATTTTCTTTCTTTGCTTTTCTACAGATTTCATAGTAAATTTCTTTCACTTCCTTGGTTAGATTAATTCCCAGATATTTTAATTTGCTATATATTTTAAGAACATTATTAAAGGGATGAATTTCCTGAAATCTTTCTCAACTAAATCACTGTAAGAGTATAGAAAAACTATTGATTTGTGAGTGTTGATTTTTCATTTTCCTATTTTACCAAATTCATTTCTCAGATCTGGAAGTTTTCTGGTGGAATGTTTTTTTAGATGCACTATTTGCACATGTCATCAGCAAAACGTGATAGTTTTACTTCTTTTCTGATTTGTACCCATTTAATTTTCTTCTCTTGCATGAAATTGCTCGGGCTAGATTTTTGAAAAAAATATTGAATAGAATGGTGAGAGTGGACATCCTTGCCATGTCCTTGATTTTAGAGGACATGTTCTCAGCTTTTCTCACTCAGTATGATGTTGGCTTTGGATTTGCCATATATTGCCTTTATAATGTTGAGATAAGTTCCTTCTATTCTTAGTTTCTAATGTTTTTAACATAAGTCATTGCTGTATATTCTCAAAAGTGCTTTATGCATCTATTGAGATCATATGATTCTTGTTCTTGATTGTACTTAACTGATGAATTACATTTATTGATTTGCATATGTTGAACCAGCCTTGCATCCCTGGAATAAAGCCACTAGATCACGGTGTAACATTGTCTTAATTTTTTTGAATAAATGTGGTTTGATAATATGTTCTTAAGGATTTTTGCATCTATGTTCATCAGGGACATTGGTCTATGGTTTTCTTTCCTAGATGTGTCTTTTTCCGATTTGGGTATCAGGGTTATAGTAGCTTCATAGAATGTATTTTGGTGTGTCAACTCCCTTTCAATTTCATGAAATAATTTACGAAAAACTGGTGTTAATTCTTCTTTAAAGATCTGTTAGAACTCAGCTGAGAATTCATCTGGTCCTGGATTCTTTTCAATGTTGGTAGGCTTTTGATTGCTGTTTCAATTTTATTACTTGATATGAGTCTGTTTAGGTTTTCTATATGTTCTTGATTCAACGTGGGCAGGTCATTTGTGTCTAGAAATTTGTCAGTGTCTTCTAGATTTTCCTCTTTATTGTTGTATAAATTTTTGAAATAATGATTTTTCTAATGATTCTCTGCACTTCAGAAGTGTCTGTGGTGCTATCTCCTTTATCTTATCTAATTTTATTTATTTAGGTCTTTTTTTTCCTTCTTTTGGCTAGTTTGACTAAGAGTTTATCAACATTATTTATATTTTAATGAATCAATTCTTTATGGCGTTACCCTGTATATTGTTTTTTATTATTCTCAAATTCATTAATTTTGGCTCTGTTTTTATTATTTCCTGTGTCTTACTGGTTTTGGAATTCGTATTTATTTTTCAAAGGCCTTTGGGTGAAGCATAATTTTATTTATTTGAGATCTCTCTATATTTTTAATATAGGCACTCATTGCAATAAATTTCCTTTTGGTGTTGCTTTCATACTGTCCCAGAGATTTTAATATGTTACGTTTTTGTTTTCATTTATTTCTAACAATTTCTTTATTTTTCCCCTCATTT
This sequence comes from Ictidomys tridecemlineatus, assembly GCF_052094955.1. NCBI lineage: Eukaryota > Metazoa > Chordata > Mammalia > Rodentia > Sciuridae > Ictidomys > Ictidomys tridecemlineatus. Next base: position 23,602,745 of record NC_135490.1, read on the forward strand.
CTTCTTTGATCAATTCTAAAAGAGTACTGTTTAATCTCTATGTGTTTGTGTGGTTTCTGTTATTTTTCTTGCTGTTGATTTCTAGTTTTATTCCAATATGGTCTGATGTGATATATGAGATTATCAAATTTTTATTCCCTTAGACTTACATTTTGACCTAGAATATGGTCTATTCCAGAGAAGGCTTCATGAGCTGCTGAGAAGTAGGTAAACTCAGCTCTTTTGGGCAGATGTTTATTTTTATAACACCATCTGAGCATTCTTCTGCCTCCTAATGACTTCACTATTGCAGGAAGCAGAGATTATCAATGGTGTGTTCAAGAGCTCTTTTCAGTTTTATTATTTCCAGAAGCTTTATAAATAATTAGTACTCTGTATTAAATCCTTCTGACATAAACCTCTTAAAGTGATTTCCAATTTCCTATAGAATTCTGAATAAATGTCAGAGTATAATTACCATATACACACAAAAAAATCTAAAAAAAGGCTAAGAAATTAACTTAATAGTTAGAGAATAAATGATGAATAATCTTATATAAAAAGTAGGAGAAAAGACAATATTTGGTATGAAGTGGTAAAACATTTGTTAATGCTTGATTAGGTTGGAAGAAACACATTTTGTAAGAATTGAATTTTTAATGTGTTGACTTCTGATGGCTCTATTTTGTGTGACCTGAGCTTGTGGGGACATTGAATGGTTTGCAAAAAGGAAAAAAAAAAAGGATAAAGTTCAAAAATCTATATCCCCAGGCTGGGGTTGTGGCTCAGTGGTAGAGAGCTTGCCTAGTACATGGAGGCATTGGGTTCAATATTTAGCGCCATATAAAAAATAAATAAATACAGTTTTAAAACTCTGTGTAATTCAGAAGTATGGAAAGCCTGACTATGGACTTTAAAAGTAAGAGGAAAGATAGAAAAGAGCTTTGAAAGATAAAATTTCAGAAAACCATTTCCATTAAGCCAAATGATTCATGCCTGCAGAAAAGATCAAATTTAAGCCATTGGCTCTTTCCTACTCTCTATTTTCTGATAATCTCAAACTAGTCACCACTAAGTTGAAGAGAGAGTATTGGATGTAAAGAAGCAAATGAATAATTAAGGTGAGAACCACATATAGAAAATAAGTTGTAAATATTAGCACATGGAACTGAAAAGAAGCAAATAGTTCAGAAACTTTAATTTTTGAGGGCCTTGCTTGTTCTAAAACCCATAATGTTACAATACACAGGCCTGGTCTACTTATCATATCAAAGAAGGCAAACCAGTTGTAGGGGAAAAAAAACAACTGATATTGATAATCTGGAAGATCAGAAAATGGCTGTTCTGTTGTCCTAAGGACCATCTTAGCTAATAAAATGTAGAGAGCTCAAGTAGTTAATTTAAGGAAGTGTCTATTTTCAGCCACAAATTAATTTTTCTGGAATGGATGAATTTAGTAACTAATATCTTAATCATTTAAGTACAGCTTTTCAAAGAGAGTAAAAATAAAAACCAAGTTGGTAAGAAAGAGTTGGTAAAGGCTAAGTTAACCCATCAGGTAGTTTCAATAAGACCTTTCCAATAAATGTTCCTGCTATTTAGCACATCTCAAAACAATCCTCGGACCAGAAGTGGATTGAAAAGTGTGGCAATCCCCAAGAAAGCAAAATCCTGACACCCATTCCATTTAAGACAAAGAAGAGAAATGGATATAGAAGAGTATGCAACACAGTGCAGCCAAGAGCGATGAGAACAAAGAACAGGAGAGAACTTTTCAATGATGGCCCAAGCTATTTCCAAATCACTGTAGACACAAGTATGATGTTGTTCTCCCTTTCTTTTTAAAAGTGTACATATGAATTGAATCTTGTCTCTTTTTAGTATAGATGGGTATTGAGTAGAGGTGAGAAATAGTTCTTTTTAATTTAAAGATGCTTTGATTTTAAAGGAGTCGCATCCAGAGCTATGAACCATCCAGAGATCAAGGCTTTCAATGATTATTTTACTTGATAATTTTTACCATTTTATTTTATAAATAAAATAATTCATCAAATTATTTAAAATTTCTATTTAACATAGTTTATTAGGATTAAAAATATAATTCTTTATAGCACTTGATTCTATTATTTTAATATCAGTACTTGTCCTTTCAAAAAACAGTTAATGTGAAGGTGGTTTTTTAATCCAAATGTTAGATAAAAATATTAAGAATTAAATCCTTTCTTTATGCAGGGATATTTAACTTTGCTGAATAGAAAAGAATTTGAGATTTATTTCTAAAGAGTAAAAGAGTATTATTTTTAACTTAAAATCATTTTGTTCACTTCCCTGAAACACTCAATTGATGAAATCAAATAACTGCTAAAATAAATATTTTTTAAAGAAATATTTTTTAAATACAAACTTTGGCTTGACAGACATTTTTAATGATACTTTATTCAAGTTTTTTTTCATTCCATTATATTCCATGTACAGAATAAAACTTAAAAATAACCTTTATTACAATTTTAAATTAAAACCAAATATTCCAAATAGTTTAAAGTAGCTCTTGAATTTCAATTTAGTCCTTGAAACAAATTCCAAATGTTTAAACAAAACAAATAGAGGAGGTCTCCTTCATGCTTTGTCATTACACAAGTTCATTTATTTGGGAGAAATAGAAATCGCATATCCACACAATCTGTTTAATAAGAAAAGCTATGTGATATCCTCATTGGTGCTAAGAAGGCATGAAACAGGTAATAAAACAAAACAGAGAAAAATACATTTTTCAATTACTTTAGATTTTTAAAGAAGTTCAAGGTTTATAAGATACACTTATATCATTATAAAATTTCAGTCCCAAACCAAGGACTAACAGCCCAATTAAAACAAACAGCTTAGCTATGGATATAGCTCAGTGGCAGAGCATTTATCTAATATGGTCAAGGTCCTGAGTTTGATGCCAGCATCCCCAAAATAAACAAAATAAAATTTTGATGCACACCCATTAAAATCAGGATCAAAACATGATAATTATTACTTGGTTTTCTCACTTAACATCATTCTGAATTATCTTGCCAATTCAATAAGGTCCACATACATATTTGAGAAAAGAAGTAAAATTATTTTTGAGACAAGAAGTAAAATTATTTTAGTGTATAAACAACTAAAAAAGTGTTAAAATTGTAACAGATCAGAAGAGTGGTCAGAAAAAATATACAAATGTAAATAATTTTATTGTATCGCAATTAGGAAGCAACATAGTAAGAAACTAATAACATTTTATATGAAATAAAGGAATTTTGGGTTCAGCAAATAGACTTGAGGCTTAATCTCCAATAAACTGCAAACCTGTAAAACATAGCAAAGACATCATTTCTGAAGACTTAAGAAAGCTATACAAGCAATGAAGATCCACTGTGCTATTATTTTTGAGAAAATAAATTCAGAGAGCTAGCCTAGGGTTTAAGATTATATTGTTTCTTCTTTCCTTTCTTTCTTTTTCTCTTTCTTTCTTTTTTTTGGGGGGGGGGTTTAGAAATATCTACCTATTCTTCACAATTTTAGGTAAACTTACCAACCTTGCTTTAAATGTAGATGGAGTATTCTAATAAAATGATGACAAACCAAACAGAGTAATAAAAAATAAAAAATATAATTCAATTTGGCCTTATTTCAGGAATGCAAAGTTGTTTAACAATTCTACTCACCATGTTAATACAGTAGGAAATCTTATGATCATCTCTATTCATATAGAAAATGAATTTGATGCCATAACATCAATTTATGATTTATGAAATAGGAATATATGAACATAAGAAAACTTTCTTGAACTGATAAAAGATTTTCATAAGACAATAACCCTATTTAATTATTAAATAGTAGCGAATTATCATCTAAGATTATGTGAGAGATGGGGATACCTGCTGCCTCAACTTGCTATCAACATTGAATTGGAGATCATAGTGTAATAAGGCAAGAAAAATAAAGTACATGATGTCCAAAAAGAAAAAAAGTACATTCATAATAATTTGCTGACAATTTAATTTTGTACAAAGAATCAGCATGTAAATTGTTAGAATAAGTAAGTTCAACAAGTATGGTAATTAAAAAAGAACTGCCTTTAACAGTTGAATATTTAAAATACAGTACTCAGTATACAATCACAGCAAAACCCTACAGATCTCAGGTGTAGCCTTCTGCATCTCAGGCTGACTGAGTCACACAGGATGTACTTTTGTTCCCAGATCTAAACTACCATTGGCATGCATGTAAAGCAACTTAGTTCCAGGAAATCCAAAATTAATCTCATGATGATATGTCTTCCAGTATGTTTGATAATAACATCCCTCTGTAAAACAGGTCTAAACTATAGAAACTACCCCAAGGTGTCACCAAAACCAAATGCAAATCATAAATGCAATTATTACTTACAATGTTAACAGGCCTATATGTCCTGTCCCATAAAAACTCATAGACTCATGAATACAAAGCATCTGTTTTGTTTAGTAAATACATTCCATAGACTTGGCCAAGGGTCATTATTATGTTTCAGTCATCTCTGAAGGTGAATATGATCTGTTCAGACCAACTGAGATTATGTACAAAAGCAAGAACATATGATTGAAACTCAATTTACAAAAAAAAAAAACTATTGGAATATTTTTCACATGCAAACAAGTATGCCTATACCCATATACCAAAACCAAACAAAAAAAATCATATTGTTGAAATAAATTCCTTGTAAATTACCTTATTGAATTAGTTCCTTTTGCTACTGTAATAAATTATTACCAGCTTAGTGGCTTAGTGACTTAAAACAATGCAAATTTATTACCTTATAGTGCTGGAAGTTAAAAGTCCACAGTGACAGCAAGGATGCGTTCCTCATGGAAGTTTTAAGGGAAAATGTACTTCCTCGCTTTCCCCAGACTTTTGAGTCTCGCCTTCACTTCTTTCTTTGTGACTCCACATTATTCCAACATGGATTTTCTGTTGTCTCATATCCTTCTCTTAGTTTTTGACACTCTTTTCCTTTATAACAGAACCTGTGATTACTGGTTTTGTGTGAATAGTCCAGGATAATATCCCATCTCAAGGTCTTTAATTTAATCACATCAGCAAATTCCTTTGTGCCATGCATTATGATTTGGATTTTAAACATCCTCTAAAGGATCATGTGCTAAAAGGGTGATGACCAACCTGTGCCTCTATTTGGAGCTTGTGGAACCCTTGGGAAGGAGACTAGTAGAAGGAAGTTGGGTCACATGGGGTATGCCCTTGAAAGATATTGAGAACCCAGTCCCTCCCTCTCTCCCTTTCTCCCTCCTCCTCCTCCTCCTCCTCCTCCTCCCTTCCTCCTCCTAGTCCTCCTCTGCTCTTGCTCCTTCTCCTCCCTCCTCCTCTCTCTCTTTCTCTCTACCCCCCTCCCCACCCTGCCCCCACTTGCCTCCAGGGGACTATGAAGTGAGTACCCACTGTAATGTTCTGCCTCACCACAGCCCCCAAAGCAAAGGAGTGAACAGATCATTGGACTGAAACCATGAGCCAAAATAAACCTGTGCTTCTTTAAGTTAATTATTTTGAGTATTTTGCCACAGTGACATAAAGCTGACTACCACACCATGTAAAGTGAAGTTTTCATGGTTATTTGGTATGATACATGGTGTATATCTTTAGGGAGCCTCATCATTCCTAAAAATGGAAGAAAAACAAGAAGATAGAGGATATTATAGGGGAATGCTTGTGATAGACTAAAACTGATATTTCCAATTTATTATCCCAACTAATATCCATTATCTTTGTTGAGTAACATTGAAGTTCTTTCTACCAGTGTTAGATTGTACATTCTTATTCTCTGATTTTTAATTCAGCTATGTAGCTGGACCCAACCAATGGGACATAAATATGAATGATAAGCAAGTGTACTCATCCTCTCAGACTTTTGTGTTTGCTATCAGACTAGGAGAGCAAGCTATGACTAACCTACTAGTAGATCAAGGTTTAGATGAAACACGGCTAGATTTAGGCTTAGCTTATAATCAATACCACCTGAGCCCAGCCAAAACCTGCAGAAACCTGGCCAGGAATAAAATGGTTTAAAAAGAAGTGAATTTTGTAGTTTTTAATATAGTATTATTGTGGCTTTAATAGACTAGCAAAACGCCTTTTACATTTCAAATAAAATTGTCATAAAATTGAATTTTAAAATATGACACATAAAGTAAATGCAAAAGAAAATGTTCATTAATTGGATTAAAATTAATATCAAGCTTTCGTTCATCAAAAGACATTAACTGGAAATGTACCATAATAAATGACAAATGGCCTATGGATAATATATATTATGAATATATATAATTTATATATTATAAATATAATATATAACATTTTATATGTTTAGTATATATTTGTAATAATGCATTATAAGATAAAATATATTCATAACAAAAAATAGACAATCCTAGAGAAGGTGGATTGGAGATCATTTGAGCAGGCCTTCATTAAGAAGATACTGAAATATACCATATCCACAGAGAACACTGCTGTACTCTATCAGTCATCAGGGCAATGCAAAATAAAGCCACAAGATACAACTATCCACCTACCAAAATTATCAAGAAGACTCACAACTGCAACAATTCTCATATGCTACCCAGACTATCATATGTTAATAAGGGCAAGCAAATTGCTACCATCCCTTTGGAAAACTGTTTAGCAATAAGTTATACAGAGTGAGAAGCAGAGACTGAGGCACAGTATGGAGACCAATACAAGCAAAATATCTTGATGTGAGGGAAGGCCACTATGAAATAAATTCAAGGAGCAAAGAAACTAAGGCTAAGCAGAAATTTGTAGGATGTTAAAAAAAATAGAAGAGCAGATTTAATTTAAGCGCAATGGGAAGATACAGTGAAGTTTTCAGCAGAGATAAGTAATTATACAAATGATATTTTAGTGTCTCATTTTGTTATTGTGTGTGGAGAATGGGTAAAAAGTGGAACAAGATAAAAGGAAAAGAATGGTTAGTAGGATTATGTGGACACTCTGTAACCAAGAGGTTTAGGGAGGAGTTAACGAATGTGGAATGAAGCAAAAGGATTCAAACTGCACTTTGGAGTCATAATCAAATTAATGATGGGTTATTTTAGAACTAAGAGTTGTAAAAACAGAAGAAATAAAGATATCTCTTAATTTCTGGAGTTGAACAAGAGGGAGCATTATGTGATTTCTCCATTAATTAAACTGGGAAAGAATGCACCATTTAGTTCCTAACTTGTCTTCCTAAAATTTTTGAAGATCAAGTTGTTTTTTTTTTATTTACTATATTTTTTACCCCTATCATGAAGAGTTTGAGACAAATTTGATGCAGGGAATTTCAAAGAGAAAGTAGCTCTAAAAAAGCATGTAACCCAATGTCTTACTAATCAACACTACTCAAAGTTCAGAATAGGAATGCAAATTCTATTTCTCCATACATTTTTGTATAAACACTGGCAAGACAGAAGATTTTTCTGAGTTAGTAATCAAAATAATACTATTCTAGTAATAATAATATTACTAGTATTAAATGGTTCTAATTAGTCCCCACATCCTTAGTATCTTCTGCAACACACTTTCCTATGAGGTAAGGATGTTAGAACTAATCAGAACTATATAACACTAGTAATAAAGACTTTGGTATTTAATTATTTTTTGCTTGCACTGAATCATTAAAAACATAAAATTACACATACTAAAATATGTTTTATGAAAATTATGTGAGTTTCTTAGAAAATAAGCAATGTGTAATATCAGAAAATAGTAGTTATTACAATGACTTTTAGAAGACTATCTTTTAAGGCCACAAATGTCTTCATCATCTATCTTGGAAATGTACATCGCTAATTATTGTCTCCCTTTTCTAAAAAACAGAATGCAACATTAGTTATTTTAACAAAAAGAGACTATCACAAAACAAAATGTCGATTTTATTACTTCTTGCATTCTATTTGCTATGTGCAAATACATTTGCTCATGAAAATATGGCAGATTAATTTAATGCTAATTAGTAAGGAACATTAAAAATGGTAAAGAGTGAATAAATGCCATATTTTTAATGGAAGTGCATTTCAAATAGTGGCAAGTATTGCACGTAAATAATTTCATTTACAGCTTCCAAATAAATTATCATGGAAAGAATGTTAGCTTTTCACCTATTACACATTTTATTATAGTATTTCCAATTATTCATTGCCTTCCATAGAATGTCTTTACTTCATTTTTATAATCTGTAATGATTAAAATGTGAAAAAAATATTTTTAGATAAGTGAATAATTCAAGTAAATTAATATCTAAACTAAAATGTGATTTTACTTCTCACCAACCCCTTTTCTTCCCTCTTTCACAGTCTAAATCAATCTTTAAAAAATTATGGTTAAAGGTAGAACATGAAACATTAAATTTATTATAAAAATTTTATTCACCTATCCTCTGGGATCCTTCATTAGAAAGAAATATTCTAGAAACATTGCTTCACATTTAGCTATTACTGTGTAAAAAGTAGAAATTAATCTTGCATAACTTCTTCATTAGTTCAGCAATGATTAAGGCACAAAGGAGAACTTTTAATGACATTACCTTATATTTGTTGAAAAGATTTCTAGTTGCAAAATTTTCTCCTACATTCTAGCATTATTCATAAACTTGTGGGGAAATTTAGAGTTTTTCCTCTTCTGGATTTATGATAAAGTTGAAAAATATATACATGATTTGAATATTTGTTCAGATTTTGAATGCATGAAAGATGTATTCTTGACAAATAAATTAAAATGACATCCAATCCTTACCTCACCAGACTGACAGAAAAATCAGTTATAGTTCACATTTCCTCTTCCCATACATATAAACAAGTATCTAGCCAAAGTCTGATTGTTGAAACATGGACTTGGAGACTGCTTTTACTAAAAATACTGACTCTATACTTGGGATTGCAAGCGTCCAATGGAAAAATTAAAAATGGGATTTAAGAAAAAAACTTAATATCTCTGCCTCCATTTTGCATTTATCTCTTTGCTGGGAGTCTCCTTGGATTCCAGGAGCAACAGGTCTGGTCAATAAACATCTTCTGATGGGCAGAAACTATCCCTTGGGCAAGAGCAACTTTCTTACTGCTGCAATAAGATAATGATCCTGACCAATCCTAAGATAATGATCAACCTGAGGATACCTCAACCACTCGTTCTGCACATTTTGGGTCTCTTTGTCTATGTGATCTGGGAGCTTATGTCAGCACACAGGAAGACTCACTCATAGGACTCTGTTAACACTGTCTCGGGCCGATTAATATATTCTAAAAAGCCTTTCTGTTACATTGTGTATCTCCTGATGATTGTGCCCTTGGTTCGAACCAAGAGAATCTTTTAAGTCTCACAAGTTTGTGAGCTCTCATGATGCTCTGCTATGCTAAACCACAGTACTATTTCACAAGTGGAGGAGTTCCTATCCACTTAGGGACTCTCCCTAGCAACTCCCTCTGCATCATAGGCACCTTTGCAGTTTCTCTATTGTACAGTGGGAATGCTCAGCTCTGACTTCTTCCCTGTTTCTATGAAAATTTATTCCTTTTCCCTCCAGCCATATTATGGACACTCCCTCCTATTCCTTTTACTCCAGAATCCATTTTACTTTCTTTTCTATCCTGAAACTCTAAATTAGGAAGACATCAGGCAGACAGTGGGATTACTTTGGTCAAAGTCCCTAAGGCAAAGCATTCAAAGATACCATGTGCTTACATGGGCAATAGAGAGGACAAAGAAAAAAAAATAACACAATGGACTATTACTCAGCATTAAAAGATAATAAAATTATGGCATTTGCATTAAATGGATAGAGCTGGAGAATATCATGATAAATGAAGTAACCAATCCCCAAAACCAAAGGCTGAATGTCCATCACATCCTACCATCTTTCCTGCCTCCATACCTCCTCCCTTCCTTTCCCACCTCTTGCCAAAATTTCCTCCATTTTTCCCATGTATTCTCCATCCCCATTAAGGATCAGCATCCACTTGTCAGGGAGAACATTCAGCCTAATTTAAATAAATACATATTTTTTAAATTGACATCTCAAAAATTATTTTGCTGAGAGTAAAACCTACAGAGATTGCAAATGTCATATTACGTCATAAGTATTGAAACTCTGGCTTCCTAAATCCAAATACATTTATTTTATTCTATTGTTTTGTGGATTTTGCATTCTTAATCTGCCTATTCTAAGATTATTATATATCTAAATGATTTAATTTTCTTTTTAGTCTGTAACTCAAGGAAAACATACAGAGAATTGTATATAGCAATTTCAACCAAGGCTAATAACAAGAGCACAGAATATTCCCTATGTCTTCTGTTCTAAAGAAAATTTTTTCCAAAAAAAGATAATGTAGACTTACTCTTAAAAATGAGACATTGATAGGTTCTTTGGTTTCTGTAATCTTTATAAATGAATTTAATCATTCATTATTCAAAACTCCTAAATGGGATGAGAACAGAGGATGGAGAAAAGCATAAATTCAAAGCCCAAGGCAGTGAAGGACCTTCCAAGCATGAAAAGAAGCCCAATGCAATGAATCTTCAAAATCTTTGTAGATCAAATTAAGAAATCCGGATTATGTTCTAATGAATTTGAAGAAATCTTGTTAAAGGAGTAGGAATATTTGACAAAAGCCAGTGAGATAATTTTTTAATAACTGAAAGAAACATGAAAGGTGGACACAGGAAGGGGATGATGGTTGGGAAAGATGGTTGACCAGTATTAGTTTCAGGAAGGCCATGTAAGAAGCTATTGCAGTGGTTTCAGTGGGGGGGGGGGGAATCTTATACCTGGCACTGGGAAAATGGTGTGATTACAAGGCAAATGTGGTGAATAAAAAGATATTTAGGCAGCATATTCATTAACATTCTGCATTGGGTTTTATGGAAATATGCTACAGTGACTCATGCAACTTACCTTCCTAGGGAATAGAGGTGGATAGCTCCTTATGTGCGTCTTCTACTACACTGTCCCATAGCCATGGTGACTTTGTCCAGAGCTATGTTCCTGAGACAAACCCAAAATGATGGTTGAGGGTGTCACTTTCCCATTTAAATAGAAAAGGCTTGCAAAATACAAACCCACCCCTCTTAAACCAAAACATTCTTAAAAGATGGTGATGCTCGGAGAACACTTTGTTTTTCTTTGCATTATTTTGATTAGGGAGAATTTATATTCCCCAAGTGGAGAAGAACAGAGGAATAATTGTAATCTCTCTTTTTTAATAAAATGCTGTCAGAGTCCAGAACTCTGCCTCAGCTCTCTGTCCCTTAGACCCCACAGTCAGGCTTACCAACCACAGCTAACAGGCCTCATGCTGAGTGTAAGTCAAAACTTCTTATGTGAACCTTAATTAAAATCGCTTTTACTAAGCCAGTTCCTAACAGATTGCCTGAGGAGATCTCCAGAATAGATCCTGTTTTATGAATGCATATCTAAAGACCTACACTTTGTAATTCACAACAAAATTATTATAACTTGAATACTAGTGGAAATAGTACTTGCAAAACCTTAAATATGTAGTTATTCAACTCTTTGTGCTTAGATTATTATGTTTTTCCCCTGGAAGAGATAGATCGTAACTACTCTTACGGTAACTTTAAAATATCTCCCCGTGGTGTCCACTGGGACATAGAAAGGAGGCATATTCCTCATGAGGAACTTTACAGTGAAACTGAGTGATAAGTTTGAGAAGTTCATGGAAATTTCCAGAATCTTAAAGAATGAAGAATTTAAAATGAAAGGATATTTCTCTGTGCAGAGAGGAAATAACTTCATGGAACAGTAGATAAAGAGCTTGTGGATCCTGCTTTCCAGTCACAAAAAAAGATCACACAGCTAATTTAGGAAGATAACTGGATCCTGAATTATTCTGATGTCCTTATAATAGTGAAGCTTGATTTGGGAAAATGGCTATATTCTTCCTAAAAGTGAATAAAGACAGTAAACTAATTGTTATGATTCCCAAAAGAGAAATAATAAATTACCAGTAGAAAATAAAAGATCCACACTTTAAAAAAAAAAAAAAAAGAAGGGAAGAGTTGTTAACTAAAACCTTCTTAGTACTTGAATTTATTTCCATAATGGTGATTCATTTTCCTAGTTACAACATCATTTTTATGAGGGCTAGAACCATGTATATTTTCTAAATCCTATTCCAGTTCCTCCCACATAATAAGTGTGTAATAGTATTTCTTGAGTAGTTAAATCTTTAATTGATTTAGTAAAATTTTGGGTTAGAAAATTCTTAGAAACTTTATTTTTTGCCAGTAAATTGTAACTCAAGGATCAACTGAATTGCACATAGAGTTCGGGCAAAATATTAATTGATCAAGTTATGAAAATCTAGTAAAACCATTAAAATAGTAATTTTGCTATTTACATTCTCTTTTCTCTCCTCTACTCTGTTCATTAGTTTTGCATAAAGCTCATTAAAAGCTTCCAGCACACAGAGGAGATAGCTTCCCAATAGTGATCATATGTTTCTATGAACAAATGTCTAAATCTTCATATTTGTATGAAAATATTGCCATGTACACCATGCTCTTAAAAAAAACCTAATGCTTTATATGTACATAGTTTCATTGTTTTGATGCTTTTCCTTCTGACAGTGAAAATTGGAAATTCAGAATTAATTGATAAAAGGGTAAGATTTGTTACTGAGGAAAATTTAAGATGTTTTTCCTCTCTGTTTTGCTGTGTCTTTTTGATGTATTCATTCTCTCAAGTTGTAGTGCGAGGATCAACTCTACATTATCATTCTTTAATTGTCTCCTAACTATATTCCAAATGACCTCTTCTAATGAGCTTTATTTTTAAGAATCATTTCTTCCTCACAGTTAAAAATTTCATAGTGTTTTAACTATTATTTTTGTGTTTTGTATTATCTGATAATTATCACAGTTCACCTTCATAAGTGGCATTTTATAAAAAAAATTAGGTATTTTATATTACATTTTTTTCCTTATGTTTTTGGAAAAACAGAATTAGTGAACTGATTTACATCTCCAAAACATATTCTTTGACATTCTTGATACTATCATTTAAAATAATCTGAAAAGCTAAAAATACTGTGGGCTGGTACAACCCTTGTAAAGAGTCACTCCCAAAGGCCATTGTAATAAGTCCAGCCTTTTTGTTGTTAGCCATGAGTGAATAAGTAAACTGGAACTGAGACCATGAATGCGGGTGTCTCCAATCTCTACCTAACCACAAACTCCATGCATGATTGGGACACGGGTCAGCAGCCCTCCTGGAAAATGAAAGAATCCCCCCTTTCACAGATGTTTATCATATGTTTACAAAGAGTTTTAATCATGTAGTTAGCATGATATCATTTTATAATATATTACTTATGGGAACATACTTTCCTTATCTAAATCATACTGGGAAACAATGAGTTCCTTTCCTAAGACTCAGCTTATTTTGTCAGATTTTTTTTTTTCCTGTTCAGCCTTCTATGATGGATTAGCCTTAATTATTCTATCTTTATTTGGAAAAGAAAACTACTGGAACTATATGTCTAGGAACTTAATCTCTCTTCTTTGGAATCAGTTGACTTTAACTGGAGAAGTAATTTTAATGAGTTCCTCTGAGATTGAAAAATAGAGACAATTTTAATTAAAGCATCAGGAACTACAAACTTTCCTGAGAAAACTTTTCCTTTGTATTTGGATCATATGAATAATGCCTTTAACTCAGTAGGAGACATAAATATACCTGCTTTATTTGTGTAGATTTTGATAACAAAACATTAACAGTAGGGCTGGGGTTGTAGCTCAGTGATAGAACACTCACCTAAGCATGTTCAAGGCCCTGAGTTTGATCCTCAGCACTACATAAAAATAAATAAGTAAAATAAAGGTATTGTGTCCAACTAGAACAAAAAAAATAAATATTAAAAAAAATTAATAGTATAAACCTTGGGATGTCTAGTTGCTTTAAAGAAGGTAGTATAGTTCAGTTTATCTTTGTTTTCTTAGCTTTAGTTATAGTTCATATTTTAATAATTCAGAATGATACCCTCAGATCTGCCCTCATGGACCTTAGCGTCTAGTTCCACAAAAAATATCTTTTTCATCTCATAAACTGGCTTGTATGACTAAACTCTATTGCATGCCTCAGATAATATTAATAACTACCTTGAAATAAGTACTATTTGAAAATATAAGAGCTTAAGATAATATTAAATAAGTTCAAATGTTCAGTGTAAATTACTGGATAAAGTGTGATGATTTAGAATAAATAATTACACAATTAGGAGTTAATGCAGAATGCTAGTTTTTGTTGTTGTTTGTTCATTTGTTTGTTTTTGAGACAGAGTTTCTCTAAGTAGCTGAGACTGGACTTCAAAATGAAATCCTCTTGCCTTAGCCTTGGAGTCTGGGATTATAGTCGTTCACCACCATGCCCAGCTTTAGAATAGTAGTAATAATTCAACTGTCTAAGATCAACTTGTGTCTATGTAAATGATAAGCTGAAGGAAGAAATGTAAAAGAAACCAACTGAGTTACAGTTTCTTGGTATGAAACTTTTATATAAAACGCTGGTCCTAGATATTTATTTGACTCCCAACTTCAAATTCCTAATGCACCTCAATGCAGGGTCACCATGGTGTGGCAACTATCAACTTGAGCAATCTCACCAAAGGAAGAGGACTCATGGAATTCTTAACAAAAACTTTTTAAAATATGACATAAATGCTGGGAATGATAAATAAACAGGAATGAGGAAAAGGGGTGAAATTAGAAGGATCAGGAGGAGAGTTACACTGTTTACTGATACCTGGTAAAATTAAAACCACGCATTCCCCACATCCATTACACAATTTAAAAACTATGAGCTTAAACTATTTCAATTGATTTATTAAGCATTTTTAAAACAGCATATTTCACAATTATTGTCTGTACAAAGTAATTTATGCACAGTGCAATAAATAATTTATATCCTCAAAACTATCCTTGAAGTTTGAACTGATATCTTACATTTTTTAGTGAGAATTTCCAGCCTATACCAAGCTTGTCAGTTTGCCAAATTTGAAATTCTTACGGGGCTTGCTGTTCAAGTTATTTAATTCTACAAGTGGCTTATTTTCTTCTCACAATAGCCATTTTATAAATATGTCCTATATCTTCCTAAGCATGACATATTTTTAGCTTCTTCAGGCCTGACTTAATACTATATACATTTTCAATTTCCCTACCCAGTGGTGCATGGTGTAGACAATCAATAAACACAAGATTGTCATAGTAAGTAGAATGTCATTTTAACTGAGGGATAAATACAGGTGCATTATAAAAAAAAATAACATGAATTCTATGTCAAGTATCAATTGTCTATCTTGTGTGTATTGTAAATACATACTTGTGAGACAGCAATTTTTCTGCTTAGTACTCACACATTTGATGTAATATTTATGTTTCGATGTACTAAAATATAACATCATGCTTCTCATATGATTTTAAACAAAGCAGATGGTACAATACTTCTCATATTTAAAGAAAGGATTATGGTTTAAATTTATAATTGATAATATTAAATTATATATTTTGAGTGTTAAAATGGGCATATTGATAGATTACTAATCATTGCCAATTATTTAGTATTATCATACTTTCAACATATATTTTTGTTGTCATGTGAAGTATTCTTGCTTCATATTTTTAGATTTTTACAAAAGAAAAGTCAAACTACATGAGATGTTATACACCCCAAGATTTGCATATTAAAACTTAAGATGAGTTGGTAGCATTTGAAATAAAAAATGCTGGCTTCATACATAAAAAGATAAAATTTTAAAACCTATTCTCACAACTACAATGCAGAAATATCTAGTTTGCCATCATTGGTGATGAGCGAATTTTGTTTGATAACTTGAGAGAATCCCTCATACATTTGAAAAGCCTTGTTTTAGGAGATTTATTGTTTTAGGAGATTTAGCAAATCTGAACAAACAATTTCTCTTTGATTAACAGGTGTTTCAATGAATGTGTAGTTTAAAAATTTATATTTGTAGGCTTAAAAGTGCCTGAATCTGAAAGTTCAGCATTAAAAATATTTCTACAAAAATTAAGCCTCAGGTGTACATACACATTTTATCTAGGACATAAAAATTAAAAATAAAATTTTATCGCTGAAAGCAAAGGGTACTTTGCACTAAAATTGCTTCAATAAATTGGATTTATGGAATGACTTATAAATCTAATTAATACTAGGGGCCATGCAAGGTCAGCTAATTTGGTCATTTATGGTAAAGAGATTTAGGTCTTTTAAGTATTTCCCCAGGTTCAGTGTCTAATTACTAATAAAGTGTTTAGGGAAACTATTAATCTCTGTTTTGTTTACTTACTTGTAACTTGGGTAAAACAATGTTTATTTCATATTGTTGCTGTGTTGAGTCCAAAATGTATGGGGAAAAAATCACAATACTTTGTACATAGTGAACTCCATTCTCTGAATGAAATTTCTCACTGACTTATTGATTTTTCATCTAGATTGAAACATAGCAAGTGGCATTTCCAGTAAGAAATCAAACAATGATATAGACAGAATAGTGGGTTGGATTTGTTGTTGTTGTTTGTTGCTTTGATTTTTCAGACCGAAAATGAAACTCTTTTTTTCTAAATTTATTTATTTATTCTAATTTGTTATAAGTGACAACAGAATGCATTTCAATTAATAGTACACACATAGAGCACAGTTTTTCATGTCTCTGGCTGTACACAAAGTAGAGTTACAACTTTTGTGTCTTCATACATGTACTTGGGGTAATGCTGACCATCTCATCCCACCCCCCCTTTTCCTCCATCCCGTTTGGCTAATTTAAAATTCCTCAATTCTTTCCATGCCTGTTATGGATCAGCATCTTCATATCAGAGAAAACATACGTCTTTTTTTTTTTTTTGAGATTGGCTTACTGCACTTAGCATTTTATTCTGCAACTCCATCCATTTACCTACAAATGCCATAATTTTATTCTCTTAATGCTGAGTAATATTCCACTGTGTATATGTACCACAGTTTCTTTATCAATTCATCTACCAAAGGGCATCTAGTTTGGTTCCACAATTTAGCAGTTGTGAATTGTGCTGCTGTAAACATTGATGTGGCTGTGTCCCTGTGGTATGCTGTTTTTAAGTCCTTTGGGTATAAACCAAAGATTGATACAGCTAGGTCAAATAGTGGTTCTATTCCAAATATTCTAAGGAATCTCCATACTGCTTTTCATATTGGCTGTACCCATTTTCGGTCCAACCAGCAATATATGAGTGTGCCTTTTCCCCCACATCCTCACCAACACTTATTGTTATTTGTACTCTTCATACCTGCCATTCTGATTATAGTGAGATGAAATCTTAGAATAGTTTTGACTTTCATTTCTCTAATTGCTAGCAATGATGAGCGTTTTTTCATATATTTGTTGATTGATTGTATATCCTCTTTTGAGAAGTGTCTGTTCAGTTCCTTAGCCCATTTATTGATTGGGTTATTTGGTTTTTTGATGTCAAGATTTTTGAGTTCTTTATATATCCTAGAGATGAGTGCTTTATCTGATGTGCATGTGGTGAAAATTTGCTCCCATTCTGTAGGCTCTCTGTTCATCTCACTGATTGCCAAAATGAAACTCAAAAAATCTTTGCTTTCCCCTTCAATTAGAAAGATTTTCCATCTGTTTTTTGTTTATTTGTTTGGTTTAGTTTTTTTTTTCTTTTTGAGATATAATTCCTTATCATTCCCTAGCTATTTGACATTGGTTGTCAGTATTAATGAATTTCATTAAGACAGAATCAAAATGTTAAAAAGGATATTTCTCATTTTGCTTTATAGGGATCCCTGACATACAAACTACATTTCCCAACAACAAAATAATGAATTCTAGTTACTAGAAACAAATATTATGTTTGCAAATCAAAAGTTAAATAAAAAAAAGGTTTTAAGATTTGTAATATTTGGGAGCCATCACAAGAAGGTTAACACTGCTTGAAAAATCCCATCTGGTTTTTCCTTTTAGGGAAAGGTGAACATGGGAAGCCTTACCCCCTTACTGAAGAGGACCATGATGACTCGGCATACAGGGAAAATGGTTTCAATATTTTTGTCAGCAACAACATTGCCCTAGAGAGATCCCTGCCAGATATTCGCCATGCTAAGTGAGTATGGGCACATCCAGCATGTGGTGTCTTTGGTTTGTTTGTTTGTATTGTTTTCTGTTGTTTGTAATGTGTATAACTGTGATATGTGTCATCAAAAATTTTGCCCTGATAATTTTTATAAATAATTTTGATATAGCTCAGTTGGTAGAGTGCTTGCCTAGCACGTACAAGGCCCTGGGTTCACTCCACAGCACCACCAAAAAAAAAAAAAAAAAAAGGAAAGAAAACAAAGAAAGAAAGAATTGTATTTCATAATCAAATATGTTGCATTTAAATTAGAATAACCTTCAAATTTTCAGGAGAATTACTACCAACCAATATACATTTTCATTGACTAAATAATCTCCATTTAAAATGAAGTGTTTTAAGATATTACCTGTACTCTTCACCCATGATCATGTAGATTATGAGGTAAACATCCTTTGCTGGTGGTTAGTACTATCAATGCTAACTATAGACACAAACCTCCTGTGACTCCATTCACATCCAGCCATATTTAATGTCATTATTGTGATTCTTACATTAAAAAAAAGCTTAAAATGAATGCATTCATAATTCAGAAGTAACAATCACATATTTAATTTGCTGACACTGTGAACTCCTTGTGGCTTGCTAATTAACAATGAGTTCAGTTTTTATGGGATCATAGGTAAATTTCCTAGTGTAAATGAAAATAATAATAGTACATAGTTACCGAAATTTATTTTCTCTCCAATCACCCCTATGTTCCTCTAAATGGCTTGGTCTACTTTCTGTTCTAATCCACTGTGGTTTTCCCTGATAGCTTAAACAAGGCCAAAAGGGTACAAAGAACATGGAATATGAGTGGAATTTGGGATGTTTTTTGCCAGGCTTATTTAATAAATCCATCCAACAACACTAATATTTTAACCTAACCCCTACCTCAATCTCCTTATGGAAATACTAGTGTGGGGGGAAAAATCGGAGAAAACAAAATCATAGAAACTAATGAAAATAAAGTTTAGGAATCTAAATTAAAATAGTAATGTAAAATAAATAAAAGTCTTATTCGGGGGCAATGATAATTAATCCATTAGATAAAATTCAGTGAATTGTGGTTTGGGGGACCTTTTTCTTATTGTTATAGTGTGTCTTCATAAATTAATTTGAAAATATATAAGAATTATTGGTTTTCTCCTCAGGTTTTACGTGAATTTGCATTCCTCAATATAGTTAAGCAGAGGATTAATGTGAAGAACAAATCAATTTTTCCCTAAACTGGAGGCTTTATATATTGGTCTAAGCCTTTTAGCCAGCCAAATTATTCCCAAGTTACCTGAAATTATCTACAGTAATTCCCACTGACCGAGAACATTTCTAGTTATGAGAAATTTTAATACCTAATTGCACACCATCAAAAATGCATTAAATGGCATTGTTGGCATAATTAATATGCTCAGAGAATAACTCTATCCACCCCTTTCCACCCCCACATTTCCAATCTTTTAATGTGTATTCAACTGGAAAGGATTGCAGGTGAAAACAGGGCAGAAAAATCACTGAAGTCAAAAGAAGGCTGATATTCCCACTCTTCTCACAGAGTATATTTTAGTGTAGCTATCACCTTTTAAGAAAAAAATATATTTTAAGACTATGTGCAAAAAATGGCCAAATGAAAAGAAAAATATTTTGAAATTTTCACTATAGTCATGAAGTTTAGACTATGAAGGAAACATTATTGTAAACACTAAGGAAGAACAACATGGTTAAAAAATCTGTGTTAGGCCACGTTATTACTTAGTTACTGAAGCTGATATCTAATAGAACAAATAATCATGTAGTAAAATGATACCAAAAAAGAAAATAAAGTGTATGCACATGTACACACAGACACACACACACACACACACACACACACACACACACACACCCCAAAATAGAGGCTTAGAGTTCAATGTCAGGAAAGTGTTAAGGAATAAGCAGGAATGATGGCTTACCTTGGTTTGTACAGGATCTAACTCTAAGCAATGCAGGAAGAAGAGTCTGATGTTACTTCGAATGTTGTCAATGTCCCACCTGCAGGAGACCAACAGCTAAAAAGTCTTACATGGATGGTACTGTTTAAAAGTCCTATGCTTTTGCCTTTATCTGTGCTTCTCAAAATGCAGCTACATTTCACTCTAATAAACATGGAGCTCTGTGTAAGTTGTTATGGGAATGCAAAATGAACTGAACACATATTTCAGGATTATCAACTTAGCTTACATTGCAGATCATTGAATACAGCTTGTTTATATTGATGCAATCTATAAAAGAGAATGCAAACTTTGGGTGATTTGAGAACATAGCAGTTCTAAGAGACGGCATTTGCATTCATCCAATTCAAACTGTAGGTTCAGAGTGACAGGAGGGAAGAGCTCCTTTTTCTTGGCTCTAGTATTTTACAATGGAAGATATCAGATAAATAGTATCCTGCAATTTTGTTTAATATGATCTTTGCTCAAATACCTATAATCATAGTATTTATGCCACTGACCTATACTATTGATAATTTTCTTTGTATATTCAAGTATTCTGCACCTGTTCAGATTCTCACATTTAGTTAAAAAAAAAAATCCATGATTTTAGATGTTGTAGTCAACTATTTTGCTACTGTGACCAAAAGACTAAACAAGAACAATTTTAAAGGAGGAAAAGTTTATTTGGGGGCTCACAGTTTCAGAGGTCTCAATTTGTAGATCACCAACTCCATTTCTTGGGGTCTGAGGTAAGGCAGAATGTCATGGTAGACATGTGCAGCAGAGGAAAGCAGCTCAGAAATTTGCACAGGAAGCAGAAAAAACAGCTCTGCTCAACAAGGACTAAATATATACTCCAAAGGCACACTCCCAGGGACCCACTTCCCCTGGTCTCTCCTACTTGCCTTAAGTTACTATTGAAGATTAATGCACTGATTAGGTTAAAACTCTCACAGCCCAACTCTTACTTCTAAACTTTCTTGCATTGTCTTGCATATGAGCTTTTGGGGAACACCTACATCCAAACCATAACAATAGGTATTTTTCTATGCTTAGTGTTCATTCTAGTTCATTGTGAAGAATATTCAGAACAAGTTATTTTACAAATCACAGTCCACAAGGCATTGTTCTTTTATTTTTCCTACTCCTTTCTTGTTCACTGGTATAGAAATGAACTACCCTACTTATGTTGCTGTAATTTCATAAGTAATGAAATAAGTAATGTAAGTAATACATTTCCAAAAGGAGGAGCAATATATGAAGGAAAGTACAATGAACTCAGGCCAGCAATAATCTGATACATCTTACTTAAATCCTATAATAAATTTCAAGCTTTTCTCTTATATTTTCATTTTTTACAACTTTTTTAGCGTCTCCCTATATTGCATATTATTTAAATTTTCACATCATCCATGCTTTAGTATTGTCAAAATTTTCATCCCTTTTTCCATACTCACTCTATATTTTTGGTTGACTTTTGCATGTTTTGGAAGATATTCTCTACATATTTTAAATATGTACTCTTTTATGTTTTTGCCAATTCGTGTTTATATCCCCAGTGCCTGGAATTTGTCCTAGAACATTTTATGTACATATTTTATTTCATGCAATGCTGATACAAATTTTTGTTTGAGTAAATTTTGGTGGAAAATATCCAGTCAGTGGATATCCTGCTGGCCTGGCTTCATTTTACCATATTTTGTTTTTTATTCTCACCTGAATACTGATTGTACTTGTTCGCCTATCTCAGATGTCAAATATATGCTGTGTAAACTGTAGGACATCTCATTTATCTTCCAACTTAAGATGGGAGGTGTAAGAAATCAATAAAAGTACACAGAAAATAGGAAAATTAAAATACTATGTAGAAATGGCCTACAAAGAAAAGAAACACCAATAAACTTAAACATAAATGTATTGTTAATAAGACAAGAATAAAATAAAATGATAATTATTTGAGCAAATGTTATTTCCTAGATATGAACAAACTCATCAGTAGTTATAATAAGTACCTTTCAAAACATGATATAACTAATAAGTATAAGACGAATTTACATCTAAGAAAAGACAAAATAAGAAAAAGATTAAGGGACAGAAGATGGGGCTGGAGATGTGGCTCCAGCGGTAACGCATTCGCCTGGCATGCACGGGGCCCTGGGTTCAATCCTCAGCACCACATAAAAATAAAGATGTTGTGTACACCAAAAACTGAAAAATAAATATTAAAAATCTCTCTCTCTCTCTCTCTCTCTCTCTCTCTCTCTCTCTTTCTCTCTCTCTCTCTCTCTCTCTCTCTCTCTCAAAAAATAAAGAGAGACAGAAAAGCCACTTATATTAGAGTTAAGGGAGGTTTTGCATAGGACCCAGGTAAACACATCCTCAATATGGACTTCATTGATCTTTTGTGTTTGTTTTTTGCTATTATTAAAGTATATATGTTTATCTAAACACACACACATATAAATAAATACATATATACATATCTTAGTATTCATTTCTAAGGAGGCTAAGAAGCTACAATATTTTCAAATTTTAAGTCTTTCTCTATGTTCTAGCTTTTCCTTTTTTATCATTTCTTTTCCACAACACTGATATTCCCTAGATAGGAAAAATTTTAGCTTCATGACTTTGACAATAAATGGAGTCTGAATGTTAAGAGAAAACTATGATATCTTATGTCTTGTAAAAACACAGGACGATTTTTTTACAACGTCTTATATTCTATGATCACTTTCAGTAGTGTTCCAGTTATATCAAACTAGTTTATCACAAGTCTAATCCATGCACAATTTCAAAACCAAGTGAGAAATTGTCCCAGAAATAACTTGGTATTAAAATATTACTTTCATTATTGAGGTCTTGTTGGTGAGCATGGATTAGATGTGGTCCGAGTATCATATCTAATATCAAACTTCAGAAGGAGATACAGTCAGTCTTGAAGTCAGAGTCCTGTTGGACAACATATAGGCAACTCTCAATCTAATCTCTCTAGGCAAACATGTCCCAAAGAAGAAGAATGAAGGACTTGCTGAGCTAAGCATTGTAAGCTCTGTACACGAAATTTATGGATCTCATCTCTTTCCTTTTCCTGAAAGAATGTCTGAGAAGATGGACATATCTAGTATCTGTCCAGACACATGGGAACATCTATCTAGAAAAAGTGTCCATTCCCTTGATAAATAGAGCTTAATACTTGCTTCATATACAAAAGGAAAGATAATTTCTCAACATACTCAGACTTTTGAGTAAGTATTTTACTTTCAGTGACTTATATTTTAAATATGCATGCATACCAGAAAGAATGTGAATTCTAAAAAAGTTAAGTCCCTGGTGATTCACATTGTGATGCTGAACAACATAGTTCATAATTTTAAATTATTTTTTACCTACTTCACTAAATGGGGATGCAAACTTTCTTCACATTCTTCCCTATGGAATATAAGAAAACCAAGTGTATTCTAGTTCTAAAATTTAATTGTCTTTAATTTCATTAGTCAATTTATGAGACAATTTTGGTGTATTAGAAGTAATAATTATGCATTCAATTTCTTTTAGCCAAGATTTAACAAAGGTCCTTAAAATGATATTTATTTTAACTTCCCGTGAGATAGAAAATTATGATTTAGTTTTTTTGACGGTTGGCTATTTAACGCGAGAGGCTATTCCCAGAAATGCTTGAGTTTAACCATCCAAAAATGTGTAAGGATAATTTTTTCTATTTCTCAAATTTCAAAAGCTACATTAAAAATATGAGTGGCATTGACTGCTTTCCTTTCACATTTTTATTATGATATGCTTGTGAAGTTGATTAAGTGTCTCATTAAGCAAGTTTTGCAAATGAATTCAGAAACAAAATAAACTAAAATGACTGTTCACACACTCCAATCAGGTGTGACGATTGCCACCAAAAGGGAGAATGGAACAGGAATCCTTTAAGTCAAATTATATTAGAGCCTAGGGTATATCTAGACATGACTGAGAAAAGACAAAACAAACCCTAGTAGCAGACTGGAGGTAAGATGGTCAGGAAAACCAAAAGCCATCCTTTGAAACAGTGATTTAAGAGAATACCTTCATTATTTGAGGAAAGCTGGACTTATGCACTATTCCTATAAACAATATTAGTTTATAAATGCATTTCTAAGAATCAAGACACAAATGCACGATGAAGTGACAACAGAAATTTACACGCACCCCTATCTTATAACAAAGCCTGCAAGAGGTGGAAGAGTTTTTTTTATCCCTTTAAGTTAAAGATTTATGGCTGCTGAAATGAAAATCCTCCTAGGAGAGATAACAGTTTAAGAGTTGTCAGACATTTAGCTTTGGAGTGAATGACAGATTGTAAAGCCGATTCCTTAAAACATGTAATAAGGATAAGCACAAGGGTCTAAAAGAGTGGCAATGCTAATAATGTGCGCAGGCGAAAAATAAAGGAAACTTTCTAGAAATAAAACCACCTTCTTCACAATCATATGAATTCCAAACTGTAGCTTTTGCAACCTTGTACTAAGAGTTAAATAAAGATAAAGTTAGCATAAGTTTGAGAAGTAGATTTATATCTTCAATTTTTTAAAAAGAAAATAAAATGAAAATTGGATGTAATGATACATCCTGCAGTATAAGTTAATCTAGCAAGAGTAATTTTAAATTCACTTCTTAATTTTATTCCTAGGCACAGAAGTTTACTGAAAAAAAAGAGGCAGTGATTAAGATTAAAGCTTATGTATAATAATAAACTGAGTCTTTGAGAAAATTCTGCCATTTCAAAGAGAATGACTAGGCTTCTTTTCTAAACCAGTGAGCCATGTAATTTTAAATATTATTATAGAAATCATTAGAGGTAAGACTGTGGTGGTGAACAGTGTTAATAAAGTGTTTGTAGCCAAAGAACAGTCTGAACTCATTGTTCACTCAATCTAAAAGAGTAAGTACACATATTACTAATTTTTTTCCTAGTACTAGGAATTGAACCCAGGTGTGCTTCACCACTGAGCTATATCCCCAGCACCCCCACTTATTTTTAAATTTTGAGATATGATCTCTCTAAATTACCCAGATTTAAATTGACTTCAAACTTGCGATCTTCCTGCCTCAGCCTCCCAGATCACAAGGATTACATACCGTCATTCCTGATATACTCTTAAACTTAATCATTATGCAGAATTGGTTGAATTATCCATGTGCATCTGATCATATTCCTGCAGAAATCACTTAAAATTTAAATACATATGTCTCATTTATAAAGATTCTTGATTTCACCTGGCATAATGAAGCATACCTGTAACTCTAGCACATGAGGAGGCTGAAACAGGAGGATCACAAATTGAAGGCCAGTCTGGCAACGTAGCAAGACACTGTCTCAAAATGAAATAAAAAGTGCTAGGGGTGTAGTTCACTGATAAAGTACCTTTGTGTTCAATCCCCATGACCACACACACAAGAAAAGAAGATTCTTGATTTTAATATTTAAAGATACACATTTTAAAACTATTAATTTTATTCTCAAATATTCACCCAACAGATGATTGTACTTCAATTTATTAAAATAAAAAAATAGTAGGCCAATAATGCAAATAAGTATATGAAATGGAAGAATTTCCTCAAGGCCATAAACATCTAAAACATGCCCAATAGAAATTAAAAAGAAACTGAATAGAATTATAATTGGAGATTAATATGAATTTTTTTAAAAAAAGTAAAACAAAACAAAAAAACACAACATATAAAGAAAAACCAGGGTCCAGACAATTTCATCACCAATGCTTCCAAATTTTGACAGGAGAATTAATACGAATTTTGATTTTTTTTAATAAACTCTTCCAAAATATAGAAGGAGTTGTTTTGGTTGGTTCTGAGAGACATAGCCAAATATCATAGACTTGAGTGACTTACACAACAGAGATTTACTTTCACAAACTTCCAGAAACTAACAGTCTTACTATCAAAGTGCCAATGGAGTTGCTGTCTAGTGAGGGCTTTGCTCCTGTCTTCCACTTTATTATTGTGTTCTCAAATAGCATAGAGAGAAAGAGATACAGAAAGAGAGAGAGAAAACTCTTTTTAAAATTTATATATGACAGCGGAATGCATTACAATTCATAATACACATGTAGAGCACAATTTTTCATATCTCTGGTTGTATAGATAGTATGTTTACATCAATTCATGTCCTCATACATGTTACTTTGGATAATGATGTCCATCACATTCCACCATCATTTCTAACCCCATGCCCCCTCCCTTCCCATCCCACCCCTTTGCCCTATCTAGAGTTTGTCTATTCCTCCCATGCTCCCTCTCCTTACCCTACTATGAAACATTCTCCTTATATTAGAGAAAACATTCTAGTCAGAATGGCAGCTATCATGAATACAAACAACAATAAGTTTTGGTGAGGATTAGGATGCACTGCTGGTGGGGCTGCAAATTGGTGCAGCCAATATGGAAAGCAGTATGGAGATTTCTTGCAAAATCTGGAATGGAACCATCATTTGACCCAGCTGTCCCTCTCCTTGATCTATAACTGAAAGACTTAAAAACAGCATACTACAGGGACACTGCCACATCAATGTTTATAGCAGCACAATTCACAATAGCTAAACTGTGGAACCAACCTAGGTGCCTTCAGTAGATGAATGGATTAAAACAAATGTGGAATATATACACAATGGAATATTACTCAGCAATAACAGAGAATAAAATCATGGCATTTGCAGGTAAATGGATGGAGTTAGAGAAGATATTAAATGAAGTTAGCCAATTCCCAAAAAACAAATGCTGAATATTTTCTCTGATATATACAGAGAAAGATCTTTGGTGTCTGTTCTTATAAGGACTGATCCTAGAGGATCATGACCTTAGACTTTTTAATCTTAAATGTTTCCTTATTCCAGATACAGTCACATTGGAGGTTAAGCTCTTCAACAAATGAATTTAGAGGGACATAATTCAATAAATAACAGGGTAGACTTCCCAATTAATATTACAAGACTAGTAGTATTCAGATACTAAAACAAGGCAAATAGATCTCAATAAAACTGCAGACCAATGTGTATATGAATATGCATGCCAAAATCTTCAAAATACTAGCAAACCAAATCTAGCAACATATAAAATTACTCCCAGAAATTGTAAGGTGGATTCAATATCTGAAATCCATTACTATAATAAATCTTATTAATATAATAAAAATCATGATTATCTCAAACGATGAAGAAAAAAATCATTTCATTAAAAATATAAAACCCTTTTTCAACAAAAGCATTTCACATACTAAGAATAAAAGGAGCCAGCACAGTGGCACATGCCCGTAATCTCAGTGTTTCAGGAGGTTAAGACAGCAGACTGTGAATTCGAAGCCAACCTCAGCAACAGAAAGGCACTAAGCAACTCAGTGAGATCCAGTCTCTAAATAAAACACAAAATAGGGCTGGGGATGTGGCTCTGTGGTGGAATGCCCCTGAGTTCAATCCCTCATATCAAGAAAAAAAAAACAAAAAGAGTAAAAGGATCTTCCTGAGTTCAACAAATGACATCTATCAAATACCCATAGTGAGCATCAGACTTAGAAAAAGATTATGGGGAGTTCAAATAATGTCTACTCTCACTGCTTCTATTGAATATAGAATATACTATATTCTATAATCAAATCCAGAAAATTAGGCAGGAAAAATAAGTAAATGACACCAAAACTGGAAGAAAAATTAAAACTCTCTATTGGGAGGTGACATAATCTCTTATATAGAAATTCCTAAGGAAGTCCCCAAAATCTATTAGCACTAATAAATAAATTTAAATAAAGTCAGCAAGATGGCAGGATGAAAAGCCAATATACAATACAAAAATAAACCATTTTTATGTACTTTTTTCTGAACAATTGGAACTGACATTAAGAAAACAACTCTATTCACCATAAAGTCAAAATGATTAAAATAGGAGTAAAATGAGCAACAACAACAAAAAAGGATAAACTTACACTATGTAAACTAAAAGATGTTTAAAGGTATTGAAAAATTGGAAACACAGCCCATGTTCATGGATTAGAGTATTTAACATTGTTTAGATGACAACATACTCCAAACTGATTTATCTGTTCAGTAAAATCTCTCTCAGTATCTCAACTGACTTCCTTATAGAAACTGAAAAGCAGATTCTATAATTCATTTGGAAATGTAAGGGTCAAGGGAAGCCAAACAATCCTGAAAAAGGGCCATAAAGTAGGAATCTAAACCCTTCATGCTTTTAAATTTGTTACAAAGCAATGATAATCAAACTGATGTGACCTAAATCTAAAAGCCAGAATTCTTAAAAGATAGAGGTAAATCTTCAGGGCTTTTTATTTGTCGAAGGATTTCTTTCACAAAGGATCTGATTTGATAAATAGTACAAGCAACAAAAGAAAAAAAATAAATCAACAGGACTTCAACAAAATTATAAAATGTATAAGACAAAGTATACTGTCAAAAACTGAAAAGGCAGACCACAGAATCAGAGATAATATTTGTAAATCACATATATTATAAGAGACTTGTATCTAGAGTTTGGAAAGAACATTTTCAATTCTATAATAATAAGACAATTAAGCCAATTAAAATATGGACAAATGATTTGAATACACATGTTTCTGAGGAAGATTTATACATAGCCAAAAGCAAATAAAAAATGCTTACCATCATTAGTCATTAGGGAAGTACAAATCCAAACAAAATAAATACTGCTTTACAGCCACTGGGATGGCTAGAACCAAAAAGTCGGGAATAACAAATGGTTGGGAGAATGTAGAGAAATCAGAACCCTCATGCATTGTTGGTAAAATGTACAATGGTTTAGAAACCTTGTTAGAAATATTCTTGCAGTTTTGTGTGAACATATGTGGTCATCTCTTGGGTATTTTCCTGGAAGTAGAAGTTCTGTGTCATAATCTCAGTATTAAATTGTTTTAGAAACTGCTAGAATGTCATCTAGTGTCATTTATAATAGTTTACAGAAAGAACCCGCCCAAATGGCCACGAAGTGATGAGTGGTGTAGCTCAAGCAGTTCCAGACAATGGAATATTATTGTTATAAAAAGGAATAAAATTCAAGTTCTACATCTTGGCATAACGCAAACCCTGGAAACACTATACAAGGTGAAAAAGCCAGTCACAAAATTCCATATAATAAATAGTTGTATGCAACACTCACAAAAGTGTCCAGCACAGGCCAATCTAGAGAAAAACAAAGCACACTATGATTAGGTAGGGCTGTGAGGTGATGGAGGAAAAAGGAATTGTAACTACAGTACAAAATTTATTTTTGAATTGACAAATATATTCTAAAATTGATTGCAGTGGTGATTACTAACATCTGTGAATACACCAAAAATACTGAACTGTACACTTTAAATGATATGTAAATCCTATCTCAATAAAGCTCTTTTAGAAAAGATGGATTACTGTGAATTTGCTTTTAGTCAAATAGTTTTTACTGTACTTCTTTATGTGCACTAAATCAAGCAATTAATTCCTCTGGTAGGACTTATCATCTGAGTCAATATGATAAATATTAATTTCTAGAGTTTATAACTGTTATATTGTGATAAGTGCCTATTATTTTTGAAGTATTATTTAAGTATCTCAGTATTATGAACATAATATTTAGAAAAAATTGGAAACACCAAATATAAAAGGATTATTTAATACTCTCTGAGGAAATAGAGACATTAGTTGTTAATAGCATATCTTAAAATTAAAAAAAAAATTCTCTCTTAAATTTAATCATATACGATAGCAGAATTAGTGCTTTCACATCTGTAAAAATACCCTTGATCCTATCTTTCTCTCCAGCTAACAGCCCCAGAGTCTTTATAGATATTGGTACAATATGGATATACATAATATCTATATCAAAATTATATCTATATTATAGATAACAGGTTTTATATATACAGTGTTATGGTC
Source organism: Ictidomys tridecemlineatus (assembly GCF_052094955.1). Taxonomy (NCBI): domain Eukaryota; kingdom Metazoa; phylum Chordata; class Mammalia; order Rodentia; family Sciuridae; genus Ictidomys; species Ictidomys tridecemlineatus. The sequence continues at coordinate 23,632,848 of NC_135490.1, forward strand.
TGGATATGAGGTATCCTCCTAAAGCTCATGTGTGAGACAATGCATTAAGGTTCAGAGGAGAAACGATTGAATAGTGAGTGTCTTAACCCAATCAGTGAATTAATTAATCCCTGATGGGATTAACTGACTGGTGACTAGAGACAGATGTGTGGCTGGAGGATATCATTAATTGGGGGCATGGCTATGGGGCATATATTTTGTATCTGAAGCAGAATTCTCTCTCTGGGCTTCAAGATCACTATGATGTGAGCTGTTCCCTCTGCCACACTCTTCCTCCATGATATACTTCTGCCTCCCCCTGAGCTCTGAGGAATGGAGCCAACCTTCTCTGGACTAAGACCTCTGAAGCTGTGAGCCCTCAAATAAACATTTCCTCCCTTACAGTTGTGCTGGTCAGATCCTTTAGTCACAGCAGCAAAAAGCTGACTAAAGCATATAGATGCTGATATCTATTATCTATGTATCTATATCCAGTCTTTCTACAACAGTCCTCGTTTGACTTAAGATACTACTTAATTTTTTCTTACCAAAATTACTAATGACTTCTACATTGCCAAGGTCACATGCAATTTACAGCTTTTTATTTGTAAAGATTTCCAGAATTGTTGGACACCTTTGGCTCTTCTTTCATTCTTAGGCATTCTTGTCTCTGTTTCAAGCAATGAAATCTCTCTTGCTTTCTCTTCCCATGCCTTTTCAGTCTCCTTTGCAAAATGGGTCCTCTATTTCTGATGCAATATATAAAAGTGATATAGCTCAGTAATGACTATAGTTTCTTCTTTATATTTACCTTCTTTCTTAGCTGTTTTCATTTCTGTGACCAAAACACCTGGCAAGACTAATTTAAAGGAAGGAAAGTTTATTTGACGCTCAGAGTTTCAGGGTTCTCAGTTTATTGATGGCCAACTCCATTGCTCTGGGCCCAAGATGAGGCAATGCTTATTGGCAAAAGAGCCCAAAGGTAAAAAGCTGCTCAGTTCATGGCAAGGTCAGGAAGTAGAGAAAGAGAAGAAAGAGCTTCGGGAAGAACAACCCCTCCAGAGCACACCCCCAGAACCCACCTCCTCCAGCCATACCCCACCTACCTACAGTTACCACCCAGTCAGTCCATACAATTTAACATAGGCTGATTATGTGATAGCTCTCACAGTCCAATCATTTAACCTCTGAATATTCCTGCATTAACAGAAGCTTTTAAGGGATACCTCATATCTAAACCATTCCCTGTCCTTTTCTATCTTCCCCAACAAGGTATATTAATTCTCTTTCTAATGTGCACTGCCAAAATACCTCAGGTATCCATCCACTTCTCCTAATCTCAACTATGTCTATTACTATTATTAATTAGAATCTTTGCATAGCCTCATAATTGGACCTCATGCACTTATTCTTGCTCTTCTGAAACATATTCAGTAGAATGAGTTATAGTGACTCTTAAAAAATAATGCAGAACACTACAACTTCCTACTTAAAATATTTAAAATTCTTCCTGTTGCACAAAGAGGTAACAGTTTAGATAACACCAACACCAACCTCCATATTCTGATCCTTGCCTCTCTCTGGTCTCCTTTGCTTTTCCCATATAGATTATGCCTCTACGACCCTGTATGAACATATAGCTTCATGAACATAACACATTCTTTTATTCTATAATATAGAAATAAAATATCATAGTCTATCTAAATGTTAATCATATAACATTTTAATACACTTAACATATTCTTATAAAATTGGTGACCAAATAAATGAATAAGTGGAAAAATGGGTGAATAAAGAAAGAAATAGTAATGACCCCTTATTCAAATACATTCACATATACTTGGCAGACCAGACTAATATTTTAGATTTGTCAAAAGCAAAATATATTACAAGTTATCACTGCTTTATCAAACCCAACTGACACAGCATGATTAGAACAGAAAAACTGAATGACTAAAAAGCATCCATTGAAAATTGAATACATTGACTGACATTAAACAATTACTATGTAAATTGGTACATGGAAATGACTTATACAGATATACTCTATAATATAATCATCACTAACCAGCTGCCACGTTGACATTTTATTCTACTACTATTGAGAATGGGGCACAGAGAACTGTAGCTGAACTCCAATGACTTTTTTTTTCAAGAAATCACACAATGACAAAAGATTAAAAGAAAATAAGGAAGTTTCTTCAATTTTCTGAACATGTCTGATCCCTTTATAAAGATTTTTAAAAAACTTAGTTTTCTAATTATTATCTTTTGGATCTCAAAACTTCCACAAAGGTCCACATCTTAAAGGCTTGGTCACTTGATATGGCACTACTTGATATGGTAGAAACCTTTAGGAGGTGGCTCTTATTAAAAGGAGGTAAGGTCATTGGGGTTTGCCCTTGAATGATGTATTGGGACTCTGACCCTTCCCCCCCCCACCTGCTCTCTTTGCTTCCTGGCTGCCATGAGAGAGTACCTTCTTCACCAGGCACTTCTTCCATGATGTACTGTGACACCACAAGCCCAAAGGAACAGAGACAAGGCTGTGGACTGAAGCCTCTGAAGCTGAGCCAAAATAAACATTTCCTCCTTTCAAGTTGTCTATCTCAGTTTTTTTTTTTTTTTTGTCACAGTGACAGAAATCTGACATGCTAACTATAATATTATTAGCTATTCTGGTAATCTTGTTTAGTAACCTGAATTTCACAGAATTCAACGACCTGAACTGTCAAGTATTAATAAAGCCACTATACAAAGCTTTTTGATAGACTAGGAGGCAGCACATTAACTACTTAAATAATTAATATATAGTCTATCTAAAGTTGCTAAATTTAAATGAATCTAAGATACTATTTTTTGCCCTAACCATGAAGTGAATCTAATGATCATATTTTGAATTGGCAACCCTCTCATGTATACTCTAATGAAACTGACTGAAACTGACTATTCTTTTTATCACTACTTCAAGAAATTCCCTTGATTATTCCAAAATGGTACAAAGACAACCACTTATAATGTGGAATCCTGGAACATAACTCCCTATTTATCATAATAGTTATGCCATGATATTTTAACATATTTAGCATTATTTGAAAAATGTTCCATGTTTCACTTATTATTTAAGGTAGATGTGTCATATGTTACATAAAGTATATGTGTTATATATAAAGTGTGTGTATAAACTCATTTTAATCTAAAGATGCTAACATAATTAAGATATCTTTAAAAGCATACTATCTCTATTTTTTCAGATTATTCTTTCTGGAAAAGTATGGTGAATAATACACTATATGGTTAAGATGCCAATATGACTACCAATGAATATAAAGAATATATATATGAGTCAAATCATATAAATGGAAAATATTTTTTTCTTTCCCTCCCTCATATTGCTTTAAATGGAAGCAGAAAGACATGAATTCATTTAATTTTGAGGCCTCTAAATAGGGTGATTTTAAATACTAAACTTAAATTTTACTTTCTGAAAAGTTGGCTTCTATAAGTATGGCTTTTGGAGCTCTTAAAAGCTAGCCACTTAAAATGAGTTTTGAAATGTATAGCTGACAATTGTTTGCTACCTAACATTGTGATTTTACTTTATAAAGTGCCAAAGCTTTGGTTGCTTTAAGTACTATTGAGTTTTGTTCTGCGATGCATTGACGTTGTTTGGAAACAGATTGATACTACCAGGTCTTGCTTTTAAGTTATGTTATGTGCTACCAGTGCTGCATTTAGTCCACTGCTAATTCACCACCCTAATGAGACAAAGATTTCAACCTTTTCCACACTCAGTCCCCCATGAGAATTATTTGGTGCCTTCTATAAATCACAGGTACTTTTTCCCTCTAATCCTTAGTGATGCTTCACTCCTCAGGTAAGGATAGTAGCTTCACATATTTGCACTGATCAGTACCCAGCCAAAGACTTGAGGAAGACTCTGCTCTGCAGATCCCCTAAGTTCTCTGTTCAGCTCCCTCTTTTAGAGTACTTATCCTGTGGACTCCAAACACCTTGGTCTCCCCAGACTCTTGGCTCCATTTTCTCACCCTAGGACCATCATTTGGTTTTGCATCTGCTTCTCTTAACTCCTCATGCTGGAACCTCAGGCTACAGAGCAAGCAGAGAAAATTATTTCCTGTTTCTGAAGGATCACGGTATTTGTTGTTTGACATTCCATTTCTTGAAAATCATTATTTCGTATTTAAAAATTAGGTTTGGTAGGATCTAATTAAAAAGTAAATATCACTGCTCTGACTCCATCTGGTTAAGAGAAAGTCACAATGGTAATTTTAAATAATAGATATTATACTAGATAGAAATAAGAAAAAAATGTAAATTTGTATTAAAATATTCAAAACTAATATAGGAAAGAGAGTACACCAGATATGAATGCTTGTTTTACTCCCCTAGTGGTGAATGTTAGTGGTTCTTAGGGTCTGCAATAGTTTGGGTAAGTGTCCCCGAAGATCTATGTGTTAAAAGCTTGGTCACCAGCCTATGGCATTGTTGGGAGGGGATTGAATACCTAGTGGAGTCTAGTGGAAGACAAATAGGTCAACTGAGGCACACCCTTTAAAAGACATATTGGGAACGGCCCTTCCTTTCTCTCTCCTTGTTCCTGTGCTGGCTTGATATAAGCAGCTTACGCCACCATGACCTTCCACCAAGGTGTACTGTGCCACAAAGGCCCAAAGCAACAGGGTCACACAACAATGGAATAAAATCTCTGCACTTAAGAGCAAAAAGAAACTTTTCCTCTTTTTTAAGTTCATCATCTCAAGTATTTTGTTACAGTGTGAGATAGTCAATTGTCAGAGTCTGTTTTCAAATGATAGTTTTTTAGAGTTTTTGTGAGAAATGTTTCTTCATAGTGTTGAAGTATTTATTTTCAAATATATGTTTCAATAGCATATATTGAACATATAGAATATGTAGAATTAAAGAATAATAGGATAGAATATACATTTCATTAAAAATATTTGAACTAATAAAGGAATTGCCTACTCTTCCTTAATATAGTATTTATATTCTTGATTGCTATAAAGAAAAATAGGCCAATTATAATAAAAAGTGAAATATGTTAGATTCTCATTTATTGCTGTTGTCCATTCCTGTGTGAGCTATAAATATTTTTGAAAAATTATATTTTCCTTAGATAAGGAATAGCTCCTCCTCGTTGAACCACTTATTCACCCAGTACAATGCTTTGTAAATACAATTGCAAAATAATTTATGTTAAATATTAAAATTCTAAGGTTTCAATGACCAATGAATTAAGGAATTACACTAGACAATTTCCTAAAAGTGGTTGTAGCCTAAAATTTGCCATTATTATACTTTCATAGATGTGGAACCCTAAATATTAACAAATTTTGTCTACAAAGAAATTGAAATATTTCTTAAATATGATCTAACAAATAATTTAATTTTTTTTTCTTTTTTGCTCTTGTTGTTTTTACCTTGATTGAAGGCAAAAGACTAAGATGGTTGTGTTTATTAGCATTTTTGTCAAATGTTTCTGATTGTGTTCCTCATAAACCATAGACGATTGTACATCCCAGGGATTTGTGCTGTGTGACTAGTCCTGACCAACAAGCTATAAGAGGAAAGCAATATGTCACTTCAGAACTAGACCATTTAGTTACTAGCTCAAGCTGCATCAGTGTTCTATTACATCTGGCATGATTGCCAACATTCAAGATGTAAGCTATTATAACTAAACTAACCACAATGAGCAGCAACCTTACTTCCGTCAGTATTGGACAGGAAAGAGAAGCAAGAAAGAGAGGATTTATTATCTGAAGCCATTGGGATTTGGAGTGATATTTTTTCCACACCATAACACTGTGACTGATACTTATATAAGTGGAGAGAAAACAAAACAAAGCAAAACAGCAACAAAATACATAAAACTATACTTTGGATAAGTAAACAAGGCATTCTAAAGATTGAAATATGCAAATACTCCCATCTAAACATTTTTTCTCAAAAGCTATAATACCAGAGTTTGAATTTTTTTTTTAAACATTGTTGCCCAAACTAAATATACATTCCTACACAATGAAAAAGAATGTTTACGTGATGATGGGGAGCACAAGTTGACAACATTGTTGTGTGGATATCTCTTTTAGAAAAAAATATAAATTACTAACATTGGGTAATTTTTCATCTATTTAATTGCAATTGAAATTTATTTTGAGATCTTTCTATTATTGAATGAGTACTTTTTTGTGTTAAATCAATGAAATAATATGCAAACTTGTTTGGCCATGAAAGGAATGCTAAATATGTTTTAAAGTAAACAATGCTGTTACATTAATCATGGTTTTTAAAATCTCTCACTTGAGCAAATGCCAATATGGAATATCAAAAAACACATTTGTGTATTCTGATTGGTAAAACATAACAATATGAGATATTTGCTATTGAAGATTATTTGCGTGACTGAGAAAGATTTAGCAGAATGTTTGTACACCAATTGATATTTTTGTCAGCTTTTTAAATGCCTTCACACTATCATTTCTCTCAAGTAAAGTTTTGAAAAATTTCAACTATCTTTTTGTCTTTCTGGTACATTTATAATTTGAAGAATGAATTTTCTATCCATTTATGTAAATTGTTGCTCAACAGATATATCCTCATCTCTGAACCATTCTTAAATTCCATGTTAAAGTTATGTAAATGTTGATTTGAAAGCAATACAGTAATTGAAATGCAATAATTAAGGCATTTTTTAACACATCTTATAAATATACTGCAACAAATGTTTTAATCTGTTCTAATTTTCTTGTGTTTGTGAATGTGGTACATATTTATCATTGTAAACTTAGAAACTGTGATTAGGTTTTTTTTTTTGTTGTTGTTGTTGTTTTAATTTCCTAGCAGAACTGGGATTTGAGCCCAAAGCCTCATGGTGGTCATGCAAAGTCTTGACCACTGAGCTACACTCCCCAACTTCTTTCACTTGGTTCTTAAACACAGCTTCCTATTCACACATCATCTTTATATTGAACAAACTTCCATCCTCAGCCTGACTTGACATTAAACCTAAAGTGCACAGGTGCAGATTCTTAATAAAACTCTGGATATGTGTCAATATTTCCTCTGCTGAGGATCGGTCATCTGGATCACAACTTCTCAAATCCAATGCCTGTGTCAGTAGTGGATTCAATCTTTGTTGGAGCAGCTTCGGTGCCAGAGCGACTGAAAATAATTCAATCACATTAACCACTGTTAGAAAGAGGCTAGCTTTCCTTAGAATAAAAATCAGATCCTCACTGTCATTATTTTGAGCCAAAACTATTACAATCTCTACCTTTGTGCTTCTAGTCTCTGTGCTTCTTCAGTGCATCGTCTGCCTGGCTATCAAAGGATTATGTAAACACGGTCTTCTCTTCCCCATGATTAACAATATTTGAAACATTTTATGTTGTCTGCAGGCTAATGTCCAAATTCCTTAGAATCGCTTTCAAGAGTTTACATGATCTGTTTTCAACTTACAGACTCATAGATGAAGACTTCCTTAATTCTTTCAGACAAACTTAGTCACACTTCCTTCAGGCTCCCATTGCCTGGGTGCCATCTATTATGTCACTTGTCTCCTTTGACTCTAATCAATTTGTGTATCTGTCCACTGGTCTGTGAACCCTGGGGGTAGAGACTTGGAATGCATTCATTGTTGAATCCTCAGTGTCTCTTACTTTCCCTTATGTTGTTCCTGTCTCTCCCGCTTCCCCTGAATTTGACAGGTAAAAGAAAAACAGTGAAAACAACAACAATGTTAGCAAAAATAACAGCAGTTCATATTTACCATACCCTTAACTATTATCAGACATTAGTGCTTTGAACCATCTCCTGATTTAATTCTTATTTACACATTATGAAGAAAGCTGTTTATTTTTGGCTCCCATGTTACCCAACCTGAGAAAGCTAATTTTATAAATGTTAAATAACTTACTCATTGTCACACAGGTAGTAAGTAGCAAAGCTGGCATGTGAACCTAGGTAGTTCGTCCTGTAAATTGTGACTATGGAAGGTTTGATAAATAATCATCAGACATGAGAGCTACTAATGAGTATGTAATTTAGCCTAATTTAAAAAAAATAAATTATACATAATTATTTAACAGTCTAATGTTTAGGATAAGGCCATATAAAATGCATACACTGGTAAAGTTCTGATAGTTGTGTTTCCTAGGCATAGAGCAGACTCTGAACAGAACATCAGTAATAATTAAAAAGTTGAAAGAAATCATGATATGCATATATGATAATTTTCTTAAAAAACTTATTTTAAAATCTCCAGGTATAGCAAACTGCAATTTTTATAGCTCAACAAAAATAATATAAGTGTTGCTTAAAGAATTTTGAGCATCATTTTGTAATCAAGAGTGCTCCTGCCAAGTGCAGTGTAATTTAATATGCCTATGACTAAGATTGAGCTCGCCCCTAAAAGCAAGCCCTGAGACAAAAATTTGACTGCAGAAGTTTTAAAACTATTCCCCTTGTGTGCAGTAATCACAGAAAATGTTGGGACACAGAAGGGAAATGTGAAGAAGTAATAGAAAGGAAGGAAAGTAGAGAAAGGTGCATTGTCAAGCTATTTATCATTTTGTGCAAATAAGGCTTAATCCTCTTAGAAAACTCTGGGGGATGATACAGAACACACTTCAGAGTTATCCCACCATAAAATTATTTTTGCTCCAACTTCCATTCTTCATTGTTTGATATTTGCTCCAGGAGTATTAATTTCCCTCCAAACCTCCGATCTGCCTAGTATGTAGAAATGAGTGAATACATAAGGTTAATTATCTGCTGATACTTCTAATAGGACCCTCTTGGTTTGTGCAAGAATGGTGAGGGCTAAGGAAATATTGGGGCTGCACGTACATCATCTGCTAGAGCCTGCTCCTCATAAGCACCTTCCTTCAGCAGAGCAGATAGGGACCATGAGCTAAATACAGATAGCTGTCGATTGTATATACATGTGTGTTTGTATTCATATATATGTATATATACTGTTCATATTATATACATTATATATTATATACATACTGTACATAGCATATATAAATATTATCTTCCTATTGTATGTCATTTTAAAACTGAACTATAACATATTTAAAATAAAACTCATTATCTTTTCCCTCAATCTTTGAACCCCTCAAATATGCTCCTAAAATACTGTGTCCCTATCTCAGTCTGTATGTCGTGGGATTAGTTGTCATGTCCAAAACATGGGAGTCCTCCTTACCCTATTCTTCCAGACACTGAGTCAGATCAATTTTATTTCTGAATGTACCTTGAACCTCTCTTCTACAGGCCACCTTCAACTCTCACTTTTATTTCTACCACACTTCCCAAATTTGTTTAGGGATATCCTTTACATGTTTCTATGACATACTGTTAAACTTCTACACTATACATGCATTTTTTAAATTAGGGCTTTATAGTTATATATAATAGTTGGATTCATCCTGACAAAATCATGTGTGCATGGGATTCTATTTCAGTTCTCGATCCACCCATTTTTCCTCCCTCCCTTCCCCTGTTCTCTGTCCTCTACTCTGCCAGACTTTTTTTCACTCACCTATTTATTTATTTTTGATTGTTGTTTTATTCTATTTATGCATATAGATGAAGTTCCCTGTGATACATTTATGTATGTACATAACATGTTATTTTTAAGAATTCATCTCATATTGCCTCCTCTTTCCCATCCCTCCACTCTGCCTATTTCCTTCATTTGCACTACTTATCTTCCCTATATCTTTATGATATTCTATCTTTTCCTTTATTTTTTTCTCTAATTTCTACATATAAGAGAGAACATTTGACCTTTGTGTTTCTGAATCTGTGTATCAGTCTCTTCTTGATAGGGCTTAACTGGATGGTAATTGCAGGCAAGTAGAATGTGGCTGGAGAAGGTGGGTTCGTGGGGTTGTGCCTTTGAGATTTATATTTTGTCATGGTGAGTAGACCCTTCCCTCCTCCCCTTCCCCCCTCCCTTATTCCCTCCCTACTGGTACAGAGTCCTGAGCTTCTTACCTCTCCCACATTCTTCTGTCATGATATTGTATCTCGGAATCAACCATAAAAGGACTAAGACCTCTGAAACCACGAACACCAAAATGAACTTTTTCTCCTATAAAATTGTTTTTGTCAGATCCTTTAGTCACAGTAACACAAAAATCTGGATAAAACTATTGACTTCATAGAATATATTGGGAGTGTTCCCTCCCTTAAAATTTTATGGAATAATTTTAAAAGGATATTATTAGTTCTTCTTTAAAGGTCTGGTAGAACTCAGCTGACAAGCCATCTAGTACTGGGCTTTTCATTTTTGGAAAGGTTTTTATTGCCATTTCAATTTCATTGCTTAATATTGGTATTTTTAAATTTTCTACAATTTCCTGGTTAAATTTCAGCAGGACAGATGGGTCTAGAAAATTGTCAATGTCTTCTAGATTTTGCACTTTATTGGATTATAAATTTTCAAAATAATTTAATGATCCTGTGGATTTCTGAAGGTCCTGTGGTGATATCTACTTTGTCATTGCTAATTTTATGGATTTGTGTTTTCTCTCTCTCTTTTGATTAGTTTGCCTAATGGTTAATCAATCTTATTCATCTTTTCAAAGAACCAATTCTTCATTGCATTAATCTGTATATTTTTTATTTTCAATTTCATTAATTTTAGCTCTAATCTTAATTATTTCCTGTCATCTAATGATTGTAGAATTAGTTTGTTCTTTTTTTCCTAATGTTTTGATGTTTAGTACAAGCTAATTTATTTGATATTTTAAATTTTTTTATGTAGATACTTAGTGCTAAAAATTTCCTCTTAGAATTGCTGTTATACCATCTCAGATTTTGATATATTACATCTCTGTTGTTGTTCATTTATAAGAATTTCTTGTTTGAAATCTCATTCCTTCTTCAATTCATTATTCATTTAAGAGACTATTATTCAATCTCAATGTGCTTGCGCAGTTTCTATTATTTCTCTTGCTGCTGATTTCTAGTTTATTTCATTATTATCTGGTAGAATGTATGGTGTTTTATCAATGTTTTTGTATTTGCTAAGATTTACTTTGTGGTTTAGAAATATGGTGTATTTTAGAAAAAGTACCATGAACCATTGAGAAGAAGATAAATTCAGCTGTTTGGGGGTGAAATATTTTTCAGATGTCCCTTAGATTGATTTTATTTATGGTATTATTTATGTTGAAAATATCTATTGATTCTATTTTTTGATGAACTGTCTATTGATAAGGGTGTATTGAAGATAACCCAATATTATTGTGTTGGGCTTTATATGAGGTTTAATGTCATGGAGTACTTTTTTGATGTAATTGGGTGCACTGACATTTGGGGCATAAATATTCACTATCATTATATCTTCTTGTTGGACTGTTCCCTTTACCAGAATATAGTAGCCCTCTGTCTATTCCGATTAATTTTTTGCTTGAAATCTGCTTCGTTGGATATGATAATTGCTAGTCCTGCTTGGTTTTGGAGTCTGTTTAAATGGAATATTTTTTTCTACCCTTTTACCTTTGGCCTGTGCATGTCTTTATTTTTAAGGTGAGTCTCTTGTACACAGCAGCATACAGTTGGATCTTGTTTTTTCTGACCCATTCTGCTAACCCATGTCTTAATTAGGGAGTTCAGACCATTAACACTTAGTGTTAGTAGTAATATGTATGGTTTCCTGTTGTTTTGATCTTTTGCTGTCTTGATTCTCATATAGTAGATTACCCTTGATCTTCCTCTATTTGAGAGTTTTGGAATTTGTTTCTGAGTCTCTCTGTGGAGTTCATCTTTGAGTGTCCTTTATATTTCTGGCTTGGTGGTCATGAATTCTTTCAGTCCATTTTTTTATGTAAAGTTTTTGTTTCTGCCTCAAATTTGAAACTGAGTTTTGCTGAGTATGGTAACCATGGATGGCAGTTGTTTTATTACAAAGCTTGAAATATCTTATACTAGACTGCCTTGATTTTAGAACCTGAAATTAAAAAGCAGAAGTGAACCATAATGGTTTGCCTCTACTTGTGATTTAATTTTTGTCTTTTGCAACCTTTAGTATTATTTCTTTAATTTCTATGTTAGGCATTTTGATTATGAGAAGTTGTCATTTGCTTAGTTCTATTTGGGGGTCTTATGTGCCTCCTGTATGTGAATGTTTATCTCAATTCTAATATGGGAAGGTTTTCTATAACTATTTTACTGAGGATTCTCTTAATGCCTTTAGCTTCCATCTCCATGTTTTCTTCTATCCTAATGATTTTCCACTTTGGTCTCTTGAGGTTGTCACAGGGTTCTTGAATATTCTGATTGTGTTTATAATTTTTCTCCATTATAACATTTTGTGTCTTCTGGTTCATATACCTTTTCTTCAAGGACTAAAGTTCTGTTTTCTATGCAACCTAATCTTTTAGTTATGCTTTCAAGAGAATTTTTAATTTGATTGATCATGTCTCTCATTTCTAGGACTTCTAATGGGTTATTTTCACTGTTTCTATTTTCTTAATGAAGTGGTCTTTCATCTTCTGGATTTGCTCTCCAAATTCATTCCTTAGATCTTCTTTTAGTTCATTGAACTTTTTAATAATCAGTTATTTTAATAACCTTTCTATAGGATTTTATTCATGTCAGTATCAGTGTGATCATTTGTTCCATGATTATAAATTTTGGGGAGGGGCTGGGTTGTGGCTCAGTGGTAAAGTGCTTGCCTGGCATGTGTGACGCAATGGGTTTTATCCTCAGCACCATATAAAAAAATAAACAATAAAGGTATTGTGTCCTTCTACATCTAAAAATATTTTTTAAAAAAATTAAAAAATTAATTTTGGGAAGAGATTTGTTTATATGTTTCCTCATGTTTTCAGGAGTCTTGGACTTGCACCTCAATTGAGAATGTGTCCCCTTCCTCATTTTTATGTGTGTCCTTTTGTGTACAATTATTTTATTTGTTCTAGGACTTCTCACTCTTTTTGATATATGAATAGAGGTCAAGGGATGTGACCTGAGGTCCCTCTCAATTGTTCTTCATTGAAGGTTTTTTATTGTTGGTGGTCTGGGGATTTTTGTTGCCTCAATTATTTGAATTGGAGTAATAATAAGACTCAGGTGGGGTTAGATTGTGTGGGACATGAGATTCACTGCTGCTTGGTTGAGATGAATCTCTCAATACTAGGATCACTACCCTGTGAGCTTAAAGTGTCCCAATCACTTTCTAGCCCATCTTAGAGAAGGGGGAGTTAGAAGTAGTATAATGTTAGCAAAAGATAGACAGCCTTAAGATAAATATCCAGTGTCTATTTTGACATCCCTAACACTAATTGCCACACATATAGAATGGTGGGGTCAGGATTTAACAATAATACCAACAATAAAAACCATGAACTAAATCAGGAATTCAACAGCAGGTATCTACTATGTTGTCCACTGTATTAATAAGCAAAGTAACTTGAATGGGGTAGGAATTATATAATTGATATAATTTCTTTTTATTAATGTTTATAACCAAAGGTTTTTTAATTTTTTAAATCTTATTTGTTCTTTTTAGTTACACTTGACAGTAAATGTGTTGTGGCCTATTATAAACACATGGAGTATAACTTGTTCTAACTATGCTTCTATTCTTTTGCTTTTATATGATGCAGTGTTATATTGGTCTTGTATTCAAATCCAAAGCTAGGGAAGTTATGTCCAATTAATTCTACTTTCCATCCTATTCCCCTTCCACTCCCTTCCCTTCATTCCCCTTTGTCTATTCCAATAGACTTTTCTTCTTCCCTCCCTACCATCCCTTTTTGTGGGTTAGCATCCACATATCAGAGAGAATATTTGTCCTTTGTGTTTTTTTTAGGATTGGCTTATTTCACTAAGCATGATATTGTACAGTTCTATCCATTTACAGCAAATATTATAATTTCATTATTCTTTATGGCTGAGTAATATTTGTGTGTGTGTGTGATATCACATTTCCTTATCCATTCATCTGTTGAAGACCTACATTGGTTCCATAGCTCAGCTATTGCAAATTGAGCTCTATAAACATTGAAGTGGCTTGGTCACTGTAGTATGCTGATATTAAGTTCTTTGGGTATAGGCTGAGGAGTGGGAAAACTGGATCAAGTGATGGTTACATTTCAAGTTTTCTAAGGAATGTCAGTACTGCCTTTCCATAGTTGTTGCACCAATCACCAGTCACATCAGCAATATATGAGAGTACTTTTCTCTCCACATCCTTGCCAACATTTATTGTTATGTCTATTCTTTATAATTGCCATTCTGACTGGACTAGTTTAAATCAGTATAGTTTTAACTTACATTTCTCTAATTGCTAGTGATGTTGAACATTTTTTCATATATTTGTTAACTGATCATATTTCTTTTTCTGTGAACTGCTTGTTTAATTCCTTTGCCCATTTATGGATTGTGTTATTTGTTTTTCTGTGTGTGTGTGTTAACTTTTTGAGTTCTTTATGTATCCTGGATATTAATGTTCTCTCTGAGATGCAGTAGCAAAGCTTTTCTCCCATTCTGTAGGCGCTTTCTTCACATTATTGATTGTTTCCTATGCTGTGAAGATTTATAGTTTGATTCCATCCCATTTAATGATTCCTGATTTTACTTCTTGTACTTTAGGAGTCTTGTTGAGGAATTCATTTCCTAAGGCAACATGATGAAGATTTGGGCCTACATTTTCTTTTAGTAGGCTTGGAGTCTTCTGTTTTAATGCATAGGTCCTTCATCCACTTTGAATTGAATTTTATGCAGGATGAGATAAGGGTTAATTTTATTTTGCTACTTATGGATTTTAAATTTTTCTAGTACCATTTGTTGAAGAGGCTATATTTTCTCCAATGTTTATTTACGGCCCTTTTGTCTTGTATGAGATAACTGTATTTATATTTGTCTGTCTCTGTTTCTTTTATTCTATACCATTAGTCTTCATGTCTGTTTTGGTGCCAATACCATGCTGTTTTTGCTAACGAAGTGGTCTGTACTATAGCTCTGTAATATAATTTAAGGATCTGGTATTGTTATACCTCCTGCTTTACTTTTCTTGGTAAAGATTGCTTTGGCTATTCTGGGCCTATTTTCCAAATGAGTTTCATGATTTTTTTTTATTTCTATGAAGAATATTGTTGGTATTTTAATAGAAATTGCATTAAATATATATAACATTTTGGGGAATATGGCCATTTTGACAATGTTAATTCTTTTTATCCAAAAATATGAGAGATCTTTCCAAATTCTGAAGTCTTTTTCAATTTATTTTCTTAGTGTTCTGTAGTTTTCATAATAGGTTCTTTCACCTCTTTTGCTAGATTGATTCCCAAGTACTTTTTTTTTAGGCTATTGTGAAGAGGATAATTTTCCTGAATTCTCTTTTAGTTGATATATCATTGGTGTATGGTAATGCAATTGATTTACTGGTGTCTATTTTATACCCTGCTACTTTGCTGAATTCATTTGTAAGTTCTAGAAGCTTTCTAGGAGAGTTTGGGGGTTTTTTTGGGGGGGGTCTTCAAATACAGAGAATCATATTGTCTAGAAATAGAGATAGGTCAAGTTCTTATTTCCCTATTCATATACATTTGAATTATTTCTTTGATGTAATTACTCTTGCTTCAATTTCAAGGACTATGTTGAATAGGAGTTGTGAAAGAGGAAATCCCTATCTTGTTCCAGTTTTTTGGGGGGAATAATGTTAATTTTTCTCCATTTAGGATGATATTGAGCTTGGGTTTTGCATATATACCTTTTACAATGTTGAGGTGTGTTCCTACAAGGCCAAGTTTTCCTAGTTTGGGGTATGAATGGATGCTGAATTATTTCAAATGCTTTTTCTGGATCTATGGAGATAATCATGTCATTTTTTTCTATTGAAGTGGTGAATTAGTTTATTCATTTCTGTATGTTGAATCAACCTTGCATCCCTGTAATGAACCCCATTTGATCATGGTGTACTATCTTTTGAACATGTTTTTGTATGTGTTTTGCCACTATTTTATTGAGAAATTTTGCATCAGTGTTCATCAGGGATATTGGTCTGAAGTTTTCTTTCCTTGTTGTGTCTTTGTCTGGTTTTGGTATCAGGGTAATAGTAGCTTCACACAATGAGTTTGGAAGGGTTCCCTAGTTTTCTGTTTTATGGAATAATTTGAGGAGGATTGGTATAAGTTCTTCTTTGAAGGTCTTGTAGAACTCAGCTGAAAATCTGTCTGGTTCTGGGCTTTTCTTTGTTGGTAGGCTTCTGATTGAATCTTCAATTTCATTGATTGAAATAGATCTATTTAAATATTGTATGTCTTCTTGATTCAATTTGGGTAGGTTATATGTCTAGAAATTTATTAATGTCTTCAAATTCTTTATTTTATTGTAGTATAAAATTTCAACCTAACTTCTAATTATTGTCTATATTTCAGTGGTGTTCATGGTATTTCCTTATTCGTCATAAATTTTTGTAATTTGATTTTCTGTTTCCTTTTCTTCATTAGCTTTGCTAAGGGTTTATCCATTTGTACCTTTCTTCAAAGAATCAATTTTGGGTTTCATAAATTTTTTGAATTGTTTTTTATTTGTTTTAATTTTAGCTCTCATTTTAATTGTTTCCAGTCTTCTATTGCTTTAATGTCTGTTTGTTCTTCTTTTTCTAGGCTTTTAAGATGGGAATTTGGGTTATTTATCTGGTGATTTTCAATTATTTTAATGAATGAGCTCAATGCAATGAACTTTCTTCTTAAAACTGCATTCATAGTGTCCCAGAGATTTTGATATGTTGTATCTCTATTCTCATTTACCTTTAATGATTTTTTTTAATCCCTGATTTCTTTAGCTATCCATTTATCATTCAATAGTGTATTATTTAGTCTCTGGGTGTTGAAGTAGCTTCTATTCTTTACTTTATTATTGATTTCTAATTTTATTCCATTATTGATAAAATTCAAGATATTATCTGTATTTTTTGTGACCTTAGATACAGTCACATGTGCTACTAAGAAAGTGTATTCAGTCATTGATGGATGAAATGTTCTACCTATATTTGTGAAGTCTAAATTATTAATTGTAGTTTTAGCTCTACAGCTTCTTTATTTAGTTTTCATTTGGAAGATCTATCCATTGGTAAAAGAGGAATTTTTAAGTCACCAAGTATTATTATGTTGTGATCTATTTGATTATTGCGATTGTGGAGATTCTCTTTGACGCTCTATTATGTGTGTACATAATAATATGTATGTATGTAATATGTATGCTCCATTATTTGGAGCATAAATGTTTAAGATTACTATGCATTGTTAATGTATAGTTTCCTTACATAGTATGAAATGGCTTTCTTGTCCCTTCTGATTAATTTTGACTTGAAGTCCCCTTTATTAGATATAAGGATAGAAATCCATGCTTTTTGGGAGATCCATGTGAGTGGTACTTTTTTTTTTCATGTTTTTATCTTCAGTCTTTGGATGTCTTTGCCTATGAGGTGAATCTCTTGGAGACAGCTTATTGTTGGGTCTTGTTTTTTAACCCAATTGGTCAGACTATCTCTTTTGATTGATGAGTTTATACCATTTACATTCAGTGTTATTATTGAGAAATGATTCTTTTTTACTGTCATTTTGAATTATTTCAGTTTTTAATTTGAAGTAGCTTTTCTTTTGAATGGCTATTCTCCTAGTGTAATGCCTCCTTTTTGTTGTTTTTACTCTAATTTTTAATTTTTTCTTCATGATATAGCTTGTTGAGTATGCTTAGTAGTACTGGCTTTCTTGTAAATTATTTTAACTTTGTTTATCATGAAAGGTTTTATTTTCATTGTTAATTCTGAAACTTAATTTTGCTAGGTATAGTATTCATGGCTAGCATCCATTGTCTTTCAGAGCTTGATATATATTATTCCAAGATCTTTGAGGGCCTAGGTTGAGAAATCAGCTGAGATTAGTTTTCCTTTAAATGTGACTTTCTTTATTAGCCTTTAAAATTCTATCCTTATTCTATAGGTTTGGCATTTTTATAATAACATGCCTTGGTGTGGGTCTGTTGTAATTTTGTATATTTTGGATCCTGCATGTTTTCTGTATTTAATTTTATATTTCATTCTTAAAGTTTGGGAAATTTTCAGACATTATTTCAATGTAAAGATTATGCATTCCTTTGGTTTATATCTGTGAGCCTTTGTCCATCCCAATAAATCTTAAGTTTACTCTTTTCATGTTATCCCATACTTCTTGGAAGTTTTGTTCATAGTCCTTTATCATCTTTTCTTCATGGTCAACATAATTTTGAAGATTATATTTTTTGTCTTCAATACCTGAGACTATCTTCCAAGTGGCCTAGTTTGCTGATGGTACTTTCCAATGAATTTTTATTTGGTTTATTGGTTCCTTAATTTCAAGGATTTCTGCTTGGTTGTATTTCAGAATGTCTATCTCCTTATTTAAATTATATTTTGCTTTCTGTATTTTCTCCCTCCCATATCAATTTCAGTATAAATTTTCTAAATTCCTTCTCTGATATGTCTTCCAGTGTGGTGTCAATGTTTTGGCTGTATTTTTGTTTGTTTGAGGTAATTTGTTCCCTTACTGTTTTTATGTTGTTTGTATGTCTGCCATACTAACAGTTGGTTTTGAGGCAATAGACTTTCTATCTTGTGGAATTATGGTGCCCCTACAAGTTTCCAGTATCTCATGGTTTAGGGAGAGACTGATACTAATAACAACTAATGCAAACAATTTGCTGCATTAAACCAAATAGCTCTCTCGCAATGAAATCTACAATGTTGATTGTTATAATACTAAGAAATGATATGATCGGTTATTGTAACAATCAACATTCAGACAGCAGTAGGGTTTGGCTGTTGGCAAGAAAAAAGAGAAAAGTAGAAACAAAGGAAAATAGAACTTTGAAGGAGTCAATAAAAAGTCAATACAAAATATGTTAATCAAAATCCTACTTGAAAAAAAGAATACAGAGAACAAAAAAATAGTTACCTTCAAGAAATGATAAAAATTAAAGAAAGAAAAGCAGAAACAAATATGTATGTGTACAAATATATAAGGTTCCATTATTTGTCAATCAGTACACACTTAAAAACAAATCAAAACATAACAAAAACAAAAACAAAATGGTCAATGAGAGTTTTTGCCCACTGTCTGTGCCAAACTGCCTTTTTGTTTCTCAGCTTCCCATCTCAGCAGATGGTGTGAGGAACTGTGGAAGATGCTGGCAGCTTAACTTCCTGGGTATTGTCTGTAGGTTGCAATGAGTTGGTACAAGTGAAGCTCCTAGGGATGGGGATTTGGTCTGGTATTATTCCAGGTGTTTTATTATGTGGGGAGTTTTCTGGTGTTAATGAATCAACCTGCTTCTTGGATTGTATGCAACTACTCTTTGCAATACATCATCATCTGTGGGAAGAGGGAATCCTTCTTTCAACAGTTCTGTTTTTCTAGGATGTTGTGCATTTTTTTTGGCTTCTCCAGGACTGTTTCTGAGCCTTAAGTGCAGTCACTCCACCCTGCCCCCTTCAGTTTCTCCCTGCTGCTGGTCTTGAGGCTGTTGGCTGCCAGTTCAATGGAGTGGGGGAGGGGCACCATCTTTATCTGGCTCTTCTGATCTGTATTACTCCCAGGCAAAGTGGTCTCTATGCCAGAAATTCTCCATGTCAGAGATTCTCCTGATTTGCTAGGCTCACTTTAGGTCTCCGGATTCATGTGTTGATTTTAGCTCAAAACTCATGGGGCTCAGCTGCTGGTCTGAGTTTCCACCACTGTCTCAGGGAGGTATTAAAGTTTCCAGCTTGAGTTCTCCTTACACTGGGGGCAAACAGTGATATTTGAGTACCAGTTTATTGGGCTAAAAAGTCTTTGGGTTGGCCCAAGGTGGACTGTCTCTTTGATCCTGGGCTGCCCATGCCAAGATACAGATCTTTTCAGACCTTCCCCTCCCACACACACACTTTCCCATTGGGAGCTCACCTCCAATTCTGTTCCTTAGCTTTGTCTGATGTACCCCAAATCTCCATGACTTCAAGGCTCTCTGTCCAGTGTTGAGTATCAGTGGAGTGGTTTTTCCTTTGACTCACCTCCCAGAAAAGTAGTTTTCTTGCTATTTGAGTCCTGACCCAATCACAGAGCTATGAGAAAAGCAACTTGTGGTTAATTCGCCATCTTGTCTGTCCCCCAAACTATATAATTTTGATTATTTAGTGGGATTACAGTATCTTAAATAGGATTAAAATATGGTGGGAAGGCAAGAGAAAATTTTAAGTGTTTCAAAAATTATCAGAGGAGAGTCAAGAAATAGGGAACAGGTATAAGCTGTAAGAAAAAGGAATAATAAATTAACTGAAAGTATTGAAAAAGAATCAGAGGAGGAGGAAACAGGAAAATTTGGTTGTTACTGGGGGTAAGAGAAAGAAGAGGAGAAGACAGGAGAGCTCAGAACCTAGGTATTAATTAACCAGCAAAGGTAAGATTGAACCAACTCAAATGCTCACCTAAATCTAATCCTCATCTAAATCTAATCTAGGATAAATAATGAATACATGCAGGAGAGAACAATTAATGTGTAAATAAAGTTATATGAATATATATATATATATATATATATATATATACACAATATATCATATATATATAGTGCATATATATGCATATATGTATCCAAATTTATCTGTGCAGTGAGAGCATGCACAATCACACATGCACACCCACCTATACACAAAATTATACATAATAAGAAAAGTGAAAAATAACACTTTACAATGAAATCATGTTTGACAATTTTAAAAATGTTAAAATTTAAAAAATTTTAAAAATGGGGCTGGGGTTGTGGCTCAGTGGTAGAGTGCTTGCCTAATATATGTGAGGCCCTGGGTTCAATCCTCAGCACCACATATAAATAAACAAAGTTAAAAATCCATTGGCAACTAAAAACTATTTTAACAAAATAAATAAATAAATAAATAAAAACTGAGAATATAGAGAAAAAGAAAACAAAAAGCAATTCTTAATGAGAGAGGGCTTGCTTTAGCTCTGATGATCAAATATGTTGGCAGGGATGGATTTTTCAGTCTTTGTATTTATTTTTGGCTCTGTATTTTTGGCCACTGTCCTGTTCCTTCTCCTTACTGCCAGCCAGGTATAGTAGCTCCCAGCTTCCAATCTCCAGTATTAGGTGGAATAGACTACAAGTGCTCATGATTTGTGCTATCCTGCAGCAGGAGTGAGGCAGAGTTCTAGATTGGAGTTTCTGGTTGTTGGAGTTTGGTGCCTTTGGAACTCTGTTGATGGTTATTTGGTATTTGCTCCTGTTCTTGTGCAGATTTCTATCTCTGGTGTATTTCTGGATCCCTGGGGCTTACAGGAAAATTCACTTTTAGGGTGCAAGGACTTACCCTCCACTGAGTTAACCTTCCTTCTATGGATGTGAATTACCAGGTATCTGCCCTGGAGTGCAGATGCGCTTGTGTGGCTGCAGTAAGCCTCTTCACCACTGATGTAATGGGGTGGGAACTATTATGCTCTTTTTCTCCCTTGGGATCCAGAAGCTGATTGGTCCAGGTAAAACGTTCTTTGTGCCTATTTCAGTCTCTGGTTTAGGCAGCCTCTGGGAATTTCTTCGTAGGCTGCTGGTAACTTCCTTTATGAGTTCCCATTCTATTCAGGGCTTTCTGTGCCACACAAGGTGGCACTTGTTCCCTACCTGGAACACTTTCAGCCCAGCTTTGGATTTGTTTCTGCTGAGACTCTTACCCTACCAATGCTGTATTCGTTAAAACCAGCCTTCCTCTGTAAACCACATATTACTCTATGTTGATTTTTCTTTATTTTTTAATTTCTTTATTCACTGGCCACACATCTCTTTTGTGTTTACTCCCCACTCTCCTCTGCAGGTGGCAGGACCTAAGGCATTATTTCTTATGCTCAAGTTAATGACTTTCTGTGTTCTCTCATTTTTTTGTTTTGTTTTGTTTTTACAATTCTATTATGTTTCAGTGAATTTCCTTTGTTACCTCACTAAGGAGGAGTCTTCCTGCCTTATAAATCTGGTGCTGAGGAGATGCTGGATCTGCATCTCTCTCTTCTCCACCGTCTTCTGAAGCTGTACTGTACATTTCATTTTAAACTTAAACTGATTTTATTCGGTTGTTCCCTTTGTATTGCAGATGTCCTAACGTTAAGAACTAGCTTTTGCTCACTATTTTCCACTTTGGATTCTGGCTTGTATCAAACTATCAATAAGCCATTGCCACTTGATTGAAAAAGTGAGCAGAAGGGACCTTTCACTTCATATGTGATAATATTTGTGCTCATAAACACATTGTTGAAAACACTTCCAGGAGGGAAAGGCCTGGTTGTGTGTTCTTGTGTCCATCTTCCTTTCTTGCATCCTTTGTGTCTGCCTTTTTTCTGATTGGATTTTGTGTGGCTCTTAAAGTCATGAGCCTATTGATTATTTATAGGTTCTGCCTGCAAATCATATTTAATTCATAAGCCATTGATAAGTATAATATCTTGTCTTAAGTTTTAAAAATAATTTGCTTTTTTGAAAATACCATTTGCATTCTCAGAACATTGTGAGGTATGGTAGTCTGTGCAGTAGCTGCAATTATCCTGAATACTGGTATATGGAAATATAATTATCTTGGGTCTTTATCATTGTTCAGAAGAATGGATGGCTGTATATAATTATGACCAGGTGTGCTGAATTACATTAGCTCTCTTTTCCAGATCTGTGCATTATATGTGAAGGCATCTGTCTCACTGAACTCCCTTGGAAATTACTGTCAGATCTTTCATATATTACATTTTCTTGACATTTAAGTTTTCCTAAAATGAGTTTCATGTTTTTAACAGCATTTTATGTGTATATCATGGTATCATTTCATAGCTTTCCTAACTCTTTCCATTTGCTTTGAAAACATCAATATCTACTTGCTGGTAAATATTGTTAAACATGATAAAACTTTGGATTAAATAACTGATAAAGGCACAGGGTAAAAAAAAAAAATACCTTCCATGTGGCTTCTCAGATTTTATCACAATGAAAAACCAACTTGAGATTTCTTCCTAAAGTTTCTATTAGAAATGTAATGATGTCTCAGTTTGGATCTTAATTTAATCTTACTATGTGGTTGTGTTCAGTAAATGGTCACTTAGGATTAAATTTTCGTTTATTCTATTGAAAGGTTATGGGTATTTTTCCCCCACAGAGCTACAAATACTGTCCAGCTAATGAAACACTTCACAGTCAAAACTAATTAAGCTTAATTAATACATGAGTTAAATTTTCAAAACTCTTCAGGAAACACATGTAAGACTTAATCATGCACTCAGTGGAAACAATTTTAAATTATATCATTTATTCTTATTTTTATTATATAACAATAGAAAAAAGGTATTTTAGCAAGAGCACAAGATTTTAACATTCTGACATATTTGAGCCTCTGATACAACAAGAGTAAAATAATGGTTTTTATTAAGATCGTGAAAGGGGATCATTAAAAAATCCATGAATGAAGAGAGAAACTATTAGAGTGCACAAGCACTGGTTTAAAGGTATCAGACAAAAAGTCACATTTTCATCATCATCTGATAGCATAATGAATAATTAGCAGTATAAGATATATAATCATTTTCCATTTGACATTTTTTTTCCTCCATCTTCTCCAGCTGTAAGCACAAGATGTACCTGGAAAGGCTGCCAAACACCAGCGTCATCATCCCATTTCATAATGAAGGCTGGACTTCACTCCTGCGGACCATACACAGTATAATTAACCGAACCCCTGAGAGTCTCATAGCCGAAATCATTCTGGTAGATGACTTCAGTGATAGAGGTAAGATGCAGCTGATAACATTTTATCTGACATTGTTACCACCCACATAATAATCATGGAGGGCTTTTTTTTTTTTTTAACAAAGGCAGATAGTGACTTTCTGATTCCAGCTAAAAGGTAATTATGAAGTTTTTTCTCTGTTATGATTTCAGAAAATGTAGGCTGATGGGGAAAGAAACAATGAGAAGCTATTGACGTCATTTGGAGAACTATAAAAAAGTTTGTCTTACATGTAAAATAGATATTGACAAAATGCTTTGAATTTTACCTTCAGCTTCAGGATGAACATTGCAAAATGTATTATTTTAAGCACATATGAATGGCAAAATATCCAAGTGGAACTATAAAACCTGTTCCTGTTTCTAAAAAGTGTATCTACTCTATTATTTACCAAGTATGACACATTCTCCAAGCTGTGCTCCTGTTATTTCATAAGTACTAGAAATTATAAGAGACACAAACACCTATTTTCACTTGGTAAGTCTAATTATTTTATCATGTCATTGTATCTGAACAATAACAAAGTGATCTGGTATAAAAGTATATTAGAAAATTTGACATAAGTTTTAATATTTTCATAACATACGATTTTATTTATAACATGAAGGAATAAAATTATAGAAACTTTCCTAATGGTAGGACTTCACAAATCCTATTTGGTTTAAACAGGGGCAATAAAGTCCCTATTTCTTGGCTTGTGTGAGGAGAGAGGAGGAAGTCTTTCTAATGATTTTCAACTATTTGTGAGTATAATTTTCTATTTATAGTTCATTGAATAAAAGAGTTTACTTAACTCTACATCTGTGAGAATGACAAAAAATATTTTGTTTGAATATTGTCCTTATGCCTCAAAAGAGTATACATCTTAAAAGCACACGGGCTAATTAAAGTTCTAGAAATTTCATTTACAATAAAGCATTATTTTTTCATGTTAATCAAAATCTCTGTAAAAGCTAGACTGAGTGTGTTGATACTGAAGCATCTTTAACAGAGTACCCGGAGTTACCTATCAATAACTATTCAAATTTACATGACAAAAATGAGGTTGTTTACCATTATTATTTTAGGGTGAAACTACCAACCTGGTCCTTTGGGCTTAGTTTTAAGGAGGATTTTCCTTGTGTAGCTTAGAATAAGAGCCAGTATCCCAAACAGAAATTTTTAGAGGTTTCAAATACCAATTTAAATAGCACATTCTCTTCGTTTGTTTGTATTTAAAGCTACATCTTTCAAAGCAGCCATTACTAAATTAACTAAAGAAAAGACAATGTATGAACAAGCTAAAACTCTTTGTTTAAAAGTGAGAAGAAGAATGAAGATCTTAGGCTGCAGATCATCCACCATGATTGGTACCAGGAGGTATAAATCAGTGTATCTTTGGATAATTCTCTGCATAATAAACTTTGTCTTGGTAAACTCTTTATTACAGAAGAATTTTGACCTGGGGCAGTACACTAATAAATACTTGGTAGCAGAAAATTGTGGTTTGTAAAGCATTTTTTTTTCTGAATATTCCTCAGAGGGATTTTTCAATTGAAAGTGCATGAAGGTGAAAGTATGGCACCTGCATTTTCGTGGCCTCAGATCACAATCCTTTTTGATACAGTAACAACTTAGATGAACCATTGTTTGGCAGGTAATTTACCTGGGAAGTAAGTAGACTGTCAATGTAATTAACATTAGTGAAGAAGAACAGCAGAAAAAGGATTCTTTGGGACAGTAATGGTGATTTTTTTTTTTTTTTACTTTCCTATTGAAAAATTTTAAGGTTAATCACTATTTAAATGCTTTGGTAAAGCTTTAATTTATATACTTTATTCCAACTAGCCATCAAGTCGACCGTATTATTTTATAATCAAATGTAAATTTTTAAAGAAGGTACAAAAACACTTCAATAATCTTTTATGATACATTGTAATCTTATTATGTAAAGTAGGAAAGAGCCTCCTTCCTAATTTTCATTTGGATTATAAGATCTCATCTCATAAAAGTAGTTGGTATACCTTAGGGCTTGTGTGGACTTGAGGAGCACCACTGCTGCTTTCTGAATTTTGGGAAAATACAAAGAATTAACATAATTAACATGCATCACAGTCCCAATAGCTACTATTCACCATGTAACATTGGGTCAAGTAACTTCTCACAGTCTTGGGCTTTTTATCAAAATGGGGAGAAAGAGAGTGACTCCTAATAGAGAAGTATAATGAAGCATTGTCATAAAACCAAGGGCATTGTACACCACACAGGAGAGTAACTGTTCTCATCTATTGATTTCCGCCACCAAATACTCCCCTATTACTATGATATAAAGAATCACTATACTTTTTGAGGAGATCTTCTTGGTTTCATCAAATCTACCTACGTACCTTTCTCCAGAAATGCATCATTTAAAGAACATGTGAGTAAAATGAATGAAAACATAACTTTCCTCTGTTCATATATAAATACATTACCAGTGAAACTCACATCATGGACAACCCCAGGAATGAGATCTTGATTAAAATAAAATTATACTCCTTGTATGTGTAATATGTCAAACACACTCTACTGTCATGTATACCTGAAAAGAGCAACAACAAAAATATAAAGGAGATGTGAAGACTAATCATGGTAATTCAATATATATTGGAGAAATTAGGACTGCTTTAATGTAAAAAAAAAATGTCCAATATATTTTACAATTATTGAAATAAAATTCTAAGAATCTAATCCTAAAAGAGATCAATCATAGCAGAATCATTCTCAAGATTATTTTCACTACCACCGGAGTACCTATCCTAGGGCACCTATTGTTTACAGGGTTTCTAAGACAGAGAAACTCTTTCTGCTCTTTTTTTAGTTCTGATATATCTATATAACAATGCTGTCAATGTGATAATTTACTTGTGCCTTTTTTTTCCCCTTGGATTATGCCAGAAATCACAACTTTGTAATGCATAATGTTCTATTTACCAACTCTTTAAAAATCAGATTAAGCATCCTAGACAAATTTAGAGTAAAAGATCTAAGGATTCTGGTGACTTATGTTTTAAAAAAAATTATTTCTGAAGTGTCACACTTTGAGTTTATTTGACTTTTTTAAAAAATTTATTTCTAAATTGTTACACTTTGAGTTTATTTTCAGAAATACTTTGCAATCCCAGTTCTGTTCAGCATGCATTTTAACACCTTTGCATTATATGTCTGCCAAATACTGGGCAATATTGTTTTGCCAAGCAATACAATTTTGATAATCCTTAATGAAATATTTCTGCCTTGTATTTCCTGTCCTCCAAGTCAACAGAGTAGCTACACACAACGTAATAGGAAAGCCAATTGTTTAGCCATACTATTAGCATAAGTATAATCATTCAGAATCCCTCTTTCTGACAAACCTAAGTGTTTTAGTAATTAGAAAATTCTGTAATAAAGAAAAAGACTAAAATATTTTATATATGTACAATAATTCTGAATTATTATGGTGACATTTTTGAAATTCTGCCTTAAGAGTATTGACATAGTTCCCCAAAGTTTTTTCTTCTTAAAGTCAATATCTCATCCAGTGGTTTTCAATTTGGATATTTTTCATAAAGAAAACTTGGTAAACAACATATTGTTTTAGCCTCAGAAAATAAGCCTGCCATCTCTAAAAATATGAACTAGAGACCTGCAGGTAAATTTTCAACAGCCACTCCCTTTTAGGTGTTTGAAGCTTACCAAAGTAAGTTACTGTGGGACTTTTTTTTTTTTCCAGTAAGCTCTAAGAAATATATTTAACAACTTAACTTGAGGCCTATAACACAGCTTCATGATGATTTTAAAGCAGGACTAATCCTGGGCTTATCTCCAAATTCCAGGCAACCTTAACAGCATCCACATGGAAACTGTTGAAATGTGTGAAATAAGCTAAGGCTTAACCTCAGAGATAGGGCATATTTGAACCTGACAATTCTCTAAACTTTGTATGCTTAGATGAATGCAGGTCCAAATTGAGGATCCTCACAGGAGAGTAGCTGACACACTTCCCTTACAGTAATGCACATATGGAGGTTCAACTCCGCACCGAGGCACACACACACACAAATGCTGGCACACATGCACACACTCATTTATGCTTGTTTCAAACTTTTGGGTTCAAAAACAAGAAAAGCAGCAGCAAACCAAGTTGAACATTTGAATTTTGATTTTCACAAAGATATGTTCCTCTCCCTGTGCTAGTTGGAGGGAAAAGCCAGTGGCTTGAACTACCCTCCCAAAGTGTCAATGCCACCAAGTTTTAAGACTCTTTGAGAGTCTCACTTCTCAAGTGTGGTCCATGGACCAGCAGCCTCTTCCTCATCCTGAACCTTCTTAGCAATACAAGGCCTCAGGATTCACTCAGATAAATTAGAATCTTCATTTCAGCAAAGTCTATTTTTACAGGAATTAAAATGTAAAAACTACTATGTGTTTAAAAATTGAGGTTGAAGCTAAATGGTAATATGGATGCATAAATAGCATAACTTCAAGTTCTTAAGAAATAAATTTTCTTATTTATTAATACTGTTTAATACATAATTAACATTGAATTTGTAAGTTTAAAAAGGACCTCTTTACTATTTTATGTGACACTTTCTCATATTTGTAGACATTTTCTTTGCTTTCCTATGGATTCATATTATAGCATTTTATGTTTAATTTCAGGTTAAATGGTATTGCCCTTTTCCTTGCCACTTTTTCTTATTTGTTATATAAATAACATCTTCCAAAATTTTAACTAGTTTTTGAATCAGTCAATACTTTTGTAAGCCTAGCTCAGAAAGAGGAAAAGCTATATGCATATATCTTTTTCTATATATAAAATGTATGCATATTTACATATTTGTTAAAAATCTACATATATGTGCAATATTATATATAGAGAGATACTATAGATGTGTATGTAATTTCTACAAAGCAATAGCAAAGCAATTTCTACAAGATCAATATTACTATAAAAAAGTCATAGGCTTTTCACATGGTTGAAAGTGTTTACAAATCTCTGAAATAGTCAGAATATTTTTAAATAATTTCACAAATGATAATAATGAGTCCTGAACTTCTATTTCTATTTTATACCAAGTGTACATTAAGGAAAGTTTCCATATGCAGACAAATCAGTTAGCACAAGTTTTACAACTGTTCAAAGTTGGAAGATATCATCAGTATGAAAAGGTTGTAAAATAGATGAAGAATGGTAGTGCATTTCTATTTTATATGATAAAATACTAACACTAAAGTGCATATAATGATTCTGAGATGACAGTCGACAAAAATGTTTTAGTGCTGGTATTCCATCTGATACTCCACTAGACCATGAGACAAGCAATTTTTATGGCTCGGATTTATGGAGAGTTGGTCACTCTTGGAATTGTTTAGATTTAATATTCATACTTAAGATTGTGAAGATAATTGTATTTTGAAAGCAAAATCAAGCTCAATGCTAATAATTAGCAGAAACTAAGCAAATATTATAAAATATAACTTCATACTTTTCTGTTCAGAAATTCAGCATCATCTGCCAAAGAATTGAAAAAAAAAAGCTATTCTGATTTTCTGATTTCATATGTTGTTTGTAGATCATGTTCCACAATTGTGAAATGTATGGATGGTTTTAATAAACCAGCTCCAAAGAAACAATTACTTTACATTCATGGTTGTAGGGGATCTAAAACATGAGGGCATTGTTTTCTATGGTCATAAATACAAATGTAAAATAGTAAGGGGCTCTCAAGTTCAGAAGGAAATGAGTCTATAATTTTTACAGGAGGAAATATTTGGAAGTTACAAATATAAAATCAACTCATAAAAATTATTTTGACATTTATAAAATATGTATATTGCCCATCAGTGACAGAATCTGTTCTTCAGTAGAATGAGAGTCAGAAGAAAAGCTTTGGGGAGTTTCTTTCCCTCATTCTTTTAAATTAACAATCCAATCTCATATGATATAAATGTCCACATAAAATGAAATGCATTGCTGGGCATAGTGGCACAAACCTGTGATCCTAGCAACTATAAAGGCTGAGGCAGGAGGATTTTATATTCAAGGCCAGCCTCAGCAACATAGTGAGACACACAGCAACTTAATGAGACCCAGTCTCAAATTTTAAAAAGTAAAATGACTATGAGTATGGTAAAGCACCCTGAGTTCAATCCCCAGTACAAAACAATAAATGTGTCTAACAAAAATAATGAGCCCTACAATAATCCTTGTTGAGCCTTACCATTGATTTGATATTTAGAGTAACATTTTATTGTCTCCTTTTTTTTTTTTTTTTTTTTTTTTCAAAGATTTTTTTTTTTTTATTGGTTGTTCACAACATTACAAAGCTCTTGACATATCATACTTCGAACAATAGTTTCAAGTGAGTTATGAACTCCCATTTTTACCCCAAATACAGATTGCAGAATCACATCGGTTACACATTCACATTTTTACATAATGCCATACTCGTGACTGATGTATTCTGCTACCTTTCCTATCCTCTACTATCCCCCTCCCCCCCATCTTCTCTTTCTATCCCATCTACTGTAGTTCATTTCTCTCCTTATTTTTCTTCCAATTCCCCTCACAACCTCTTTTATGTAGTTTTTTATAACAATGAGAGTCTCTTTCCATTTCCATGCAATTCCATTTTTCTCTCTCTTTCCCTCCCATCTCGTGCCTCTGTTTAATGTCAATCTTTTCTTCCTGCTCTTCCTCCCTACTCTATTCTTAGTTGCTCTCATTAAATCAAAGAAGACATTTGGTATTTGTTTTTTAGGGATTGGCTAGCTTCACTGAGCATAATCTGCTCTAATGCCATCCATTTCCCTGCAAATTCCATGATTTTGTCATTTTTTAGTGCTGCGTAATACTCCATAGTGTATAAATGCCACATTTTTTTAATCCATTCATCCATTGAAGGGCATCTGGGTTGGTTCCACAGTCTAGCTATTGTGAATTGTGCTGCTATGAACATCGATGTGGCAGTATCCCTGTAGTACGCTCTTTTAAGGTCTTCAGGGAATAGACCAAGAAGGGCAATAACTGGGTCAAATGGTGGTTCCATTCCTAGCTTTCCCAGGAATCTCCATACTGCTTTCCAAATTGGTCGAACCAATTTGCAGTCCCACCAGCAATGTATAAGAGTACCCTTTTCCCCACATCCTCGCCAGCACTTGTTATTATTTGACTTCATAATGGCTGCCAATCTTACTGGAGTGAGATGGTATCTTAGGGTAGTTTTGATTTGCATTTCTCTGACTGCTAGAGATGGTGAGCATTTTTTCATGTATCTGTTGATTGATTGTATGTCCTCTTCTGAGAAGTGTCTGTTCAGGTCCTTGGCCCATTTGTTGATTGGGTTATTTGTTGTCTTATTGTCTAATTTTTTGAGTTCTTTGTAAACTCTGGATATTAAGGCTCTATCTGAAGTGTGGGGGGTAAAAATTTGTTCCCATGATGTAGGCTCCCGATTTACTTCTCTTATTGTTTCTCTTGCTGTGAAAAAACTTTTTAGTTTAAGTAAGTCCCATTTGTTGATTCTTGTTATTAACTCTTGTGCTATGGGTGTCCTGTTAAGGAATTTGGAGCCTGATCCCACAATATGTAGATCGTAGCCAACTTTTTCTTCTATCATACGCAGAGTCTCTGATTTGATATCAAGGTCCTTGATCCATTTTGAGCTAATTTTTGTGCATGGTGAGAGGAGGGGATTCAGTTTCATTTTGTTGCATATGGATTTCCAGTTTTCCCAACACCATTTGTTGAAAATGCTATCCTTCCTCCATTGCATGCTTTTAGCCCCTTTATCGAATATAAGATAGTTGTAACTTTGTGGATTAGTCTCTGTATCCTCTATTCTGTACCATTGGTCTACCCGCCTGTTTTGGTACCAGTACCATGCTGTTTTTGTTACTATTGCTCTGTAGTATAGTTTGAAATCTGGTATTGCTATACCACCTGATTCACACTTCCTGCTTAGAATTGCTTTTGCTATTCTGGGTCTTTTATTTTTCCATATGAATTTCATGATTGCTTTATCTATTTCTACAAGCAATGCCATTGGAATTTTGATTGGCATTGCATTAAACTTATAGAGGACTTTTGGTAATAACGCCATTTTGATGATGTTAGTTCTGCCTATCCATGAACAGGGTATATCTTTCCATCTTCTAAGATCTTCTTCTACTTCTCTTTTTAGGGATCTGTAGTTTTCATTGTATAAATCTTTCACCTCTTTTGTTAGGTTGATTCCCAAGTATTTTATTTTTTTTGAGGATATTGTGAATGGAGTGGTTTTCCTTAATTCCATTTCAGAGGTTTTGTTGCTGATATACAGAAATGCTTTTGATTTGTGCGTGTTGATTTTATATCCTGCCACTTTGCTGAATTCATTTATTAGTTCTAGTAGTTTTTTTGTAGACCATTTTGGGTCTTCTAGGTATAGAATCATGTCATCTGCAAATAGTGATAATTTAAGTTCTTCCTTTCCAATTTTTATGCCTTTAATTTCTTTCGTTTGTCTAATTGCTCTGGCCAGTGTTTCGAGAACTATATTGAATAAAAGTGGTGATAGAGGGCATCCCTGTCTTGTTCCTGATTTTAAGGGGAATGCCTTCAATTTTTCTCCATTCAGAATGATGCTAGCCTGGGGCTTAGCGTAAATAGCTTTTACAATATCAAGGTAAGTTCCTGTTATCCCTAGTTTTTCTAATGTTTTGAACATAAAGGGATGCTGTACTTTGTCGAATGCTTTTTCTGCGTCTATCGAGATGATCATATGGTTCTTATCTTTAAGTCTATTGATATGGTGAATTACATTTATTGATTTCCGTATATTGAACCATCCCTGCATCCCAGGGATGAATCCTACTTGATCATGGTGCACAATTTTTTTGATGTGTCTTTGTATCCGATTTGCCAGAATTTTATTGAGGATTTTTGCATCTAGGTTCATCAGAGATATTGGTCTGTAGTTTTCTTTCTTTGATGTGTCTTTGTCTGGTTTCGGAATCAATGTGATGTTGGCCTCATAGAATGAATTTGGAAGGACTCCCTCTTTTTCTATTTCCTGGAATAACTTGAAAAGTATTGGTATTAATTCTTCTTTAAAGGTTTTGTAAAACTCCGCTGTATACCCATCCGGTCCTGGGCTTTTCTTGGTTGGTAGTCTTTTGATTACTTCTTCAATTTCATCCATTGATATTGGTCTGTTCAAATCATGTGTGTCCTCCTGACTCAGTCTGGGCAAATCATATGTCTTAAGAAATTTATTGATGTCTTCACTATCTTCTATTTTATTGGAATATAGGTTTTCAAAATAGTTTCTAATTGTCTTCTGTATTTCTGTGGCGTCTGTTGTGATATTGCCTTTTTCATCCCTTATGTTAGTAATTTGAGTTCTCTCTCTTCTTCTCTTCGTTAGCATGGCTAAAGGTTTGTCAATCTTGTTTATTTTTTCAAAGAACCAACTTTTAGTTTTGTTAATTTTTTCGATAGTTTCTTTTGTTTCAATTTCATTGATTTCCGCTCTGATTTTAATTATTTCTTGCTTTCTGCTGCATTTGCTATTGTTTTGCTCTTCCTTTTCTAGGGCTTTGAGATGAAGTGTGAGCTCATTTATTTGTTGGTTTTTCCTTTTTTTGAGGTATGACCTCCAGGCGATGAATTTCCCTCTTAAAACTGCTTTCATTGTGTCCCATAGATTCCGATAGGTTGTGTCTGCATTTTCATTTATCTCTAAGAATTTTTTGATTTCCTCCTTTATGTCTTCTGTAACCCTTTGATCATTCAGTAACATATTGTTCATTTTCCATGTGATATTGGATTTTCCCTTCCTTCTTTTATCATTAATTTCCAGTTTCAATCCATTATGATCGGATAAAATGCATGGTATAATCTCTACCCCTTTATATTTATTGAGGGTTGCCCTATGGCATAATATATGGTCTATTTTTGAGAAGGATCCATGTGCTGCTGAGAAAAAAGTATATCCATTCGATGATGGTTGGTATATTCTATATATGTCAGTTAAGTCTAGGTTATTGATTGTGTTATTGAGGTCTATAGTTTCTTTATTCAATTTTTGCTTGGAGGATCTGTCCAATGGTGAGAGAGGTGTGTTGAAGTCACCCATAATTATTGTGTTGTGGTCTATTTGATTCTTGAACTTGAGGAGAATTTGTTTTATAAACTTCGAAGCGCCATTATTTGGTGCATAAATATTGATAATTGTTATGTCTTGTTGTTTAATGGTTCCTTTTAACAGTATATAATGTCCTTCCTTATCCCTTTGGATTAACTTAGTCTTGAAGTCGATTTTATTCGATATGAGGATGGCCACCCCTGCTTGCTTGCGAGGAGCGTGTGCATGGTATATTTTTTCCCAACCTTTCACCTTCAGCCTGTGTATGTCTTTTCCAGTCAGGTGAGTCTCCTGGAGACAGCATATTGTTGGATTTGTTTTTTTGATCCATGTTACCAGCCTATGTCGCTTTATTGGAGTGTTTAAACCATTAATGTTTAGAGTTACTATTGATATATGGTTTGTACTTACAGCCATATTTGATTATTTATCTCATTTTTTTATTTTTATTTTTTTAATTGCGTTTGTTTCACCATGATTAGTTTTCCCCCCTCCGTCTTTCTTTACTGAGGTACTTCCCACTGTTGGCTTTGGTTATTGTTTTCCCTTTCTTCCTCGTGAAGTGTTTTGCTCAAGATGCTTTGCAACGCTGGTTTTCTGGCTGCAAATTCTTTTAGTTTTTGTTTATCGTGAAAGATTTTTATTTCATTGTCGTATCTGAAGCTTAATTTTGCTGGGTACAGAATTCTTGGTTGGCATCCATTGTCTTTCAGTGTTTGAAATACGTTATTCCAGGATCTTCTCGCTTTCAGCGTCTGAGTTGAGAAGTCCGTTGTTAACCTTATTGTTTTACCCCTGAATGTAATCTTTCTCTTTTCTCTTGTAGCTTTTAATATTTTCTCTTTGTTCTGTATATTGGATATCTTCATAACAATGTGTCTTGGCGTTGGTCTACTGTGATTTTGTATGTTCGGTGTCCTGTATGCATCTACAATTTGAATATCTGTTTCCTTTTTTAATTCTGGAAAGTTTTCTGTGATTATTTCATCTAGTAGATTACTCATTCCCCTTGTTTGAATCTCTATCCCTTCCTCTATCCCAATGACTCTTAAATTTGGTTTTTTTATATTATCACATATCTCTTGTATGCTTCTCTCATGATTTTTAACTAGCCTATCTGAGATGGCTAGTCTCTTTTCCAGATGGTATATTTTGTCTTCATTATCTGATGTTCTAGCTTCTACTTGCTCCACTCTATTAATGATACTCTCATTTGAGTTTTTAATTTGGTTTATAGTTTCCTTCATTTCTAAGATTATGGTTTGATTCTTTTTTATAGTCTCTATCTCCTGATAAAGATGCTTAACTTCTTCCTTTATCTGTTTGTGTAATACATTCTCAATGTGTTCTTTCGCTGCTTGAATTTGCTGTCTTGTATCCTCTTTAAGGTTCCGTTCCATCTGTCTCAGGTGTTCCATGAGTTCTTTATATGACCATTTTTCTGGTGGTTCTATATCCTCTTGAATATTTAGGCTGCCCTGCATTGTTTGCACTCCTTTTCTTCCTTGCTTTTTCATGCTGTTCATATTGTTTCTTGTTCTGTTTGACTGCTGAGTTACTGTTTACTCCTATAAATATATTTGAAGCTTGGGAGGAAAGGTATTAGAAGGGATGGGTAGAAGTCACTAAAGAGAATAAGAGTAAGCAGGTAGAATTCAAGGAAGGGGGAGTAAGAAAATTAAAAAGAGATGTAAAGACAGGAGAAAAGAAGGATAGAAAAAAATAGAAGATTAAAAGGGATTTAAAGAAAAATAATAATAGTAGAAATGGAAAATGAGATTTAAAAAATAGAATAAAATAAAATAAGATGGATTAAAAAACATTTAAAAAGACAGCAAAAAAAAAAAAAAAAAAATTTATAAATGCAGTCCTAGAGTTCAATTAACTGCTCTTCCAGTGGGTGGAGCTATGCCCACCGGGCCAAGTTTCTCCTCTCAGTAGGCGGGAGTCAATCACTGTGCAGCGGTACTTCCTCCCGGATTAGGCGGGTCTCCATTCCTGCTGTTCGCTGTGTGGGCGGGGCCTTTTTCAGAGCTGATCAGGGGTCGTTTGCAGCACTGGGTTGGCAGGTGGAGGGTGGTCGTCTGCAGCTCCAAACCACCAGAGGAGGTTCACAGAGTCGAGTCCTCGGGGCCGGGCAGGCAGCGCCTGCTCCCCCACTCACTGCAAGGGTGTAGGCAGCGGTTGCTTGGCGGTAGCCAGCGTCGGTTCACAGAGCTGGTCTGCGGGGGCCCAAGCAGCCAAGCAGGCAGCGCCGGCTCCCAAGTTCACTGTGCCGTGTGAGCAGCGGCTGGATGAGGTTCACCAAGCCAGCCGGGGGGAGGGGGGGGGGACAGGCAGACAGCCAGCAACTGCTTCCAAGTTTGATGTTACGTGTGGGCGGTTCACAAAGCCAGGCTGCGGGGACCCAGGCTGGCTGCTCCTACTCCTAAACTCGCTGCAGCGTGTGGGCGGCGGTCGGCTTGGGTTCACAGGGCCCGCCCGCGGGGATCCAGGCAGGCAGCAATGGTTCCCAAGAACAATGCAGCGTGTAGCCTGCGCCGGATGGGATTCACAGAGCCAGCTCGCGGGGACCCGGGGCAGGTCGCTCCTGTTCCTAAACTCGCTGCCACGTGTGGGCGTGTGGGCGGCGGTCGGCTTGGGTTCACAGGGCCCGCCTGCGGGGGTCCAGGTGGGCAGCAATGGTTCCCAAGAACAATGCAGCGTGTGCCCTGCGCCGGCTGGGATTCACAGAGCCAGCTCGCGGGGACCCGGGGCGGGTCGCTCCTGCTCCTAAACTCGCTGCCGCTTGTGGGCGGCGATCAGCTTGGGTTCACAGGCCCGCCCGCGGGGATCCAGGCGGGCAGCAATGGTTCCCAAGAACAATGCAGCGTGTGCCCTGCGCCGGCTGGGATTCACAGAGCCAGCTCGCGGGGACCCGGGGCGGGTCGCTCCTGCTCCTAAACTCGCTGCCGCTTGTGGGCGGCGATCAGCTTGGGTTCACAGGCCCGCCCGCGGGGATCCAGGCGGGCAGCAATGGTTCCCAAGAACAATGCAGCGTGTGCCCTGCGCCGGCTGGGATTCACAGAGCCAGCTCGCGGGGACCCGGGGCGGGTCGCTCCTGCTCCTAAACTCGCTGCCGCTTGTGGGCGGCGATCAGCTTGGGTTCACAGGCCCGCCCGCGGGGATCCAGGCGGGCAGCAATGGTTCCCAAGAACAATGCAGCGTGTGCCCTGCGCCGGCTGGGATTCACAGAGCCAGCTCGTGGGGACCCAGGCAGGCAACGACCGTTCCCACGAATGCTGCAGCGTGTGGGCAGCGGTCGGCTTGGGTTCACAGAGCCCGCCCGCGGGGGTCCAGGCGGTTAGTGTCCGCTCCTATGCTCACTGCAATGTGTAGGCAGCGGCCATTCGGCGGCCCCTGGCGGGACTGTGCCCCTGCTCTGGGTTGCCGAGATTCAGTATTTTGTAACAATCTGACACCTCCTATTAAACTTACTAGTTCCAGGAAGGTCTCCTTTCAGAGGAAATTTGCTTGAAGTTTCCCAGCAGGACGCATGTGGGTGTATTAATGAGTCTCTCTGATCCCCTTACCACGGAGGCATTGTATGTGCTGCCTCTTCGCTGGCAGCCATGTTCCCACATCCTTT
This sequence comes from Ictidomys tridecemlineatus, assembly GCF_052094955.1. Taxonomy (NCBI): domain Eukaryota; kingdom Metazoa; phylum Chordata; class Mammalia; order Rodentia; family Sciuridae; genus Ictidomys; species Ictidomys tridecemlineatus. The sequence goes on from NC_135490.1 coordinate 23,670,442, forward strand.
TTTCTTCTAAAGTAAAAATGTGAACTTCCTTACATTTTCAGGAATATTACTGAGCTACACACACATTTATATTTTTATGATACTGCTACATACTTTATATATTTTAGATAAAACTTATTTTAACTAGGCATGCTTTTTGAAGATAGGATAAAGGGTCTTGAGTCATTATAAATGTATGTTTTTCTTAATGAATTGTTTTATGGATTTGCCTTTATAATGCCAGAACACTGAAAATGTTCAGTGCTAATATTCTATTGTAGTCTAAAGGAAAATAATTATATGTCTTAATGAGCCAAAAATGATTTCCAGTGTTAGTTAATTTTAGGATTTATATTTAACTCACATAGATACATTTGGTGAAACTGCCATGTGAATTGAGATATTTTTTTATAGCTAGTTTTAACAAAACCTGAAAATGTTAGCATAATAGGCTACATCTAGGCTACTTTTGAACATAAATGTAAGCATTCTGGAAAATATGGAAGAGAGTGAAGTAATTCAATGGAAAGACGCAGCTTAAGTTTCATTTTCTAGCATATTTTAGATTGAATGTTAGATATCACATAGACTATTGGAGTCAACTCCACAGTTAAAAATTTTTGATTATTGTTTTCTTTTCCTTCGTCATTTAAAAAGTATTATGTGTATTTAAAATAATTAAATAAAGTATATCATCAATCTGTTGTTTTTATAATGTCCATATGGAAAAAAATTCTGATGTTAGATAACTGGAAGAGATTGTAAATATTAATTTGCCTTATGGATAGCTTTTAAGTTGTTTTTTATGCATTTAATTTTGAAGAGATAATAAATCATATCTTATTTTTCAAAATAGCATATTTTTCTTTTGTTGTTCTGTTGTCTTAATTATTGGCTTGAATTGTATGAGATTCTGTCTTTTCTAGGATATTAATGGCTGACTTTGACAATTCCACATATTTCAAACTTAAAACAAAGCAGCTTAAAATTTGTCTATCTTTGGATCAAAAATTTATCCTGAGCTCATGTTTTAAACTGATACTTGTAGAGATGCAGAAAGGTGTCAGATGGTGGATAAGCAGATCTGGCTTTCCATTGCTTTTTCTGGAGGAGAATTCTACATGGTTGAATTGATATAGCAAAGAAGGAAATGATTTTTTTTTTTAAAAAAAGCAAAACTGTTACAACTCACCAATGTCACAGAGGCATGACTTCCTCAAGAAAAATAAATTGTGCAATTCATTTTATGGCAGATTAAATCCCATTTATTTTCTTTGCAGACAGCTGTTTTGAATAGGATGTCACTTGTGTGAAACCATTTTATGGATGTTGGGCTTAAGATCTTGGGCAGGCATAACTTCCTCTGATGAAATAAAAGGTTATGTTTTATGATTATTCCTCCTGTCAGCAAACCTCAGCTCAAGAGCTTTACTAATACAGTACAGTATCCAGTATTTCAAACAGCTCTTTTGATGTCTAAATACTCATATGCTCTTAATTTTTTTAAAAAAATTATTGCATTGACACAATGCAAAAAATAAAAGTCATCATAAACATTTCCTCCTTTATCCTAAAATACAGCATGTTCTTGGAAAATTATTGATCTCTCTGTATTAGAGGTTTTTTGATAAATTGCCAAATTTTGAACATTGAATTAATTCATTGATTTTTATGAAATATATTTTAACAAAATTCTCCTAAAAGTAATTAAATATTTTATGATAACTGAAGAACAATCCCATAGGAGAATGATCTTTGGGATCCGGAATTTGTAGATGATGTGATATACTTTGTAATGTTTTATAGATGAGTAGAGACTCACAAAGGAAAAGTCCTAGATCACACATTGGGTCAATTTTATATCCTGAGATAAATGTTAACCTAAATTAAAATGTATAGTCTTCTGCTTAGATATGCAAGATATGTTCTTCTTCTCTGTCATTTTCTTGGGCATTTAATTTCTGAGAAACTGGAACAATTCCAATAGCTATCTTTAATTTAATAAAACTGTACTACAATCATATAGACACTCTAGATAATTGGATCTAATTTATTATCCATTTTTGCCTTAGGATCAGGACAATAATAGAAACTAATTTCACTGTGTATATACACAAGTATTGGAATAGGGGAATCATGAGAATGATAATGACTTGAACATGAAAATTCTAGTACCCACTGTGGCCTTCCAGGGCTGCAGGGGGCCAATCAGAAACTTCCTCTGGGTGGAAACAGTGTTTCCAACAGTCTGAAAGGCTCTCAGAGTAATAAAATGGGTTATAAAACAGACTTAAACATGTCTTCTGCTGCTTCACTGACATAAAGTAGACTTGATTGAAGCACATGAACGGACTTGGGGCTGGACTTTTGTTGGTCATTTGATTCTGTCTTTATACTGGATAAAGAGTTAGGTATCCTAAAAAGGCTGATTCACTTTACCCAAAACCAAGACATTGCTGAGAACTCTCCAGACTCTCCTGGTGCAGATGTGTCCAGAAGATGAGGGCTATTTTGGGGCCAGAGGATTGAGCTGGGAGTAGAGGTGAGTAGAGTGTCCCAGCAAATACCTAGCCTTGGAGTTAAAACAAATTAGATGGATATCCTTTATTTTTTTCAAACTTTATTTCCCTCATAAAATGCAGAAGAAGTTTGTGTTTATTATTTTTATTGTTTTCATTTACTTGTCAGCTGCTAGTGGCTCAGAAAACCTTGACCTTAATGTCATAGCTTTGTGAAGGACTGCTAAAGGCTGGCAACTGAGAAGCCATGAGAAAATCAAATTTAATTTTATATCTTGAATAAAACCTAGCTCTGTGTCTTATAATTTTGGCTTTCACATATATTATTTCTACTTCCGGCTTAATAGAGACACACTTTGGGTTTGAAATAAAAATTTAAGCAATTGATTCTCTTTAGTCCTGAGTATTTTATAAAAATTTAGACCTATGTCCTGGGTAGCAATATAGTTGAGTAGTTTAGAGTCTAGGCTTTGGAGAACAAGTTATGAATTCAGGCCCATTTATTTGTTTGGTTCCCTTCTCAGGTTTGTTAAATTTTAGTCAAACTTTGTCCCCAGCAGGAGGTATGTTTTTTTCAAGCTCATGTTTTCTTAGAACCAGGGCATCTCACCCAACAGTAGAGACCTTAATATATAATATCCCACCAAACTGCCACATGGATCCCAGGGACAGCAGATGTGGCTCTCCTAGGCCAGGTTCCCCTGGATTGCATGGCCCTAAGTAGCTTATATGTATACCACAGAGTTAGGGTGTGTCCCACTTTTTCATAAGAGTGAGACATACACAGAGAAAAGAGCTTCCACTGTAACAGACTCCAAGCTAAGTCCAAAAGCTTCCCTAGCAACCTAACTTGCAGTGCTATACTAGCTGCCGGGAGTCCCTCAACATACCATTTTGGCTAACAATGGTCTGGTGTATTTTTTCTAACCCCAGATCCCTTAGACATCAGAATGAAACTCTGAAGAGACCCCAGTGCCGTCAAGGAAGAATAGAAAAAGAAATAAATAAAAGATAGGAAACGGGAAATTAAAAAGGGGAAAAGGAGACTGTAGTTGTAAATCTGAAGGCTCCATCATCTGTGGCAGGGAGTGGGGGAATTTTATTTAAGAAGGATAAATGGTTTCTTTTGTGTATGTTCCAGAAAAGAACTTCGGGATGTGCCAGTCAGAGACATAGGCAACTTTATTTAAGAAAGCAGATACACATTCAAGTGAGGTAAAGTGCAAAATACGCACTCAAGAGAAACAGCAACTTCTTGGTAGAGGGTGATAACATTTATATGCCAGAGTTAGGGGCAGGACTAGAGGTGGAGCCAGGGCAAAGTAACTCAATTTCAGACCAGGCTTTCTAGCCCTTACCCACTGATCTCATGTTCCTTTTTCAGGCAAGGACTTGGGTCAAGGCTATGTGCCAAGGGCAAGGGCTATGAACATAGGCTGCGTTGCTCAAACATGCTTGTTCTAAATTTCAAAATTTCATATGCATTTTCTGTATTTCAGTAGCTCAGGGGCTCTTCTCTTTTGAGACTCAATTTATCTTTCCTTTTGTTTCCCCAAAGTCTGGAGAATTCTATAGATCTTAAAGTTGCCATAAGTTCACTCATTTATGAAAAATTGCCTTGCTTTAATGCTCATACACAATGTGGCTTAGATTAAAACATAAATTTCACATTAGATAAAGCAAAGGGAGATGTACTTTTAAAGACCTATAATATTGGCACATTAGACGGAAGAGACTGTGTCAATCTGCAGATCTTGGAAAAGAACAGACCACCATAAACACGCTGTGACACCAGCCTGATGTCATTCCCACACACCTTTGATGCCCACCCATCACAGTGTTCCCTTTAAAAGAAGAGCCCGAGACCCCCAAAAATGCTTCTCACTCTCCAAATAGTCTGCATTCTGCGCTGAGAATGCATATCTTTACCTTCTACTCCTTTCTATAATATGACACCTCCTTAAATTCTCTTCTGTGATGGATCAAGGATTTGGAAAGTCCAAACAGATGTTTCCTCTGTCTCCTTGAACCCTATTACAGTGACAGCATGAAAGACTTGCTGTCTTACCTAAGACCATACGTGACATGGTTATTTTATAAAAATATGTGTTCCTAACTGAAAAAAATAATAATTTAAGAATCAAAAGAAATCATGCTGAACAGCAAAGGGTCAGGGATGTATAATCCAGAGAATGTGTATTTAAATATCTGCAACTTTTAAGTAGCAAATGGTAATCCCACATGGAGATACCAAAGGCTATAAGCTTGCTTAGAATACAGTACACACTCTTCTGTGTATGCTTTCTCACAGTGCCTGTAGTACTAATAAGTAAGTCCACTTTATGATTACTACCTTGTGATGCTTCTGAGGCATACGGTACCTAGGAAAGTACTTTCATCTATAGTGGAATGATAAATTTTGAAAATGTCATGTAATTCTATATTTACATTAAAATTGACAAAGGAGTCCCTGCTAACTCTTTTTAAATTTCTAGGGTACAAATGACTTGCTTCTCTACATGAATGGCATTATTGTTCAATTGTGATAAAGCCACATATACTAGGGACCAGGGACCTAGTGGTTGATTCCTAAACTTGAATTACTAAGCACAGGGGAATCATGACGTAGTCTAGATGTAGGTCAGGAAAAGGAGGGAACTAAAAAGAATAAGACCATTGTCTCGACTTACTCTACTTTGGAACTGTTTGTCATACTGCTTTTATTAGAAATTATAATATATTGTTAGTAGATAAAATTCAAAAGAGAATATCAATGAGTACTTTCAGTTAAGATGAAACACAATTATATGAAACCATTATATGGAAGAAGGCAAGTTTAATAGGTGAAATAGTGCAGCTCAAGTCCAGGTATGGAGGATAGGAACAGCTTGTGGGCTAGCAGCAATCATATGCAGCTCCTGCATAGAAGTTTGCATTGACTTTCTTCAGCCTGCCACCTAATTTGCTTTCTTAGCCTCTCCTTATGATGGAAAAGAGTAAAGGAAGCACACTTTTCTCAGCTTTATATGTTAATATCTGTTGGTGGAAGAATAGTGTGAAAAAGACTACAGCAGATAAATGTATAATGGCAAGCACATGTTTCAAGTTTTAGAAATGTTAGCTACTTTATCTAAAACTTGCCTTTATTTCAGAGTTCAAGAGATAATCCATTTTGTTAATTTTAGGGACACTCTTAATTTATACTATAAAATAGTTAATATTGAACGGTAAACTCACTGCCCTCACCATTGTAAGTCATGAGTGTTTCTAATGATTATTGGTAAAGTTGATAACAGAGGTAAGATATCACCAAAGATTGTCTGATGTTCTGGACTCTTGTGTTTTGTGTTCTTGCATGAAAGGATTTCAAGAAGACAAATTACTTAGTAAAAATGTGGTTAAGTTTTCTCAAAGGAAAATAAATAGGGGAAAAAGACATCCTCAAGGAAGAGGGTAGGTCCTCTCAAAGGGAGAATGACAACTTATTTCTTTGAGTCCCAGGTTTTATTGGGGTCAGAGAGAGATCCTGCCCAAGCATCACCATCCTTGCTCTGGACTGATGGACCACATTAGCTAACAACCTAAGGGCAACTCTTGGTCATCTTGGCTTGGCTGAAAGGTCCTAATTGTCACTGGTTTTACAGTCACAATGGACTCCATCTTTAGTCATCCTCTAGGTCTGGGAATCTCTGGTCTGTGTTGGTGGTTCAGGGTCTTGTTTAAGATGTCTGAGCAATTAGGTCCTTTTGAACATAATACTTTGTATTCCCCTAAATTTATCTATCTTCTGCCTGTTGTAAGAGGAATAGTTTACAGAGCTGAGATCAGGCAAGGGTCCTAAAATAGGAATCTTGTCCCATCTTCAGACACCACTTAGGCAGCAGGGCTGTTCATTTACTAATTTTCTCTGTACTAAGTATTTTCTTTAACTCCCGACCCAATGCTCATATCTAACTGCTACCTAACACAGTGAAGGCTCTCTTCTGAGAAATTAAAAATTAGCACTGGGAACAAAGACAGCACAAAACCTTTTCAATTTTTTAAATGTACTTTCCATTTTAGGAGAAACAAAGATCTACAGGGGAACTAATGTCCAATTTGTACATCAAAACAGCTTCTACAGTACCTCCATTACTGTTCTTACCTGCTAAGATTCAGAAATGCTTATGGATTCTGGTTCTACAGTTGGACTAATAATTGCACCTAGGATAATAATTTTTTTCCAAGACGGTGCGTGGTGAATAATACCTACATTTTCTCTTCTTTCATTAGTGAATTAGAGGGGCATAAAATGGGACATGGTGTTTGAGGAAGAGACCCTTGGAGTTGTTTTCACTCTAACAAACAAATAGACATGTCACATGACCCTCTTTCATCATCTGCAGTGAGTGATGGTGGTTAAACAAGCTATTTTGAGCATCAACCTAGGTTAGAACCCTGGCTTTACCTTTACTAGTTGTGGGACCATGGACAAGTTTTTAATCTTGCTTCCCATACATTCCTTAGGAAACTGAAATTCTTCACATAAAACAATTAGGACTGAGTTTGATGCAATGCAAGCATTCAATAAAATTTGGTCATTATTGTTCTTGCTATAAAAACAAAGAATTGAACTAGGTAGCCATCTAGTACTATCTCCAACAATTCTGAGTATAGATTTCACACTTCAATTATAAAACACTGTCTTAAAATATATTCATTTCTTTTCTTTTCTGCCTATGACTGGCTGCACCATATTGGTAGGAAGCTTTAAAATGAGCGTTTTAAAAAAATGACTTAATTATGGAACCTAATAGGCTCTTCATGTAAGAATTTAATAATTAATTTAATAGTATAAGTAATACATAATCCACTTTAATTAAATAAATAATGTTATTAGCTAAATTAAGTCAACTTATTTAGTTTAATAATAATACAGGACTTCTCTGCTTTCTTCGGCATGGCTTTCATCCTTCGTTCTTATCTGGACTTGCCTTTCCTCTCATTCTTCTTTGGATTTAACCATTCCACAATGTGTGTGTGTGTGTGTGTGTGCGTGTGTGTGTGTGTGTGTGTCTCAAAACCGTACATTGTACCCAATAAATTATATAATTTTATCTTTCAGATTAAAAATAAATCAAAAAAATTGCTTTCAGTCTCCTGAAGGAATAATATATTCAGCTCATTGTCCCTGAACACTAGCATTTCAGGTTATGTCATTTACTGGGTGACCTTGAACAAGCTCTTTAAAACAAATTCCTTCTGATCCATTTTTCCCTAAACAATAATAACAATAATAATGCAAATAGCATTCCACAGGGTGGTTATGATTATTATAGTGAATACTTGTAAAATGCTTAGACAGCAACTAGTGCCAGAATCCATAACAATTGTTGACTCTCTTTCTGAAATCATTTTTTACTATCATGACAACTTAAATCAATGTCATTGCAATTGTCTGATTACCTGGCTTCAATTTATATCTGATCCCACTACCTGTCAATGAGCTTTTTGAGGTAGGGAGGCATTATATTCATGATTTGTTAAACTGTGGGTTGAATCATTATCAATATTCACTTATTTGTTCATGCCTAAAACAATACAAATTATTCACTTCTTCAAAATTCAAAATCAAGTATATGAAAATAGGTCTCAGTTATTTGAAGAGTTTGTTTTTAGTTCCTTTAATTAATTAAAGTATTTAAAAGATTCCACAAATAGAAAATTTTGCCATTGCATAATAATGTTAGAAATAATGGGGCTTACAGAAGCACACTATGTTTCTTTACGGTGATTATTTATTGCCAAATGGTACCAGCTCATCATCTATTAGGTTAGTCTCATTGAAGAAAGTTTATAAGCACTTTAAATGTGATATTAAATATTTTAAATGTGCTGTTGATCCCCCCCAAAAAAAAAGAATTTGAGAAAGCATAATAGGCATAATAAAATTAAGATCAGAATTTGATCCTGGTTAATATCAGAAGAGTCTTACATTAAGTTCAATAAACATTTCGCTTACTTTTATTAAAAATTAGTTGGCCTCTAGGAATTTTGAATTTCAAGAATCAAGAATCAATTAATATATGCAAAATTATAACATTTCTTCCCTTAACAATGACTATTGCCATAGAATAGAATGGTATGGAAAGATAAATATGTATTGATTATATTGGATACTCTGTCATATAGAAAATATTTGGTAATTTCAATAGTGTATATAGGAATATATTTCCTATCTTATTCTAATTTCCTACCTTACTCCTAATCACAGTGAACCTAAAAAGATAAAATAAAAGTGCTCAACTAATGGATAAAAGAGATATATTTAGATAGATGAGAGAAAGAAGATTGAGGATAGACAGAGACAGAGTAGGTTGACAGCTGACAAAGAATGTTTTGTCTTTCATAACAATTATTACCCAAATAAAAATAACAAATGCATGGCCTGTCTCCGCAAACTATAAGCTCCATGAGAGTAGAAATAGTTATTTTTGTCACTGTAATATCCTCATTCTGTAGAATATACAATAGTAGGTGCTTACATAATGATCCCTGAATGAACTAAAAACCAAAAATGTGAAAATAGTTTCCCTCCATTTCTGAAACCAGAGACCACAACGTCCTTGACCCTCACACGTGCAGTGGACCTCAGGATCAGTGTTTGTCTTGCTCTTCCTCAGAGTCCTTCTTATGCAAAATTAAATTCATCTCCAAATCTAATGAGGGAAATCTCTGAAAAAAAATCATAATGTATGTAGTGTGTTCCTCCCTTTTTAACTTCTAAGTAAGGACCAAAGTTCATGGAGTCCTATTAATTTGGTAACCTTGACAAAAATCAGAGACATTGTAAGAGCTTAAAAAGCTATGCTGACCCACCTTTAGACATTGGGTATAATTGAAGACAATTTCTGCTTCCATTAAGAGCTTTGTTATGTACAGCCTCTTTCAAAAAACTGAGATAAGCCTTATAGCACCGTGTAAAAGCTGCAATTCATCAGCATTCATTTTAGCTTGAAACCTGCCTGGAAGATGTGAAATAGATCATTTGACAGCATGTGCTTGGTGATTGTTTTACCTAATGGAAGGCTTTCTAATCTTTTTCCCCACATTTTTTTTTACTGAAGTTCATATTTTCATATTCCATATCCATATTACTAATGGTCATATAGAAAACTACACATGCATATTTTCTGATAAATGCTTTTGGTATAGATCTAATTGACAGATTTTATAAATTTTTTTTTGTATTGATGTAATTGACAGATTAAAAAGTACACCAGTTAAATTTGAGTTTCAGATTAAAACATCTAATTTAACTGGTTTCCTATATTTTTATTTGCTAAATCTAAGAAATGAATATGTAAACTACAAAAGCTGTTTTAATAATTTAAACATTTTAAATTTAGGAATAGAAATAAATGATTATAATTGTCATATTCTCATATTATTTATTTTATAATATATAATACTGTTTCTGCTTTTCTTAGTTCTTTAAAAAAATGTTAAAACCTTGCTACCTTCAATGTTAACTGAGTATCAAATGCAGATGAATCAAGGACACATCTGAGAGTTCTCCTCAAGTGTAGTTAGTTCATTAAGGCTTCTATAAAGTTTCCACTGAGGAATTGGAATTTGTTTTTCAGCTTTAAAATTAATACCCCATGAATCCTCTCAGAGATATGCAAATCCCCCTGGAAGAACTGTGATGGTCTCCAAATCTGTGAGACTTAAGTTTAACCAAATATGAATGTCTTCTCTTCAGATAAATTTAGTTTTAGAGAGAAAACAAAGGTATGCCCGCGCGCGCGTGTGTGTGTGTGTGTGTGTGTGTGTGTGTGTGTGTGCGCGCGCGCGTGCGTGCAGGGGGAGATCATTCATTTAGACATCTAGCATTTTGATCTCCCTGGGACTTGTTTCAATTTGTTAACTCACTACTAGGCTGGTTATTTTCTTCCTTCATTCGTCCTCCTGCAGGGATGAAGAGCAAAGCTTATAAGGATGTGAATAGTTTCATTTCTGTGTGCTCCCCCTCATTAGTGATTAACTTGAGCCTTTTATTGAGGTCTGCTGACAGAACTGGGTTTCAGAAATCACACAGCTCAGGCAGACTTTAGACCTTGGTAAAGTTAAGGAGATAATGAACATCCCCCATAAAGTCGCTAGACAGACAAGTTTTCTTGAGGTGGTATTGATAACTCCATGTGGCCAAGGTTGCAAGCTTTTCTTACTTGCATTTCTGTATATGATCTATATTGGAAAAACTACTTTAAACCATGTTAAAAATATACTTCTATCTGTGCATAATTTATATTGGAAAAACAGTTTAAACCATGCAAAATACTGCTTCTACATGTCATTATATTCAACTTAAACTAATCTTTCACTCTAGTTTTCTATAGTATACCTAAGTTCTATTCCAGAAATCGAAGTAGGAGTTGTACAAAATCTTTTTTTTCCTAACGGATACAATTATAACATACATTCAGTTCTTATGTGTTATGTCTACAGCTAAACAAAACAAAATATCCTTTAATTAATAGTCAATTAATTCTATATAAATCTTAATACACACACATATACATTCTTTAAACAAATTTAAATTAACTCCTTGAGATGTGGATATGTCTTATTCACGTATCTTAGATGGTTCATGTAAATTTTCATGGTACACTAATAAGTTGAAATATCTCATGACAACTTTAAGTGCTATTTCTCTGCCAGGTAAATAGGTATAGAGGTGATTTTATAATGGAAGATTAAAAAGTACTTATAGAAGAACAGGGATACTTCCAAATGCTGCACACTATGGAAGTACTTTTTAAAAATTTTCCTTTAACCAAAAGGCCAACTAAATTATTCACTATGTATTCTGAAATAAATTTCTATTTTGGTTATCAGGTAATTCCTCATTGCATGTGAAAGAAACACTTGGCAGTTCCAGAATATCTTATTTTTAAGATTCAAATGAATATAGATTATCACAATTTATAATAACTATTCTAGAAGTTTTTAATTTTTTCTAGGATCTTAATGCGTGGTAATAACATAAATTATGTATTTTGTAGAATACAATATGAAGAAAGAATACTACATACTCAATGATTTATAAAATATATGTATTATCAACCAAAACATTTAAACATATATCACTGACAAACTGTATATTAAAATATTTATCTTTTATTTGTATGAATATGATTGTAAAAGTTTATTTTATTAAGTGTTTGATGTTACTCTTCTTGTCTTTAAACTTTATGTGAACCCTTGCAATATTCAGCACCAGGATGGGTCAGTCTAAGATGGATGTTATTTTGGTATCATTTAATTTTAGTTCATATATTCTTTTTTTTGTTTCAATGTGCAAAGATCTACACTTAAAATTTAGTAGAAAAAAATTGTCACTCTTTAAAATGCATCAATTAACATCAGTAATCTATTTTAATGGGACTTCAGAACAAAGAAAAGCTCTTCTCTTAAAGCTTTAAAAATGTAATTGGAATCCTTAAAATACACTCCATGTAATTTACCATGAAAGAGAAATAAATGACAGTCTAATATGGTCACATTCCATTTTTTTTTGTTTTGTTTTGTTTATTCCAGTGAAGACACTTAGAACATCTCATCCTAAAGTAATTTTGGTTTCTTTTGATTTTCAACTTGTCAAATTGTTTATTTCCTATCATGTTTGCAATAGAATGTTAATGGGAATAAATTTCATTTTGCATGAAAATAAATTTATTTTTATAACAAATTAGAGATATTCTGAAAAGCCTGAACATCGTATTAAGAGTTTATGCTCCTTCATACTTTGAACTATGAATTATATTCACCTGCTCTCCATTAGGCAAATTTTATGAATTCAAACAGTATGCCAAAAGCATTTTAATGAAAACAGTAATGTATACAGTGAAGTGGAATAAGCCTTTAAAATTACCATGAAGATAATACTTACTTTTAATTGTTTATTATTTTCTCTAGGAATCTTAGATAATGAAGTTGAATTTGCATTTTTGATAATTTATTTTTACATTTAAGCCTATATCTTTTTACTTTTTGTAATGAAAGTTTTATTGATATATAGTTCATTACATACTATAAGGGCTGGCCATATCAAAGTGGACAATTTATTGTCTTTTACAATACTTGAAGAATTGTACGTTCATCATCCCCATTCAGTGTCAGAATCATTTAGCACCCTGAAAATGAACCCCATATCCATTAGCAACCATTCCCCTTTCTTCCCTCTCCTGTTTCTTATAACTAATAATCTTTATCTTCATATTTGTCTATTCTGGACATTTTATTTGGCTAGGATAATATAATATATGATGTGTTATGACTGGCTCCTTTTCTTTTTCAAAATGTTCAAAGATTCATCCATGTTGTAGTACGTATTAACACTTCCTTTCTTGTTATGAGTGAATTCCATTGTACAAATATATCATATTTAAATTTAAAGATTCATCATCTGATGGACAGTTGGACTGATTTTTCCTTTTTCTTTTTATTCATAATTCAACTCTAAACATTGATGTGCAAATAATTAAGAGGACATATACGTTTATTATTTTTGATTAGCACTTAGGAGTCAAATGATGGACCATATGGTAACTTTATGGATAACTTTTGAGGAAATGCCAATTTTTCTTTGAAGTGGTTGCATTGTTTTAAAACCTACCGGTAACATTTCTATTTCTCCATTTATTTCTATTTCTTCATATATTCATCTACACTTGCTACTGTCTGTATTTCTAACTTTAGTCATTTTACTAGGTGTAACATCTATTTGAGGCTTTGGTTTACATTTACCTAATGAATAATGATGCTAAACATTTTTTCATGAACTTTTTGTTTTTTGCTTTTCTTCTTCAGAGAAAAAGATATTCAAATCCTTTTCCTATTTTTAATTTGGCCTTTCACTCTTAAGTTGCAATGGATCTTAGTATATTCTGAACCCAAGTGCCATGTAAAATATGTGATTTGTAAGCATCTTTTCCCATGCGTGCATTATCTTTTCAGTTTCTTATATTTCCTTTGAAACACAAAAGTTTTTAATTTTGGTGAAGTCCAACTTAAGTTTCCCCCCACCTCTCCTGCTTTTGGTGCTGTATCTAAGAAAGCATTGCCTGTCTAAAGGTTATAAAAAGTTACTTCTGTGTTCTCTTTTCTCAAAGCTTTCTAATCTTATCTTTTACATTTAGGTTTTGATCCATTTTTGTGTTCATTCTTACCTACTCTATGAGGTAGGAGTCCAAGTTCTTTCATTGCAAGTGGATACCCAGCTGTTCCAACACAATTGTTGAAAAAGCTATTCTTCCTCCACTAAGTTGTCTTGGAATCCTAATATCAAATAACCACAACTATGAAGTCAAATTTCTAGACACTCATGTCTAGTCTATTGATTTACTTCTCTATACTTGTATCATACATACCTTGTTGATTATTGTAATTCTGTAGTAATTTTTGGAATCAGAAAGTGTGAGTATTTCATCTTTGATCTTCTTTTAAATATTATTTTGACAGTTATGGAACTGTTACATTTTTATATGTACTTTAGAATGAGATTGTCAGGTTTTTTTTTTTTAACGGCAGTTAAAATTTTGGTAGGGATTGCATTAAACATGTGGATCAAATTGGAGAGTAACGCCATCTAAACAGTAGTTATGTCTTCCCATTATTTAAGCTTCCTATAACTTCTTCAACAGTATTTTCTGCTTTTTGGTGTATAAATCTTGAATTTTTGTTAAGTTTATTTCCAAGTATTTCATTCTCTTTAATGCTATTATCAATAAGTTTTTCTCAATTTTATTTTCAGAATGTGCATTCCTGAATATGGAAACCCAAGTGATATTATATATTTATTTCATATTATTCAACCTTGTTGGAATTAATTATTGGTTCTAATTTCTTTGTGAATTTCTCAGGATTTTCTCTAAACAAGAACATATCATCTGAAAGTAAAGAGAATTTTACTTTTTCTTTTCCACTTTGAATACCTTTTACTTTCTTTCATTGTCTGATTGCCCTGGCTAGGACCTATTGGATGAGCATGATGTTAAAGAGAAAGGTGAGAACAGACCTCTGTCCTGTTCCTACTCTAGCAAGTAGCCTTTCCTGTTTTTATGTGATATTCCTTGTGAGTACCTGGTCTCCTTATCTTTGTTTTAAAGCCTTTTGTTGGGATTAGAAAGCTTCCTTCCATTCTTATTTTCTTAAAAGTTCTTATATCAACTATTACTGATTCCTCAAATGCATTTCTACCTATATTAAATGATTATGTGGTTTTCATCCCAGATCGATAATGATATACTGTATTGATTGATTTGGGGTTTTTAACTTTTCATTCTTAATATTATAACCATTAGGTAATGGTGTATAATCTGTTTTGTATGTTGCCAGATAGGTTTTGTGAGTATTTTGTTAAGGCTTTTGACTTTAACTGTCATGAGAGGTATTTGTTTATAATTTTCTCTTCTTGTTATGTCTTTGTTTTGTTTTGATATCCAGATCCCATAAAATAAGTTGAAAGTGTTTTTCCTCTTCTGGTTTTTCAATGAATTTGTGAAAGTTTGCTTAATTTTTTTAAACGTATAGTAACATTTTTTAGTAAAGCAATCAGGGTTCAAGTATGCTCTATAGGTAATATTTTTATTTATTTTGACCTCTTGTGACAGGTCTTTTCAGACTTTCTATTATTTCTTTAGTCAACTTTGTATTTTGTGTCTTTCTAGGAATGTTTCCATTTCACTTTTATTATTTATTTTTTAAGAGAACAGTTATTCATGATAGTCTCTTATAGTATCTCTTTTAGTTATTTCTTCTTTTTTTCCTCTAGTTAAAAATCTGTCAATTTTATACTTCTGGTTTTGTTGTTTTTCTTCATTTTTTTCTACTGCCTCTTCATTAATTGCCAAGATCATATTCCTGGTAGATGTGGTGTCTGGCAATGACGCCTTCCTAGTTCAGAGGTATCTTCTCACTCATTTGGAGGGCAGTGAGAATGGAGGCAGGCTTTCTCACTTTCTCTTTTCTATTAATAGGAGTACTTTTCTGGTCAGGATTCTCTAGATAATCAGAACCTATAGGACAGATTATATGTATGTGTATATATATATATATATATATATATATATATATATATATATATATATGTATATGTATACACACACACACACACACACACATCACCATCTATCCTCGCTGGCAACCTAATGCTGGGTTCACAAAATCTGACTATTCCAATAACTCAAGAAAATAACAAAGAAATCACGCAAGCACACAGAAAGACCTTTTCGATAATCTGGAGATGGCTCTGTGACCTTAAGGATCCTTGGAAAGAGAAAGAGCCACCAGAATTCTTTATTTTTATATAGGAAACATACAAGGGGAGGTTCCATGGAACATTCTGTCCCAAAAAGGGCAAAGGGGTAGGATTACAAAGGAACAGGTGAGTACGGGTGATGCCTACACCTGGAGCCACACCTTGCTATTCAAGCTGGGACAACTCCCAAGTCACTAGGAAATGCAGTCATTGGTCAGAGCCCTGGGGCATCAGGACTTGAAGGCCTGTTCATCCATGGCAGCTCCTGACATATAAAGATATATATATATATATATATGAAGGGGTAGATATGAGAAAAGATTAAAAGTCTTAAAATAGGTCATTTGCAAGTCCTGAGGAACTGACCTTAAGTAAACCTGTTGCTAGTTAATATATCACTAGCACTGAGATTTACTGTCTCCTGTGCATTCTCGGAGGTGAGGTAGACATAGGCCTGCACAGTAAAAAAGAAATTATGTCAGATTCAGCTGTCAATCAACCCCATATCTTCCCAGGGGAGAAGAGGAGAAATAGCACATCCCAATCAAAGTGAGCTCCACTATGTAGATGGAGCCTTGGGGCATTCTCTCCAACTCAGTTAATTCTGCTTTACTGAGTAGACTTCCCACTTTTGATAAATCTGTACCTTCTCTGTGTCTTGCTCAATGCTTTTGTTTAAGAGGCCAAAAACCGGGCTGGGTATATAGCTCAGTGTGTAGGTTGCTTGCCTTGCCTTGTACAAGGCCCTGGATTCAACCCCCAGCACCATCAAAAAAAAAAAAAAAAAGATGCCAAAAACCTAGACCAGGGACCCCTCCTGTGTGCAGGGAACAATTTGGTCCAAGTCTCAGACCCTGGAAAACTAATGATAACTCTCAATCTGAGTCCAAAGGCCCAAATGCTATTGAAGTCCCAGTGTCCAATGGCTGGAGGACCCAGAATTCTAACATTCAAGGGCAGAAAAGAAGAGCATTCTGGAAGAAAGAAAAAAAAATCACCCTTTCTTTGTCTTCTTATTCCATCTGGACTCCAAGCCAATTGGATAATGCCCTCCCACATTGTGGGCCACTCTTCCCTACTCAGTCTACAAATTCAAATGCCAATCTCTTCTGGAAATATCCTCACCTGGGGCAACCCAATAATTCTCATCAAAAGTCAAACCACCTAAGTTTCTTGTTCAGTAGAAGAGAGATAAATTCAATGTCTACGAAAGCATTAAAAATAATTAATCTTTTACCAGCTATCTGGGCAGCCCTTAATCCATTCAAGCTTATGCTCAAAATCAATCATTACGAGTGCTAACTCCATCATGAGGACTTCATCCTCATAAATGTTATACCTTCCAAAGGCCTCACCTCCAAATAGCATTCTGCTGAAGGTTATAATGTCAATATATGCATTTTGGTGAAGCAAAACACAACCATTCAGTCCGTAGTAATTCACATGTTATTTTGAATAATACTCCTTATTTCTTCATGTGAATTTATGTTTTCTTCTATTGTCCCTTCATTTGAGCCTAAATATTGCCTTTAGAATTTTCTGTAGATTATATATGCCATAGTGAGTTTTCCTAATTTTTTTTTGTTGTTGTTTATTTGAGAATGTGTTGTTTTCTCTTTCATTTTTGGAAAATAGATTTGTTGGATATACTTTTTAAAAATATATTTTTATTTTTTATTTATAGATGGACACAAGATCTTTGTTTTACTTTTTTATGTGGTGCTGAGGATGGAACCCAGTGCCTCATGCATGCTAGGTGAGCACTCTACCTCTGAGCAACTTTTCCTGTCCTGGATATAGACTTTTTTTTTTTTTTTTGGTTAACTTTACTTTCTCTTTTAGCACTTTGAATATAGTACACTATCACCTTTGAATTCCATGCTTTCAGTTTAGAAATCAGCTGATAATCTTATTTGAAGACACCTCATACCCAATGAGTCATTTTGCTGCTTTAGAGAATATCTCTTTGTCTTCATCTTTTGACCATTTGTCAATCATGTGTCCAGATGTAGCTCTCTTTGAGTTTTTGTTACTCAAAGTTCTCTAAGCTTCCTGTATATGTACATAGATATAAAAACGAAAAACAAATTTTAAATATGTTGGTTATCATTCCTTTAAATATACTCAAAGCATCCCATCATCTTGTCTTCCCTCACCAACCCCTCTGCCAAGATGATATCTCATTCAGTTTATGTCAACTTCAATAATGCCAGCTTCTCATTACGGCACCTCACTATCTGTGTTGCTTCTGTTTCCTCATCCTTGGATATTTTCCTCCAATTTTTAATTCCTTTTATTTCTTCCAACTTCATCTTTAAAATAAGCATCCCTTCTTTTTTTTCAAATATATTTCCATTCTCCACGCTCATATAATTCTACCTCTCAGAACAGTCTCCTTTTCCATCATGAAGTATAGTAACTCACTTATATGTCAAATAAAACCACATGAGCCACCTTTTGTAATGATCTTTTTCCTTTACTTCTCCCAACAACACAGAGTTAATGGGAGTTGTTCTGTTGTTACTATTTAACAGATGAAGAAATTCTATCGTAATATCACAATATAGTATTAATCCTGAAGTTTGTTTATTCCAGAGCTCCTGGTTTCAGCCATTTGGTTCTAAGATTCCCAAGTGCAGTGGAGTAATCTAATGTAAATGGAGTGCTAGTTTGCTGCTGTTGCTGTTCATTCATTTGTTTTAAAAGACCACAGATTAGTCAATCTGAGATAACAGAATGCAATGTACGAGAGCTCTGGATATTTGAATCAATTCTAGTTTTCACTTGAAAGTCGTTAGATCTTCATTTTGTTAGTTTTCACTTGAAAATTGCTAGATCTTCATTTTTTGTGCTTCTTGTAGAAGAGAATAGAAGTGTAAGTTTGTATATATGAGTCACGGAGTGCCCTTTGAAAGAATAAAAATATTTTCTGGGAAAGTCATATGGAAAATTAAATAAGAATAACCTGTGAAGTATTAATTTTTTCACACAAGAGACATTATATATTCAAGAAACAATCTTTTCAAATGGAAGCTAGTTTATTTCAGTGAGATTTGGCATTAGCATTTCATCTGCTTCAGCTGAATTCTAATTTTCTATATTAGTTTACACAGTCTCCATATGAATACTTTCTGGAATTCATTCTCAGCCTATTAGGAGAGATGCCTTTGTCCCCATGATACAGCTCTTACATTGACTTCCAATCTAAGAGAAAATCACTTATATCTTATATAAAATCTCTAAATAATTTTACACACATTTGATTCAGTGTTAGGAACATGCTTTAAAAATAAATAAATAAATTGTACCATACTTAAGTGGCAAACACACACACACCAAAAATAAATAAATAAATAAATAAATACAGAGATGGAAATCAGTATTTTTTTAAGAGTCTGTTTAAAAACAAGCAATGAGAAAATTTGAGTTATATATGCATACTTTTTCTTTCTTTGCTTTTTTTTTTTGTAAACATTATTGTCTCGGTTACCCCAATTTCTAATAGCTAATTTCATTCTTTCTTTTTCTTATCTTTCTTTCTTTCTTTTTTCTTTCTTTCTTCTTTTTTCTTTTTTGTAGTGGGGATTGAACTCAGGGACACTTTACCACTGAGCTACATCTCTAGGTTTTTTTTAATTTTTATTTTTGAGACAGGGTTTTGTTTAGTTGCTGAGAGTCTTGCACAATTGCCAAGGCTAGCCTCAAACTTTTGATCTTCTGCCTCTGCCACTGGGTTTACAGGTAGGCACCACTGTGATCAGCAGAATTCCTAATAGTTTAAAAGTTTTTTTTTTTAATCATCCTCCACATTCAAAAATGAGGACTATATGGTTACAACAGACAAAGCATCAGGATCTATGACCTGATATATTTCAGTTTGTCTTCATATGGGATCCTTTAGCATAGTGTAGGGCAAGTTATCTGTACTTCATTCATATTTAAATACAAATTAAATATTCTTCTGACCCTCATAATAGAAATGAGTAGGAAAAACATTACTTTCCCAACTATAATAAAAATATTTGCCGCGTCTTAGTCAAAATATTTGAAATATAACAGAAAAAAAGAGGAAATAAAAGGATGATTAAAAGAAGAGTAGAAATGATTAGATAATAAAATGAAGTCTCTAATGGTATATTTTAACAAAATGATAATTGCTTTTTTAAGAAAAAAGTGTAATTAATAGGCAAATTCTCCAAAGATTTACTGTAGAAATGAAGGGGATGCGTATTTATTTAAAGGTTCAAAACCAAATAGGGGTTGTAAGTAATATAAAGTTGAAATCTTCTAAGTTTTTGTAATAACAAAAATAACACACACACACACACACACACACACACACACACACACACACACACACACATATTGCCTCCAGCCAGCGCAGGCAGCCAAACTAGGGTCGATCAAGTAAATTTCCTTAGATGCCAAATAAAACACAGACACACAATTTACCTTTAATTCAAGCCCCAGGACAGCTCCTCTGCCCTTGGCCTCAAGCTCCCTAAATGGGAAAGCGAGAAATGTCACAAGAGGCTGACAAGAGAGCTAGCACATTTGGGAGTGGGCTTTTATTGGGGGAACTCTCATTCTTTAGAAATTTCCATCCAAAAAAGGTCAAGGGAGGCAGGTTTACAAGGACAGGTAAGTTAATTTGACCCTTTGGGCTGTAGGAAGGCACCCCCACTCATGAAGACACATTTTGCAACATTTTACGACTTCCAAGATCTGGGCCACCATCTAGGGCCACTTTGATGTGGCCAGATCACAGGAAGTGACCAACAGAGCCTCACCCAATCAGGGAAGGATAATGCTGGTCATATGGCATGGCGGCCTGCTATACACACACACACACACACACACACACACACACACACACACTTCTGAAGAAGGTAAGAGAGTCATTGAGAGTCACAGGCTTCAGTTTTCAGTTGAATCTTAAAAAATAAAGTAAGTACGTGAAACAAATGAGATTTAAATGACAGTGTTTGACAAAGCTAGGTGGTAGAGCTATTTATATGCCTTATAACTCATGGTGACTGTATGCCTTATAATTCATGATAATAATATATTAAATTAGTTAAGGGCTTTGGAGGATAATAAAAATTAAAGTATTGCTCATAAGAAAATAACTTCAGTTCACTATTTTAAAAAATAACTATCATATTTTTTCTTAAAATATGATAGTTATCTGTGTTCCCATTTCACCACCTGAATTTAATTTAGTGACAGATCTGCATTGTATTACAGATTACATGTAAGTGGCTGATAATATACTTTTTAACATCTGTGTGGTTGTTGAATGCTATAAACTGCTGATGAAAGCATTTTCTGCTACCTAGGTTTTATTATTTTTTTCTTAATGAAATTTGTTTTAGTAAACTAAAGGTCACTTTTTTTTAACCAAAAGAACACAACATGAAATAAGCCTGCAGTCAGATAGTTTGAAAATTTAATTTATCTTTCGAACTCTGTAATCTAACACCCATGCTTCCAAACGATGCTTCTAATGTAGTCTTGGGTTTTCATGGATTATCTATGAAGCACAGCAAGTATGGACTCTTTGGGATTTAGTCAACAGAAAAAAAATAGTGTTATCTGTGGAAAAAGAATACATGTACCTAATTATGACTTAGAATATGATTCTTTGTTCAAATGAGAGGCATAAAGAAAAACAATTAGCAGGCATGATGGCAAGCCTGTAATCTCAGTTACTCAGGAGGCTGGAGTGGGAAGATTACAAGTTTGAGGCCTGCCTGGGTAGGTTGGTAAGATGCTATCTCAAAATAAAATAAAAAGTCCTAAGAAGGAAGGTTAATCAGCAGTGTTAAACACAGAGTAAGATGAAATGCAAGAGTTTGCCCTGAGAATCCTACAGAAACTATGGTATGTAAATCAGACATCATGGCATTGCTAGTCAAGCCATAAATAATAAAAGTTAGGTAAAGGACTCTAATGGGAGGTGGGAGATGGGGAGGAAGAGTGGCTAATTGTATAAAGCAAGTCAATATATTTATATTTTAAATAAACTGTTACATGAAACAAGCCTACAAATTTGTAACGATTGTAGGTGACTAAGACTAGTTGAATAAGGACCATCATATTCCTCAAATTAAAAAATGTTCTGTGTCATTGGGTGTGGTAGTGCACACACGCCTGTAATCCCAGTGGCTCAGGAGGCTGAGGCAGGAGGATCTTGAGTTCAAAGTCAGCCTCAGTGAAAGTGAGGTGCTAAGCAAGCTAGTGAGACCCTGTCTTAAAATAAAATACAAAATATGGCTGAGGATGTAGTTCAGTGATGAAGTACCCCTGAGTTCAATCCCTGGTACCAAATAATAATAATAATAATAATAATAATAATAATAATAATTATTATTATTATTATTATTATTATTATTATTATTCTGTGTCAACATATAACTGGGCAACTGTCTTGATCCACTTGTGTTGCTATAACAAAATGCCACAGACTGGATAACTTATAAAGAAAAGAAATGTATTGCTTACAATTCTAGAGGCTAGGAAATACAAGATCAGGGTGCAATAGCTTTGTTATCTGGTGAGGATCCCATCTCTGCTTCCAAGATGGTAACATTTTACTTGCTGGAAGGGAGAAATTCTTTGTCTGCAGGTGGCAGAAAAACAGAACAAAAGGGCCCTTTTAAAAACCCTCTTTTATGGGATCCTAAATGCCACCTGGAAAAGCCTTCATGATCTAATATTAAGATTCCTTCCATTTTAAAATATGTAAAACATTTATTTTAAATATAATATATGCATGTGATACAAATATCAAACAGTATAGAATACTTCAAAATAAAACAGAAATTGTTTTCTCCTCTTTCACCCCCAGGCTCACTCCTAGAAATAATCACTGTTAACAGCTTCTAATGCATTCTTCAAGAATTTCTAAAACCTACCCATACTCACAGAATCATAGTCTATGTTCCGTTCTCCACCCTATTGGTTCGCTTCATGATCTCTCTTAGAGAACTTTGCATGGCAGAATATTGACATTTACCCCCCTTTTTAAAAAGGTGTGTTAAAAAGCAGAACATACGTCATCTTAACCATTTTTAAGTGTATACAAGTGTTAAGTATATTTACATTGTTGTACAACCAATCTTCAGTATATTTTCATTTTTCAGAAGTAAAACTCTAGACCCATTAAACAATTTTCTCTCTTCTTCTTCCAGCAATCATTATTCTACCTCCCATTCCTATGGATTTGACTACATTCAATATCTCAGATAAGAGGAATCATACAGTATTTATTTGGGGGGTGACCGGCTTATTTCACTCAACATACTGTCTTTTAGGTTAATCTTAAAGCACATGATCCTAGTAGGATTTCTTTCCTTTTTAATGCTGAATAATATTCCATTGTCTGTATACACTATTATTTTGTGTGTCCATTCATTTATCCATGGATATTTATGTTACTTCTATCCTGACTGAAGTTTGGAGAGGACACATTCAAACCTTACCAGCAATTAAGAGATTAGCAGCAATTAAGAGATTACTTTAGACCATAAGCATATATCAGACAAATATGATTCTAAACAACTGCTCTCCCCCTTGCCTGTTTGCTGACTCTGTATCGCCAATCACACAGAAAAGTAAGAAAGACTTTATAGTGACCCACAAGAAAATTCACATTGCCTATTACTCAGTAAGTGATTTCAAGAGTCACACCTACAAAAACTCAAAGGAAAACTGATTTCCAATATTGACTGAAAGTTTACACTAACAGGAAACGCAAAGATAATATTAATCCATGAATATCTTTATCTTAAATACTTAAATAAAAATTAAATATCATGGTTATTCTAAAACGAAAAATCAAGATTGGAAATGACATGGAATGTTGAATCCTCTGTTTCTCTTGGAAAAGAAATAAAAATTTTCCCTTAGAAATATTTACATTACTAAAAAAGGGGAGGGGGCCACTCAGGATGGAAATTTTATTGAAGAGAAAATGTACCTGGATAATGAAAGAATTTGTGTAAAACATTTGCATTTCCAGCTCTTGCAGGGACAAAGTAATGTACTGAAAATCATCTTGACTCTGGTGCCAGATTAGGTGGATTTGAGTCTTTGCTTTCAGCTTGTTGCCTTTTGGACCTGCAGGAAGGGAAACAAGTTTTCTACACTTCTATTTTCCCATGCATCAAAAGAGGGTGATAATATCTGATCTCATTAAAGGCGACTCTGGTGACTTCTTAAGATATCATGGAAACTGGGTAGCACCCAGGAGAAAGAAACTTGAGAAAAGTGAGAACAAGATTAGCATTTCTGAGATCTGAGCAACATCACCGGCTCCACATGTGAGTCTCACAAATCAGACAAAATAGAGATGGCAAAGAGACCCCAGCCATTCTGAGAAGCAGATTGTTAACCTAAATGTCATTTTCAGGAAACACCATGGGTGTTGATTAAAGACACGCTGAACGAATGGAACTTATTCTCTTGTTTAGTGTCAAGCTTAATTGAGTGTTTGTGATAGGTAGAAATCTTTATATCACAAACAAAAATATTCTGGGGGTACAAATGACATGAGTTTTGTCTACAAGTTCTCTCTGTGACAGCCCACCAGTGATCCTGTTATACTAAATTAAATGTGATAATGAGCACCTGACTGGCTGGGCTTTAATTAACTCCTTTGATAAGGTGCTTGATGTTTCACTCCTGTAATGTTCTTAATTATTTAAGCTATCACTTAATGCTAATTTATTCAGGGCCCTGCTGAGAAGTAAAAAAAAAAAATGGTGGGGATTTTATATTTATGTTCAGTTTCTACCCTAAATTTAGTTCAGTTGCTCATATTTTAGATATAAAAAAAAGAAAAATTGACAAGTGGGGTGTATACTATTTTCATTGCTTTTTATTACTGAAGAAATCATATATAAAAGTTCAAGGAAGCTGTGTTAAAGAGATAGAGATGGTCACCGGGCATGGTGGCACACACCCATATTCTCAGTGATGCTCAAGGCTAGGGCAGGAAAATCACAAGTTCAAGGCCAGCCTTAGCATCACCTGGGTTCATTCTTCAGTACCAAAATTGAGAGAGAGAAAGGGAAGTATGATTGCTTTTTCATGGCTAATATAAATATATCAGTACCTAGGCAATCTGATTTTACAAAGTCTATAAAAACTTGTAAGTCTTGTTGAAATTCTCTTTGCCATAACTTCATAATAGCCCTAAAATTAGGTAATCTTAAACTTTCATTTTCTATATTTTAATTTTTATTGATAAAAAATTTAAACATTTTAATACAAATTATAACTATGAAAATTGCTTTTATTCATGTAGGATAATGTGAGTGACATGGAATTGATGTACTGTAAATACACATGTATTCCAGTTTTATTTTTTTAAAACAATGTATATGGAAATTATCAGTAGGCCTGTAATCTATTTTCTCCTTTAATTACTCGGGAAAGAAGAAAGTTGAATGAACCACTTGTATTCCCTTCTAAGCATGATCACAGATTTCCTGACAATCACCTGATTGTACTAGGTTTAGGAACTGATATTAGCATGAGGCATTTGACCTGCCACTTGGAAATCCTAACTGTCAATGTCATTTATATTCTTACCTTATATGCTTAAAATGTGTTTTTTTATTTTATAATAATGTGATAACATAAGTGGCAGTTTCTTTCTTCCTTTAAATGGCTTCAATCTGTATTATCAGAATTGTTGATACTATAAAGCCTCTGACCATAGAAATTCCCCAAGGAAAATCATATTGAATAAGTATCACTATATTTATAAGAATTCTGAAATCATGAGTGAACTAATAATCAATGTATGCCCTAAGAGTACTACCACAATCACCTTTGTTCCCTGGTTAAGACTTAATACCCCTTAGTCTATATGTTTCCTTAAGGTAAGGTTTTGTATAATAGTTACATCCCATAAAGACAAACTGTAGCTTTAAAAAATATTCCCCAAATTTTGTGTTCACAGAGATGTATAAATAATATGTACAAAGATTAAAAATTATAATTTTAGTATTAAGATTTAATACTAAAGTTATAGATCTCTTTGATCTTTTGTACATTTTTTAACTTTAATCAGAATTCTTTAGACAT
This sequence comes from Ictidomys tridecemlineatus, assembly GCF_052094955.1. NCBI lineage: Eukaryota > Metazoa > Chordata > Mammalia > Rodentia > Sciuridae > Ictidomys > Ictidomys tridecemlineatus. The sequence continues at coordinate 23,696,338 of NC_135490.1, forward strand.
AATAGTCATGTTATACTGTCTCATTGCTATCATGCAAACTTTAGTAAATTCCTACCTTACATTTGTCAATATGTACTAATTTTCTTTGGACTCTATTACTTTTTGAGGTAATGACATCATGAGTAGTTAAGAAATTTTAGATTTTTTTCCTAAAGAATAATTCTGAGTTATACTTCCTTTGAACACGGTGATGACCATATATATTGTATTTCCTCTTAAAAAGTTAAGGAAGATGATTAAATATAGTTCAAAAAAGAAAAAGGAATAATTTCTGTGCTTCCAATTTCCAGGATAATTATTGATAGAAGATGTGAAGTGTTCATTACAGATTTAAAGAGGGGCAAGTAGCAAAAATTCCTATGAAATGAGCTAAGATTTAACAAAAATATGATTTAATATTTAATCATAAATATAATTCTGCAAGTCAACCTGCATCATTAATTGTTAATACACAACCTGGAACAGCCGCCCTGGTGTGAAAGGTGAATCTGTAAACATTTGGAATTAGCTACAGGAATCTCTGACCTCAGACACAGGCAAACTGACTGAAGAAGCAAAATCAGTGTGCACAGACACAGAAAGGGATTAAACTGCCCTAGTGCTCTTTCCACTATTTCAAGCCTCACCGGATCTCCTGTGCATGCTCACCCTTGGTCAACTTCAGAAGACTCCTAACCTAATGCCAAACACTGTGTATCTTGATTATGTATGTTTTTTTTTCATGTATTAACTATAAAACACTGTTATCAGCTTCTCCATCTCCCACCTTCAAGAAAGCTGAGATTACAAAGGTTTTCCCCAAGACTTTACATATTGCTAGAATATCTGTTTTTCTTCCAATCTAAAGCCTCACATTACTGCTTTCTTTTACCTAGTTCCAATTCACTATCTGTATCCTACTTGTTTTATTTACTAATGTATTCACTGTAGCGAGAACATTTAGCATGAAATCTACTATTGAGTTTATGATATTTTACATGACAAAAAAGAATAACAATTCCCAGAGCATAGATATTGCTTCTAATAATTTTTATGGAAATGCAAAACACATGAAGATATTCTCAAAATAAGAGACAGGTTGCATTCAGTGTCCAAACCCAGTAAGATTTTTCTCCTTACTTAAAAAAGTCCTCAATATAAGTATCTGAATAATTATGTTTATGACAACTTTGACTATAATGTAACCACAGCTCTTACAACAAACTTGTAGTCCTACCTTCTAGGGTGAGATATTTCAATGGAAATATATTGTTAGGTCTTGAATGAAGAAATAGAAAGTATTCAGAGAATGACAAGGTGCTGCTTTATTTTATGTAATTATCAAATTATCAAGTATGTTCCAACTAAAAGAAAACTTTAACATTGACCACTTTATTGAATTTCCTTCATTTTAAAAAATTTCATTCATTACATTGTAATTGCTTACTTTCAAGTTTACCAACACAAGACCAATCACTTAAAATAGATAAATATAATTTATAAACTTAAAATAACACATAACTTGTCTTTCAAATCTATTTTAAGGCAGATACTTTTTCTGACATGATATCTGTTGTAGAACTACTAACAGAATAAGAAAACTTTGAGAAGCAGAAAGATGTAAATTTAAGATGAAATGAGTCTGTGATGGGAGTATTCCTAAGTATACCTATGCGTCTGTCCCTTTGAAAGAGAGATTCTTTGTTCTTGTGTGCAAATCTTAGAAATTATAGTATTTAATGGATTTCTGAATAGTTATAAATGCTCTTCACAGGTCTTCATATGAACTCATTTTAGTGCATTAATGTTAATTCTTTCACATTAGAGTCACATTAGATGGTAATAGAAATTAGTTGATAACCTTGATACTGTGAGAGGGTGAAGATAAAAGCATTACTGGAATTTTAGGGCAAGATTTAGAGGGCATTATTTTGCCTTCCAGTAATAATGCTAAAGTGCGTGATCTTTTGAAGTGCATGCTAATTTTTCACAAGTTCAAAAACCTTTTTAGTAATCATATGCATGTAAGTGTTTAAATGATTTACCTCACATGGGTTCCACATTTGTAGAAAGCAAAAATGAATTTAAGCATCTTAAAAATAATCTCTTATTCTATCACTTCTTTTCCAAATATGACTGTAGTCCATGTGATATACACTAGGTAACTTCCATTTTACTCTCAGACTGTTCTACCTTTAAATGGGTTATTCATTATTCTTAACTCTTTCTACTATCTTCTTTAACTGCATGCCAACCATTTGCTTATTATTACTAAAACAACATACCTTCGGAAAAATTTTCACCACATATTTTAGTAAAATATTTTCACATGAAAAACAATTTCTAGCTGCTACTATTACATATTTTATAGAGGTAATTGGGAAACCAAGTGAATATTCTTAAATTCCAATAAAAGAACAGGAGCAAAAGAGTTAATTCTCATTAAAAATAATTAGTGCTAACTTAAGAAGTAATCCTGACTTATGTTAAAATTTGCTGTCAATAAGATGTCAAGGATACTGATGTTTTATTTTAAAAAAATGAACAAATACTTAAATGGAATTTATGAAAGAATTGGTTGATAATAAACAAAGTACTATCATTTTCAAGCATCCTCATTCAGTGTACGGGAGAGAGGGGGTTAGAAGAAATGCTTAAATTTGAACCACTGGAGGCTGGGTCTATCCTTTCCAAACTGAGGTTTATTACTTGAGCTCTGTATCAAGCTGAAAGAACAAAAACTGACAGTCCTAAGTCAGGGCCTGTATTATTTATCATAAGGTAAACCATGAAATGTCTTATAGATAATTAAAAATAACCTACACATCTGGCAAAAAAAAAAAAAAAACATCAGTTCAATAAACTATAGTCTATCAATTCAACAAATGTATTCAATTTCCAAACATTTTGTAGAAGTAAATTCAGTGACAGAGAAACAGAATTATGCTAATTTGATAAATATTTGTTTCAAGGTTTTCCATGGCTAGCCTAACATTGCCAATCCATTTTATTTATTTTTTATTTTTTTAATTGTTTTTAGTTGTAGATGGACACAATATCTTTATTTATTTGTTTTTATGTGGTTCTAAGGATCAAACCCAGTGCTGCATAAGTGCAAGGCAAGTACCTACCACTAAGCTACAGCTACAGGTTGATTTTATTTTCTTTCTTATGGACAAATTGACTTAAGAAATGTAGAGACTAAATTCTGAAAAGATGATCTTACTTCCATATAAATTCAAATCAGACAATACTGAAATTAGCATAAGACTAAATCAATATTTTAATTATCTCCTGATAATAGCTTCCAGGATCTTTTTGAAAAAAAAAATGTAAACTATTTTTTAAAATGTATTTCTTATTACTACTTTTTAAATTGTTGGAACATATAGTTAATCTTCCTACTGGATCATAGAACATGTAAAGCAAATATGTTTTATATGCAGAGTCAATATGAAATAATTATTTACATCATTGTGAATTAAATAAAGGAATTAGTTTTAGAAATAAAATAGCTACCCACATTTATGTTTATGTGTAGATGAATAACTACAAGTAAACATCGTAAAATGTTAATGCTGTTTGATTCAAATCAAAATACTGCATAGGCTTTTCATTTTCTTGCCCTAAATTTATTTGCACTAGTAGTTCTGCTCAACTTTGATCAAGAACGTTCTCTTTTTACCTGAATATAGATATGTAAAGATCTTGCTTTCCTCATCTAATCCTATGTGGTTTATTCTCAGACTTTTAAAATAAGCCAGCCAGCCAGCTCCACCTGATTTAACCATTTCACTATTTCTGAATATTATTTCAGCCTAAACAGGTTCTTAAAAAGTTCTAGTTATGTATCTTTCAAAACTGGTAGGAAAAAAATATCTTGGTCACATTCATTGGAATTCCCCATCCTCAGTTGTCACCTGTTTGTCCTGTGACTGTCGTCTGGGTCCGATTAATATGTATGCTTTGGTGCTTTAGAAGTTCTTGGTAGTATTAGTAAGTGCTAAATGAAGATCTAAGCTCAGCAAGAGTTTCTCTGGCACTTATAAAGTACTTGCATTATCATACTATCATTAACCTCTCAGGAAAATGAATTCAAATCAATTTTAATTTAACAAAATTGATTTGCTCCCCAAATTTTATCAATATGGACAAAATCTACTAGGAAACCATCAAATCATATATTGATAAAATGATGAATCTACATCATCATATAATGATAAGAAAGGAACAATAGATTGTTATCTGAGATAACTGTGGTATCATAGTGAACAAAGCCAACAACTAGAGTGTATCTTAAAATGTATAATGTCAGACTGTAATAGCCCAGAGGAGACTCTAGACACAGAATCCAGGAGGTGAAGGACTTTGTGACACCTTCTTGGAGGTGGCATCACATTTACAGGGCGGGGTGCAATCCCTACAGGGAGGAGCACCAGAAACAAAGGCACAGATATGAGAAGAAAGAGAAGCCTCAAAATGGGCCAGAGCTAGTGGTGAGTGAATGATGGGGAATGTGAATGGAAGGAGACAGCAGGAGCACCCAGCGAAGCCTCACTTGGAGTCCAACTTTTAAAGAGCAGGTGTCTTAGGCACATCCCGTCTGTCAACATCCTCCAGTGTGTTTTCGTTCAATAAGCACGGCAGAGCTGCATTTCACAGGAGAGCAATCCTCTTTGTGAAACAAAACTTAAGTGCAAAAACATTTCACAGCAAATGATGAATGAGACAATCGGGAACAAAATCATCTAGCACAAATAGAGAAGATAGAAGGAAAGTGAATCCAATCTATCTTTATGTTGCGTTGGTGACATATAGAAAGGTGACTGTGCTCAAGTCTCTTGCCTCTTCAGAAAGTTCCATTCTTCCCTATTAACTTCCACCTTCTTCCATTTGTGCTGTTTCTATGACATGAGCAATAAATCCCTATCACAAACAAGCACACACTCATTCACATTTGGGAAATATGTGAAAATCCCATAGAGCTGTGTTTTTTTCTTAAATATAATCTCAGCTTCTGTATGATTTTCCTGCTTGAAATCCACAATTAATGAATTGTACTGTCCATTAATATTAGTATTAAGCAATTTTTATTTCAGGAAAGGAGAAAATAAAGTTCAATATTCTATACAGCCTCCAAAATCTAGTCTTCTGTCGGCTTTTCTCCGGTCATTTCTACTGGACCCAAGACACACATTGCTTTGCTCTCCAACAGAGTAGTTCTCACTTTACAAACTTTACCAGTCACTGGGAATGTTTTCAAATTATGAAAAAGTTTTTCCTAACTTATATCATTTTTTTTCTAAAACAACCTTGATGTCAATTTTAACTTTCAGCACTTTCCTAGGAACTTATGTTCTCTGTGGGGTATGCACAAATACTTCACATGTTTTTACAGACAAACTGCTTTTTGCATGTTACCTCATTAACTGAATAAAATCATTGGATTAAGTCAACATATACTTTAGAAATAGACTCATGAAAATTGAAAGGGTGATATGTATCTGAAATTTTTATTTATTTGTGAAGTGAAATCCAGTGAAGAATCTGTTTAACTATTTAATATTAGCAGTACACCCTCATGTCACCTGGAGGAGAGGGGAGCTTATTAACAAACTCAGAAGCCGATTTTCAGACATTAACATCTCTTTTCATCATACGTCTTATTTACTTTAATGAAAATAATTTAAAAAGTACTTTCAAATGATGCTTCCATTTCACATGAAAGACTTTTCATAAAACCTGTCATTGTAGTCTGTAGTCTCCAGGAAGGGTAATTTGTTAAAACTCTCATTTATTTGAGAGCTTTAGGTTTTGTTATAAGTTGTTTACCTGGCTTAGTGCAATGTTCTTAATGCTATGATGTTCTCCCTGTGATTACTAAAATGATTTTCCCCTATATTCTTGAAATTGAATCTACGTTCAACTGGTAGGCTCTGTGCTCTCCCCAGAATGATTTATAAACCTGTCATTTTAAAAGATAACATGGAAAATCTTTCAATGAGGTCCAATGGCACTGCTAACTTTCTGTAACATAATTTCCACTATCTAAGTACACTGAGAGCATAATTTAAAATCTAAAGCAGCTAACTGCCATTGTTGGAAAGGTAGAGAATATAATTTTTAAAGATAAAACATTCCAGGTTTTAAAATGCTACCCTGTTTCTTCAATTAAACAGTACCTTGGTATTGGAGACTAACTAATTTGCCACCAGATAACAGCAAGGGTTTCAACAAAATGAATGCTCTCTAATTTTTTAGAACGATTTCCAATTTTATGAGAAAAAAGTCACTTTTCCATAACACTGAAGGAGTACAAACAAGCACATCTTTCACCAACAAAGGGAACACCTCACCAAAACTTACTACTTGGTTGTTGATGTGGTAATGTCCAGAAAAAAAAAAAACGGGGGGGGGGGAATATAAAGGCATAAGTTGAGTAATTATTTTTACTATATAGGAAAATGAATAAATTAATATCAACACATCTTAGAAAATATTTGAAGATATTGTACTTCACACTATAGTATAATTCTCTAACATTTAAAGTCAGACACCTGTTTTTGGAATCAACTTTGTAAGGTTTAGTGCTATAAAGAGCTTCATTAGTCAACATCTTCGAATAATTTGTAGAAAGAAAGGAGAGAGTACAGTACTCATGAGGATGGAAGTTATGCCACTCACAGACATAGCATTGCTTACTTTCCACTGAACAGATTTTCAAAGTTTCTCATCATCTCAACACAAAGGGCATCAAGAAACTGAAGAATGGTGTCTTCTGGTCCCAACTCAACACACACACTTATTGTTAGACTTTAGTAAGGAGCCTCTTATAATTTGGATATGTAGTGTCCCAAAAAAGCTCATGTGTGAGATAATGCAAGAATGTTCAGAGGTGAAACAATTCAATTACAAGCATTGTAACCTAATCAGTGGCTTAATTCACTGATATGGATTAACTGGATGGTAACTGTAGGCAGGTAAGATGTGGCTGGAAGAGGTAGGTCATTGGGACATGCCTTTGGGTTTATATTTGTCTCTGGTGAGCAGAGTTCTGTGTCTCTCTGCCTCCTACTTGTTGTGTCCTGAGCTGCTTTTTCTGCCATGCCCTTTCACCATGATTCTCTGCCTCACCCCAGGCCCAGAGCTATGAAGGCAGTAGGTGACAATGAACTGAATTGCTGAAATCATGAGTCGCAAAATAAATTTCCACCTTTAAAGTTGTTTCTTGTTAGGTCTTTTGGTCAAAGCAGTGAACAAGCTGACTAAAACAGAGCTATCTACCGTTAATTTTATTCATAGTTATTCCTTTTGGGAATGTGTAACAATTCAAGCCCTCCATCAAAATATATAGTTAACAATATAACTCATTGAGTGCCCATAAGGAGTTCCTGATGTTTCATGAACTAATTCATCAAATAAAGTTAAAAATAAAGCAATTTAGAATTTGGCAAAGAGAAGTCTTTTCCTACTCTTTGAACAACAATAACAAAATTCCTTGAAGGAATTAAATTTCATAGAGCTACAATTGAACTGAGTATTATGAGCATGCAAAATATGCAGCATCCTTAGTAGGTCAGAAAACCCTATATATTGTACAAAACATACTTCCACTGAAACAAACACACTCATATACCAATCTTTAATGTTGCATACCTTTGTAGATCAAGGACTCTACTCTGAATTTGTATAGCATTGATCTGAATTTTAAAAATGTACACTGTGAGTGGAGAGGTGCACTCCTAGCCCAAACTCACTGATTCATGATGGCAGTTATTTTTTAAATCCATTATTTTTTGGAAAATTAATTATTTTGGAAATCTATTGCACTTCATATATACCGTCAATTTAACACAGAAAAGCACCCACAATGACCAGAAGTAAGTTTGCCATATAAGATGCCCAAATTAAAATGAGTGTCTTGTATTTTATTTACTAAACCTGGCAGCCCTTCTCTAAAATCTAGCTATCTCTCCCAATGATTATTGCACCTAGTGGCTGGAGTGCTCAAAATTTAAAAATCCAACGAGGAGAAGGAACTAACACCAGCCATTATAACAGCTGACAGATACTAAATATCTATTGCTGAAAACCACACAAACTAAATGATAGCTCATTACTCTGCTTTAACCCAATTTGAATCTTATTCAATTCTCATGTGTCCGGGCTAAAAAAATAATTTGGTTCAAACAGAAATTTTTTATTCCCTCTTGTTATGTTTTTAGCTTCTGACTTCTATCATAAATGCTTAAATGGCCAAGGCTTGAGCTTAATATCAAATAATCTGAACATAAATCTTGGCTTCTGTCTTTAATTATGAAAATTATGACCATTATGAAGCTCTTCTTGAATATACAGAAATATTCAGTATTTTAATTAGACTTACTTTACTTAAGTGTTAAAGGAAGCAACAGGCCTGTGACTGCCCGGGCACTAATAGTACATAATATAGCCAATTGCAAATAGCAGTCTAATTTGTTGATTTCAAGTGAAGTGTAATTATATTGCTTCATTTGCTGAGCAAATCATATGAGAGTTTCTCTAAATCAGCCTGATTGTGTAATGAAGAGCTAATTACAAACAGCAGTGTTCTTGCAGTAAATTTATTGTAAGTGCTAATGCCAGGTTGGCTCCATTGTGACAATGGCTCATTAGTACATTAACAAAAGCAACTGTGGGAACATGCCCAAAGCAGGGCTACCCAGTCTCTCGGTTCCCGAAGCTGCAATGATTACATCCTTCAACGTATAATTACCAAGAAAATGGTGTTTGATTTAAGTTTTGGCAATTTTTTGAAAAGAACTAAAGGACATTTTTAGAACAAAATAAAATGGTTTGGAAGGCCTTCTTGTCAAGCTTAATGTGTGCTTCATTACACCAGGTGTGCCCTGGAAACCTAATTTAACCAGGGGCTCTTTGAGATGCTAGGCCATTCTTAAGGACTGACTCTGACATCTGATGATCCAAATGGAATCTGACACATGTGGTCTATGAAGGATAGATTCATGCTTCTCTTGCACTGAGGTGGTGTTAGTAAAGGAAACTCCTGCTAAGTGAACGGAACAAAAGACCTAAAGTATAGATAGTTCCATGTTATCTAGCATCTTTGCGTTTAGACAGGGGTTTTTGACCTAATTAAATGGAAATACCTAAGATTTATATTTGGAAACAGTTGCTGGACCCATGCAGCTGGATTTTATAAATGAGCTTGTTCAGCTGACTTTGGTCTTAAGATGACTGTCACAATCCCATTTTCACAATCCCAAGTGGCTTCTCCTTTTAGAGTACCCAAAACTACTCATTAATCAATTAATTTAATTGATTTCCTTGATGATCACAAATTTTCTTTCTCTGTTTGTTCTAATGTAGCACTTTAAAATGCAGAACTTTCTAGAATCATTAACAGTTCAGTACATCAGTTCATGACTTTTTGTTGTGACTTTTATGGATAGGCCTCCTCCCAAAGATATCCATAGTACTATGTCTGCAACTGACAGGCTATGGTCAGTTCTTAAAGTAGTTTTGGTAGATTGATGTTATTGAATTTTAAGTTGCCATACCTTCAACGGTTGTTCAAACATTTTGACTCTTTCCCAATTAAAATAAATCATAAAAAGTAGCCATGCAAATTTTAAATGTACTCTAATTGACGAAAATTTTATGTACTATATTTGTATTAATACAATTACATTTTGGAGTGGAATGAAAAAGTATTACACACTTTAAAATTTTTTTAATTGTATGTGGACACCATACTCTTATTTATTTTTATGTGGCACTTATGATCAAACCTAGTGCCTCACATGTGCTAGGCGAACACTCTACCACCGAATTATATCAAAGAAAGGATATATCTTTATTTTCCTGTTCTTCAAATTTATAGTTTATTTGTATTTTCAAGAACACCAGCCCTGGATTATACATTTTTAAGCAAGCAAAATGTCAGAGACATTTTACTAGATCAATTATAAAAAGAAAAAAATGTGTACTCATGCTAACTAAAAGATTTAGATATAACATGTATAAAAATTATGTTTGTACAAACTTGAATTATACTCATTTTCCATTTCATTCTGGGAACTAATTGCTTCAGTTCATTAACAACACAGAAAATATTTTCTAAGAGAAATAAGAAAATTGAATAAAACAATCTTCTGCTTTTCTTCAAGTTCTAACTGTAAAAATTTCTTTTTACTTCTTATCAAATTTATAGCAGAAACTTTAGAAAGTTTTATAGATGAAGAAACCAAGCCACAAGTAGGAAAAGTTTAGTTGCTCAAGTTATTACAACTAATTGGTTGTTGAGCAGAACTGGTAATAGTTATTTTCTGACTGATAACCCTCTCCTCTTAGTTTACTAAGCTTAGTTTGTTATATACTATGGCCTCTATCTTAAATGATTGCTATAGTAAATAGCAACACATTTAAAATTTTATATCAAAGAAAGGATATATCTTTATTTTCCTGTTCTTCAAAGTTATAGTTTATTTGTATTTTCAAGAATTCATGAGACCCAAATATTAAATAGCTTTTATGCCTATACATATGCATTACCAAAAATCCAGTTCATTCTGTCTTCTGTCTCCTCTTGTTAGTTTCAGAAATCATTTGACATTTACCATTATCTTTTTTTACAAATCATTTAAAATGGATTAATTCTATTATGACTTATATTTTTATACTTTTATCATTACATGTCAATTACAGCAAAATTATGGAGTTTTCAACATATTTTACGGTCATCTGAAATGCACATAACAATTTTATAGCTGTAGGCACTATTCACAGTCATACTTCATCATTGCATGATACCCATCCTTCTCATCAGCCTTTTAATTTTCATTATTATCATTACGTATCATATTATCCAATATGAACTTTACAAGATTGAAAGTGTGAGCAGGAAATTCAAGGGAATGCCAACAGTCCAATGATTAATGCTTTGAGTGATGTAGAAGAAAAAACATATTTATCTGAAAATCAACAATGAAGTAAGCTGCAGTAAGGTGATAAAAAATTCATGAAGATGCAAAATTATTCAGGCATGTGACAAACTCTATGGCAACAATGCCACAACTTATATTAATGTCTTCTTTGTGCAAATGTAGCATTTCTTTCATGGACATTACTGTCACTTCATATATCAATGCTTCACTGTTTTGATTTGTTTAGAATCTATTTGAATAACTCTTAGTAAGATATTGAACTTTATATTGGGGAAAATGATCAATCATTGTGTAATGAATTCACTTTTGGATTATGTCTATACAACAAAATATAAAATGAATATTTGCTTTATTTGGAGATTCAAGCACAAGGTGCATTGGTTTCAAAGATGAATGATGGCATTTGACTATATTGGAATCTAAAGAAACCATATCCATCATTAAAACATATAGTTCATTTTTTTTCTATGAAGAATTAACCTCGTTAAAGAGAAAATGAATTGAACGTTTCGCTAATTCCATAAGAGAGCTCTACAACCCTATAATCTACAAGCCCAGGTAGCCTAAGAATATGATTTTTTTTCCTTTCAAGATTTCTGTGTAGAATGCAGACTCAAATCTTTATTCTAAGAGCAATAATTTTCTAATATATTATTTTGCTAAACATTTTTTGAAAGGAATACTGAAACTATGGAAAATATATAGGAAGCTAAGTTAGGAAATTTAACCTCTTGATACTAATATGTAAATTGTAACTTGTTTTTTCTTCTTTTTGTCTCAGCATTTGAGGATTTTGGTAAAATACCTCCTTAAGATTGTTTCTTGGTATCCCTTATTTTTATAGTGCTTGAAAGCCTATCATAAAATCCTATTTGTGTGAGGGCAATCATTTTTTTCTCTGTGAATTTTCTATTTAAAACCGAAAAGAGTACATTTAATCTGTTATTTCTATTCCTATATCTCTATCTATACAATATAGCTCATGGAAAAATATGGAATTGTAAAGAATGAAAAAGACCTGTTAGGAATTTGTAGGTGTCCTAACCAAAATTATCTTATGTAACAAAACAAAGTTTAAATATAGGTATGCGTGCAAGTGAACCATTTTGTTATAAATTTATGTTTTACAAATATAAAATGCATAAAAATAAATTATGTATTTGAAGTAAAAGTACTTCTATTGTACTTTTTTTCTACTTTTCATCTCATGTTTTCAAATTGTTCTCCACTTGCTTAAACAGAAATCATAAACTATTTGAGGTAACTACTAATACTGGTTGAACTAAATTGATGATCTCCATAGGTGAGTAAAGATGATGAGTATTTTCAATCCCAAAATATTTTATTAGGAGTAGGAATCTTTTAAATCCTGGAATTTCTATTGAGAAGAAAATTTACAATAAACTGCAAAATACAAAGTTTCATTTGAGGGTATGTTCCATCTTTCCATATGCACCTTATGATGTTGGAATTTAAGGGTTAGAAAAAATGATTAATAATTATTTAGATGTGAATAAATCAGTTAATGTATTTATGTTTGTTCAGTAGTCTGCAGTCGTCATCATTCTTTATTACTTAACTCAAGATGGTAGAGTACGAACTTCTCATCAATATTTTAACTAAAAAGAAGGGAGCTCACATTCATTGAGCATCTATTATGTGCTAAGTGCTGTACTAGATATTTTTTAAAGAACTATGTTGATTAATCCACATACCTTCCTAATAACACAGGTTGAAACAAGGACTTAGAAAGATTTGGAATGTTGCTGTAACCTACAAAGTATAAATGTAAGAAGATAAAAATTTCCCTATTTTTCTGTTTTCACATATTAGGCTAAAATATTCTAAAATAATCAGAAGAATAAATATATATAGTAGAAATAAAATAGCATAATAGCTTTTAAAATCTAAATAAAAAATTTCTTTATTCGCTTTTATTACATGAGATAGCTATATCTTTGTATTTTTATTTAATGTTAAAGGGAACTTATACAATCATGAAGCTTATATTATTATGTATTAAATACATATACATTGTTTGTACATCCAATGTGTAGAACTCTATTGAATAATTTTTAACACCTGAATAGAAATAAATTTAGAAAATAAAAAAAAAACATATAATCTTGTTTATTGCTACTAAAGATATCTCTTAAAATATTATCGGTCTCTATGCAGCAAGTGAGAAAATAACACTCTATATTTCAGCAACACTTAGCTTGTGACACCGGCATGGCTTAGGAAATATGGCTTACTAATTAGCTAAAGTCTGGATGAGTCATGCCATCTCTTATTGTCTGCAAAGTTATTCAGCAAAATAATTTCTTAGTAAGAAGGTATTCTAAATGTGACCTAACTTGTTTGGGCCCCCAAAGAGGTGTCAATAAAACTACCCAAAACCATAACATAAAAAGACATCTTATTGTTAAATTTACTGTGATATACATGAGAGCTCAAACACCATCAGTTAATTGTATTGGGTTTTTTATTGGCTCTTTTATCTCTCACTTTATTTTCTGGGTTGCTTTATGATGTTGTGACACATTGATTTTTTTCTCTTACTCTTCATACCAACAAAGTCTATAAGAAATAAAATATCTTTATTGTTATATAACAGCACAGCAGGCACCACATTTATTATGAATCTAAATAAAGAGTGGAAGAGTGGCTTTTCATTCTGGGTGAAGGAAGATACATTTGATGACACCCTAAGGTACTAAAGGTCACGATTGTGACAGATTAATTCCCGATGAAATAAACTATGCCATCCTAAAAAGAAAACCTGTTTGATTTTTTTCTTTTGTTTAATTTTAATTTTGCTTCTTTAATATGTGAGTCTAAATATGTTTAGTCAGCAAACAGGAGTGTGTATCCGCTGATGAAGTAGTTACATTAGGAACGAAAGGCTTTCAATATAGTATGAAATTGGTGAAGATTTATGTAAGCACTATGGGGTGAGTTCTTATTATGGAAAATGATACATGACGACTAAAGGGAAAACCAAGATTAAATCAATTGGCATTGGTGATGTCATAAACCACTAATGCAGTTTGAGTAGTTTATAAGTATCAGAGGAGGCTGGTAATGCAATTACTACATCGGGATGCAATTGCAATCTGTTTGGGGCCTTAGAAATAAACTCCAAATGAGTCGTTTATTTGCCCGGAGATAATGATAATTGTGACTAAATGTCCCACCTGAAGGTTTTCTGTGAAGTTGTCTTCCATTTGTTCTGTGGAAGAGCAGAGGTTTGAAAAATGATGATGGCATGAGCTAAAAGCATTGCCAGTGCTTTGTAACCTTTTTCACCTCATTGCACATGTTGGGGGGAAATGTATAGCACACTGGAATATACAGAGAGAGGCATTTTTGCAGTTATATGCTCCAGTGCTCTCAGGGCTAAAGGACAAAAATCTTGGCTCACCATTAGCATGCCTGGGAAACCAGTATGCTACAGAAGATGGATTGAAAACCCCTGGAATGCAGGCAGCATTCATTTATTTCTTTGACATATGCTTATTGAATGTCTGTTATATGTCACCTGCTTTCTGAATTCTGTGCATACAGTAGTGACAAAAAAAATCACACAAATATCCCTGTCTTCATGGAGTTTATATTCTGAGGGGTAGTCAAGTTAAAAGAGGACAGCATGCTATATAGTGATACTCTTAATAATAAGAAGAAAATGTACAACAAGGAATGGTGAATTTGAAATATATTTTAGGTAATTAGGTCAGGGAATGCCTCACAGAAAAATCAATTTTAATGAATGGTTTTATAAAAGAAGATTGTATATGCAAATTCTATGTACCATTGTTTGAAGGAGTCTGAAACTATATTAAATTTTTTAGTAAAAATCACAAACATAGAATTATGTGTTCTGGGGCAAGAGAAAAATGTAAAAATGGAGAAATTTTCTTTTTTTTCATTTGTAACTTCGAGAATAGTCTTTTGATTCCTTTCTGGGAAAGGATAGACAAAATTGTGTAGGAAAATCATGAGCCTAAGGTAGTTTCTAGTTTGAGATCCTTGTCTCATTCATAAGATTCAATCTGTTCGTATACACTGGATAATCAAGAGCTGAAGACAAAGTAGGCCAACAAATTTCCCAAATGATTACTGTAACCACAGAAGAAGGGATAAACTAGATTGATTTCTATACCAAGTCTGCATGAAAAAGGAAACAAAGTAAAAAGCAGAGTACATCTCTGTCCATGAGCCTTGCAACACTAACAATCTGATTGGCCATCCAGGATTATACCTTGTATCTCTGGTAAGTGTAATATGGAGAGACAAGACAAACTTTTGCTTAGTATTCATTTGGTTAATCATGACAGGGCTAAGTATAATTCTGTGATCTCAAATTACTGCTCACAGCAGGAGCAGTTGGGGATCAGGATTAGCATCAATAGAAATCATTATCCAAGTGTGTCACTTTGAACATAACTAATGCTTCTTCTGCATAAACACTTCTGCAAAGTTGCCACAGTGTGAGTGCATCTGATAAGCGGTGGCCTTCAGAAGCCAGGCCAGTGTTACCTTGAAGCTCAATCAATCACTGAAATGAGTAGTCCTTTCTGGAAAAATGCTGCAGTCTGGAGAGGATTGGTGAGCAGAGGACTTCCAAAATTCCCTTTAGTGGTACACTAGGTGTCCACTTCCAAATTGATAATTCTTTGAGTAGCAGCGAGGAGGAGTCTCCTATCTCAACATTTGATGATGGCTTCTATGCTATGAGGCAAAAGTGAGAAGGATTAGCTCCAGCCATGTGCCAGGGATCCCCAAATTGGACTGGATGAAACAGGAGAGGTAGGAACAGAAGACTTGGACCGAATCTCCCTGTTTTTCTGAGCAAATTGATGTGCCAACATCATAATCTAAGACCGATTGAAATATGAAAGTATTATTTGCATGCCAAATTGTTTATAAAAATACTCAAGAAATAGACTCTTAATAAATGTTAGATGAATCTACAATAATTTGCCATTATGACTAAACTTCATAAATTACCATAACATCACATTTTAAGCTTCATTGAAATTAAACTTTGAAATATTAATTTGACTAACAATGAAGTAAGAAAAAAATGTGACAAAACCTTACAAATTTTAAACTGGTTTATGATAACAGAGAAAATTAAATACTCTGTCCCAAGGTAATTTTAGGCTTTTTATTTTTTTACATTTGCTACTCTATTTATTATACTAGTCTAGGCATTTAATATCAATGAGGAAGCCAGTCTCCAAAATGATCCTCAATAATCCCTGCCTCTTGGAATTCAAACTCCTGTATAGTATCTACTGTCCTTCATTCGGATTAGTGTGTGTCTCAGTCAGTTTTCCATCACTGTGACCAGAATAACTGAAAAGAACAATTTAGGAGAGGAAAAGTTTATTTTGAGCTCGTGGTTTTAGAGTTTCAGTCTATGGTGAGTCAGACCATCATGGCAGAAGGGCATAGCAAAGAAAAATTTTCTGGCTCATGGCAACCAGAGAACAGAGAGGAGGAAGGAAAGTCAGGGGAATAAGATGTATAATTCCCAAGGCAAACCCCCAATGACCTACCTCCTGCAACCATGCTCCACCTGCCTATAGTTACCACCCAGTGAGACCATTGAAATTATTAATCCAGCAAATGGAATAATCCACTGATTGGTCTACAGTTCTAATAATCAAACCATTTCTCTTCTAAACATCCTTGCATTAACATAGAAGGTTTGGGAGCCACCGCAGATACAAATCATAATAGGTATGTGTCTAATAGCATACAGCAAAAGTTATAATGTATAACTTTGGAATTGAAACTACAAATACTGTGGCTCACACCTTGGGTGCCTGTGTATTCATTTTCTCTGTGACTTTCTCTATGTCTGTCTGTCTGTCTGTCTTCCTCTCTCATCACTTACTCTGGGGAATCCCAGCTTCCATGGTATAGATGGCCATATAAAGGCTCTCTTGGTGAGGAACTGAGATCTCCAGCCCACGGTCATGTGTGTGACCCTAGAAGTGGACACTTCTACCTCCAGGGGAGGCCTCTGATTCTTGTATCTTTAGATGACACTGAAGTTCTAACTTCATGAGAGACTCTTGACCAGAACTACCCAGCTAAGTCTCTCCAAGATTACTGAATTGTCAAATAATACTTGTTGCTTGGTGCCACTAATTTTTATACAGCAGTAGATAACTAATTCAGTTTGTTACCATTAAAAAAAGAAAATTAGCCAGATGCAGTGGCACACACCTGTAATCCACACCTCAGTCCCAGCAACTCTACAAAGGAGCACAAATTCAAGGTCAGCTTCACCAACATAGTGAGACCATCAGCCACTTAGATCCTGTATCAAATTTAAAAAAAATAAAAATAAAAAGAGCTGGGGATAGAGTTCAAATGGTAAAGAGTCTCTGGGTTAAATCCCCATTCCCCTCCCCCTGCAAAAATACAAACAAATTTCCTTTCTTAGTAGATTCACATATTAAAAATATTCCTCACTCATGCAGTGTTCATTTCTTATATATTCAAAGTAGGGCAGCTCTCCTGCATAACTGTGGCTCAAGTGACAACTCTGCTCTGATTCAGGTTATTCCAATCTTATGACTCCATCATCTTGGGGCTGCAAAGTCACCTTATTTGGCAATGGAAGACTAGCCGAAGAAAGAGAGTGCAGAAAAAGAATGTGAAAATGTATTTGGTGGGCCAGGCTTGAAAGTGGCATGCCTCTCTTCTGCCACAATCCATTAAACTCAGTTACAGGATCCAAATGAACTGCAGATTAACAACAGGCTTGGCCAACATATACCATTATCTCTGTTGTTCCTACTACTAATGAATTGTGACAAAGTTAGTAGTTACCAAGACAGCATCTGAGTAATGAGAACTCTCCAACAGACTTTTGACAATTCTGCAGGGTGGTAATACATGGACTGTGTCATTCGTTTTAAGAAATTGTCTTTTAATTAAGAAATATCTTCAAATGAGAAGTTTTTGCTTTAAAGAAGTTAAAGCAAATTAAATATGAGCAATAGCAGAAATGTGTGATTTTTAAGACACGGTAATCTGAAGACAACCAGACATGACATGGAAAGTTAAATGATGCCAATTGAAAGCATCTCTGAATATCATTTAATTATAAAAAGAAATTCAAATATAGACTCTGAAATATAGTCCATTATAAAGAAGTCATCCACACAATTCTGAATATGATGCATTTAAAATTACTATAAAATACATAACATTAGAAAATGATGATATAGTCAAATCTAAGACTGGGCTTGTAGAATTTCAAATTCTCTTAGACACTTGGTTAAAGAAATTTATAGGCTGAGGCAGTTTCTTAGAGCATGGTTTTAAAATATTTTAATAGCTCAGCTTTCTTTTCCCAAGTGAAATTATATATGGGGCATATATGGGGCAATGTAAATATATATTTAAATACACACACACACACGACACATGATAATGTCACCCAGTGTAAATCTTCAGTATTAGGCAAATAAGGAAAGAAAAAAATCTTCATTGCTTATTCAACCCCTAAATGAACTATCCCATATCTTTATGATTCTCAGAAATGTAATTTAGAAAGTACATTAGTTAAGATTGCATTGGACACCAAGTAACAGAAAATCCAACCTCATAGTCTTAAACGAATTTTTTGTTAATAGAACAAAATACGAAGGTAAGTGAGTCTATCATGTCAAGCTGACATCTCTAGATTCTTCTGGCTTTTCCCTAATGCTGACTACTTCAAAGCCATAAAATGACTATTACAGCTCTAGAAACAGAGCCACATTCTCAGCAGGAAGGTGGAGAAGAAAACAGCAGTGCCTGTCATTTCAAATCTTTCATCAGGAAAGAACACATTTTTCACAAGTTCCTTCATCCCCAGCCTCAGCTGACTTCCACTTAATTCTCATTAGCCAAACCTGAATCACATCACTGTTCAGAGCTGAGACAGGCTGGCAAAGCAAAGAACAGGGAAATCCTGATTGACTTTAACAGGATTCATCGCTGGGGACTGGGGACTTGCCACCTCAAATGAGAATGAAATTCTGTTGCTCTCAACAAAAGAAGGAAAAAGACACTGGATAGGTGATTAATATTTACCACAAGTAGATGCTCCATAACTTATGTAGCTGTACTTTGATTACAGCATCTTGATTACATCCTGGCAACTTAATATTGTAACATTTCCCTGGAGGCCTTCTAACTTAACAGAAAAAATTTGGTCTAGTAATGTATAATACTTGAAAGCAATTGTTTATAAGCATATGCCACGATAACAAATATTTCCCTGTAGGTTTACAAAATAAATGAAAAGAGTTGCAGATGGATCTGCTTTACAGCCAAGTGTATTTCCAGAAGGCAGCCTGAACTGAGATTAGGCATAGGAATTAGGGTTTTCACGATGACCAAAAATACATGTGCTGATAACTTTATTGATGTTAAAGGGTATAATTTATCTTCCTTGTATTAGTTTTTCTTGCTATCTGTGGAACTGGAATAACATGATATCCTTACAGAGATTATATAGATTACTTGGAAAGGAAAGGCACTCTGTTTCCTAAGTGCTCAATAAATTACATGTATTAAATTGCTATTGGCTTGTTTGACACATCAGAAAAATTTCATTGGTATGTTTGTAAGGTACCCTTTCAATTTATCTTTATTTTCTGATCCCTCCCTGGGTTGCTAGCAGTACAAAATAGTTCTTATTTTCATCTCCTGTATAAAAGACAGACTTTATCTACACGAATTTCCTGAGGTGTAAAGGAACTTTATAAAGCTGCGTATGTGGATGTTGAATCACAAGAAAGTTCCGTATTAAATAAGAGTTAATTTGTAGGATATTTTAAAATTTTTACTCCTTCTTGTTTCATTTTTCCTTAATATTTATCAAACTTGCTATATTCCTATTTAATCACAATTTAAGATACTGATACACAAGATGCCTTCAAACTAGTAGTTATAATCAGACTTAATAATGTCTTTATTATTTATTAGACATTTTACCCTTAGAAAGTCATTTCAAATCTCTGGACCACAAATTTCTCATTTAAAAAATAGGGTCATGCTATATGTGCCCAATATCTGTACAGAATTTCCATAACCAAAACATGGAGTTGTATTTTCTGAAGAGCTCATATTACCAGTTTATATATGTGTACAAATTTAGGTATAATTATAGACTAATTTAAACTGAAAACCAAGTTTATTCAATATGATAAAAAATTTTAAAGAATGCAAAATACCCACGGTAGATTTTTTTCTTGATACAGAATGAAAAATAATTTGGTTTGTGTTCTATTATATTTCATGCACAAGTGGATCTGTAGGTTTATTAAATGTGGGGAGCATGCTAAACTATCTGGAAAATGTGATAGTTTTAAAAGAAAACTATAAACCTGCAGAAAATTGAATCAAAAAAATAACTAAAAACAAGAAAAATATCATACAACTTGCATACTTTCCATGGAATTAACACAGACACCAGATTCATATCTGACTTAGGCACACCTACACTGAGATTCATCTTTTTAGTCCATCAAAAGAGATTGGCATACTGCACAAATGAAGTATGGAATAGAATGAAGGTTCTCCCCCTGAATTTATATTCTAAGACGGAACAGAGTGTCTGAATAATGAAGCAAGAATTCAGGAGAGACTCATAGACAAAATGCTTTCTTTAACATTATGCTCTTTGAAGTTTTCATTCCTTAAAAACTTTTATTTGCACTCAGCCCAATGCCCCCCCCCAACTCTGTGGTAAAGTAGAAACTAGGAAAACCCAAAGAGTATTTGGGAAGCACTTCTATTTTTTCCACAGTCTGCCCTTTTATGTAATAAATATTCATTTACTTCTGTTACTTCACATTTATTGGAAAGTTCTCAATATCTTCCCAAAAATATTCCAAGAAACACACAGGCATCAAACATAACTCAAAGTTGAAGACATTTGTGTAGACTGGCCACTAGATCTAAATATGGCTCCTCTTGGTATGAAGTTATAAAACTGAAAAAAAGATGAATTATCTCCCCCACTGAAATACACACACACACACACACACACACACACACACACTTGCAATCGGTTAACTGAATGAGTACACATATTATTGAAACTTTGTCCATTAAAGCCTTTTAAAATCCCATCCCTTTCTCAATTTTGTAGGATTACAAATTTCTGATCTCTCTATTCTCTTTTATTGAAGCTTGTTGACTGTCAAGATTTTTCTTACCAAACATTATCAATAGCACTCTTAATTTGCTACTACTTTTGCTTTCTAGCATTTTCACCAACAAATGTCTGTTCTGTCATCAAACTTATTAAAGTCAATACTTGAGCCAAATATTTTGCTGTTGGTATGCATGGGTTGCCAACATTCCAGCAGCCTAGGGCTCAACTACTAAGACAGTGCAACATTGTCTAGGAATTTCATTAGGGTATTGCCTTATTTCTAAATCAATTTCAGTATTAGTTATGCAATTAGCCCCAAAATCTTAGAAGCCAGTGGTATGCATGCAAGAAATACACTTCCTCTTTATGTCATATGTCCAAGAAAGGCACATGTGGGTTTCTACATAATCTCACAGGGATTCCACACCACAAAATCACTGAGTTACATTCTGACAGAGGCTTAACCATCTTTTAACCACTCAGTGCTCATGGCTCATTGTCTAGAATAGGTCATATGTCTCAAACCTAGTCAAAAGCTACATTGTTCTTTACACTATATGTATATATTATGAAAATGTTACATTGTATCCCATGACCACATAAAATTATTGTGTCAGAAAAAAAAGATAAAAAAAATGAAACCTTCACAGAATATTTTGTGGGTACCTTTTTCTTTGTCTCATTCTCCTAAATCACAGGTTGAATGAAGGTCTGTCTAGAAATACATAGGCATCTGATGCTATAAAACTTCAAAGAAAATTTGTTTGTTTGAAAAGATTTTAAATGAAATAATTACTTGGGGTATAATCTCAAACAACACAAGATTAGGAAAAGTGAAGAAATGGCCTTAATGAATGTAGGTCCTCCTAGGCCTGTGGATTCAATGAATTTAAAATCATGCAAAGACAATTAGATTTCTAAATTGTCAATGAGTGACAATCTTCAGAATATAATTCAACTGCAGTGTAACTTTTCAAAGATTTATAGATACTTATGTGTTTTTCCTCATGTAATAAAAAGTAAAAATAATGCAGTGAAGTATTCTATTGATTGGGTATTTTACAAGTGATAAACTAATATAATGACCAATATTACACTCAATTTTTATTTTTTACTTATCAAAGAATGCATATTTTGGGCTGGGGATGTAGCTCAGTGGTAAAGTGCTTATCTAGCATGTGTGAGGCCCTGGATTCAATTCCCAGAACTACAAAAAATACATATTTATGAATTAAATAAAAAAGTCTACACCAGTGGTTCAAGAGGATGAGGCAGGAGGATTGGGAGTTCAAAGCCAACCTCAGCAAAAGCAAGGTGCTAAACAACTCAGCGAGACCCTGTTTCTAAATAAAATACAAAATAAAGCTGGGGATGTGGCTCAGTGGTTGACTGCCCCTGAGTTCAATCCCATACCCCTCAAAAAAAAAAAAGTCTCCCAATTTTTCATAATAATAACTGAAATCAAAGACAGTAATGTTTGCTAAGAACAGTTATATTCTATTTTTAGTGATATAATTTTTATTGATATAAATGAGAATTTTAAGTCACATCGAATTTAAACATGAAAAAAGTATACATAAGATTTAACTGTGAATGAACATGTTTTCATTTAATGAATCTTTTGATTAAGGTAACAAACCTTTAAGATTAGAGATCATTATAGGAATGTTAATGTGGTCTAAAGAACAGCTGGTGCCACCTGAGACATGAAACATTTAATTTAGAAATGAGTCTCCTTTCACATTTAATTTTTTGCTTTCATTCTCTTATTTCACCCAAATTGAAGATTTCTGTGAAATCTGGTTAATTGTTTTACAAAAACTCATAAACTTCTGCTTTATCTTTCCCAGTCAATGTGTCCAGTCCATGGTTTACAAGCTTATAATTGTGCAGCTACTGACTGTAATTTCATAAATAGAAATAGCCCCAGGTAATCAATCATAAGAAAAACATGGTGTGAATCTTACTTTTAACATAATTAGCTTTCTTTGTGAAGTACAGAACAAAATGAGAAACGTGGGAAATATTGCCTGAAAACTTGGTCATTTCTGATTGTGTCTGATTCTCCTTCTGTCACTTTTTTTGGTGAACCAATCTTGGTTTATAATGAAGAAATTATTATTTATTATTTTTTTCTAACATAGCAATTCTTATTGTTTCTTTGTTTCAAAGACCCACTTAACTATCAAATGAAAGCCATCTGCAGTATTCATTCTCCTCGGGAAAATATTATTCACAAATTCATGCATGAGATTTCAGTTTGTTAATGGATCCCTGTTTCAAAATATTTTTCAATCAGAAATAAATTTTGATCCAGTCTATTTATACTTACATTATGCTTCTTCTTGTCTCTTCAATCTTTATCTGGATTCCTGATCCCTGACCCTTAGACAACCTCCTTGTGTTATATGGTGACTTAAAAAAGATAATTATGATCAGAATTTTTGAAACTGAGCAGAGGATTTGGGAATGAGCAATTTAAAACTTCTTATGAAAAGACAGGCTAGAGAGCAAGGTTGAGAGTCATCAAGAAAAGACCACTTTGAATGTTTATATACTAAAACAAAACAGTGAATGCTGATGCTATGTAAATGGAATATAAATTTCATCTTACTATGTGGATGATTACTGGCTGTTTGTATTTTTACTCTGCCAAAATGATATCATCTGAGAATGATCACATATGGATAATGATTGCATGACAATGTTGTGTTTAAAGGAGAAAATATAAAAAGCAGATATTGTTGGGCATAGAAAATTCTAGATATTAGAGTACCTATTACCTAATCAGGCATCACCATCAGGGACATTTGAGTTCAATTCACACAGTTCAACCGTGCTCTTTTAACTTAACACAGAATAAATTATTGAGCTTGGCAATTGTCCCTGCCTTTTTGAATATGGTTTCCCCATCTTTTGGAAAAAATGCATTGTTGTATCTGGTTTTAGAAGTTACTTTTCTTTTTCTTTATAATGTTGCAGCAATAATTAAAACAATGCTCATGCATTTGATCCATGGGAAGAAGTGACTCCTTACTGCTTCAGTGCAGTCTGAGGCTTTAAGTAAGAAAATTACTGAAGTCTGTTTCGTTTTTGGTGCCTCTTCGGTACCACTTTATAATGCTTCTATGAATTTCAGATGCAGTCAGCAGCTTTCACTGAGCATCATTAATCTCTCTCTCCCCAAAATGTTTTATAGGTTATAATTGTCTTAATCTCTTTATCAGCTAGAAGCAAACACGTGGTAGTAGTTATGACCTCATTACAAAGTTTTCCCTATGTTGAATTGGAGTAGATGATATGTTTCATTTATTATTTGTTAATCCTTAAAAATAAAAATAGTAAACCTTTCCCATTTTCAGGTTATTTCTAAGTATGCATGCATTACATCAAGTTGAGTTTGTGATAGTTTATACTGACACTCAGTAATTGTCACTTGTCTTCCAGTCTCATTGTGGAGAGAATATACTTTTCTCTCACACAGATGGGGAGATTAATACTGTGATTTTTCTTTGGCTGATAGGATGACAGGACAGACATAACACAAGCAGAGACTGTCCTGGTGTGATTTGGCTTTGCTTCTGTACCTTATTTGCAATGACAACCATATGATCCCCAGGTTGTCCCTGCCCCTTTGGTCTAAATTCCAAAAACCCCACATAGGGAGATCAGAACTCAGTCTTGGAGCAAAAGCTAAGCAACACAACCTGAGGCAGAGGGAATGG
Organism: Ictidomys tridecemlineatus; assembly: GCF_052094955.1. Lineage (NCBI taxonomy): Eukaryota > Metazoa > Chordata > Mammalia > Rodentia > Sciuridae > Ictidomys > Ictidomys tridecemlineatus. The sequence continues at coordinate 23,721,159 of NC_135490.1, forward strand.
TAAAATGCAACTTGAATCATCCAAATGGCTGCCTACCTGCAGACTTCTGATGAGGAGCATAAATGTTTTGTTGGTATAAGTCACTGCATTTTGGTTTATTTGGTTATACAGTATTATTGTGGCAATAGCAATCAATGTGATGACTAATATTATAATTTTTGAATATTTCCATGGTGCTCTGATACATGGGTTGAAGAAATAAATCTATGTGAAAAAGAAAAAAGAATATATCCACGTTAGGATGAACATAATAATGATTTCCACTTCCCAGTAGCATTGTTGAGAATCAGAACATTTTGATTTCAAGGTTGTTTTTTTTTCTCATAATAGCATATAATTAAATGGCTGCATTATTAAAGTTAAAAGATAAACAGCCATTTCCTATAAGATTTTCATTAAGCATCTGATACAAATGCAGTTGCTATTGTAGTTGCTATTTGATTTGTTTCCATACCATGTGGGGTTTTTTTTGTTTGTTTTGTTTTTTTTGTTTTTTTTACTCTAAAATAATTTAATTGTTCTTTTCTGCCTTAAGAATTTTATTTTTGTTAATGTATAGACCATGAGGTATTATGTTTACATTTGCATGTATGTATTATATTTGTGTATGTATGTCTATGTGTCCTAATATTCTGTGGCTAGCCATGTTTTTCAAAGACCCATGAATTTAAGGAACAAGGAAAATTTATTTTCAAGGAAATAACCTAATATTTTATAATTTCCTGTTCACCAAGGACCCAGCTTTGAAATCAAGAAGCTCTGGACCCTAGTTCTGGCTATGTCTCTTTCTGTCTGCCTAATTTGGTAATAATGACAGTTAGCTTATATATTAGTTGTAAGGATAAAGTATAACCATGTATGTGAAGCAATGAGAACAGAGGCTAGCACACAGGAACTGCTCAATTAAATATGATTAATTTAGTTATAATTTATTGGATATTTGAGATTTTTTTCTTTTAAAAACATCACCTATTTTGCATTGTGTTCTCAACAATTAATATGTTTAGTATTGGAGGCAATTGGGATGCAGAATTTTTATTATAATGTGAAATTTCACAAATTGAATCTGCTGTACCCAAATTTTTCTGAAATGATTCTTAAATTAACAGTTTTGAAGTCAACAAATAAGAGCTGATAGAGTAACTAAAATTGAGTCCAGCAGCATTGTGCACACCTGTAACAACAGAGAATCAGAGGCTGAGGCAGGAGGATCACAGGTTTGAGGCCATCCTCAGCAACTTAGCAAGATAGAATTAAAACTAATAGTTATCCAGGTGTAACTTAGTGCTAAAGGAAGGGAGGGAGGAAGGAAGGGAGAAAGGGAGAGAGGGAGGGAGGGGAAGGAAGGGAAGGAAAAAGAAAAGTGAACTAAAATTGCATTCAGAAATGAGGATTATATATGTTTTAATAGACACTATTATGCCACACACTATACAGAATATGGAGTGAGTTTTACATCTATCCAGCTCCTTCTCAGACATAAAGTCTTAACAGTATGTCCAGACTAGACCAACCACGTATTTCAAACCGAGACATCTGCCGCTTGGTTCAAGGTTTATTTGTTCATTTATTTTTTATGGCAGGCTTTTGCCTCTTTTGTTTGTGTCAGCACATGCAGAAAAGTTCAAGAATATCTTTCAAAAAACATTTATGGTTTTTGATTTGATTTTGGCTTGTGCATTTTCTATATTACCTACTAACACCAGCTAGTTCTTCCCATTTCAAAAATATTTCATAAACTTGGGCTATTTGATTTCACACATTTATAAGAACAAAACAGTGGCTCTTCTTTCAAGAAGTTTATAATTTAGTGTTAAATACAGAATGGTGTGAATTTTAGTCTATCCTTGATTAAAGCATGTACTTTAGACATCATACCGTTCATTCTATGCTTATAGATGGAAGTCTCTACTAATCTACAACAATCTGTTCAGAAGTGAGCTGCTTTAGTGGATAATAGGGTGGAGTTTATCATATTCTCTCTACTGAGTTTTTACTTCTATTCTCTTTGTGATAAGTGAGATGTTAGCCTGGAAGTGAATGATTGGGATAATGACAGTTATTTTAGGATATGGTGACATAGAGATTTACTTTCCACCTAGTATCAGAAGTAATGAAGAGTGGTCCATGATGCAGGATCATAGTTTACCCTATGCAACTACATCATAAGAAATGCACTGGGAGCCATGACTCCCAGTCTTTGCTAGTAATCACCTTGCAGTATAGCACATTCTACACAGGCACTCATGAAAGTATGAGGAACAGAAAGTGAAAGGATGATGTGCCTTTTAACAGATTTATTGTGTATGGAGTTACATACACAGGGAGAAATATGTTGCATGGCAAATTTGGAAGAGGTTGTCACTTTCCTGGTGATATTCCCAATGAGCCTCAACATGGAAGGTGACGCTGCATGTCTCATGTAGAAGACCCAAATGGCCCAGATTAGAAGAGGAAAATGGTAAATTTTGCAAGCCCAAGTTTACGAAATATTTTTGAAATGGGAAGAACTAGCTGGTGTTAGTAGGTAATATAGAAAATGCACACGCCAATGATGCAATATAATAAATATTTCACATAGAATTGTGAAATGATTAGAACATAAGTACTTCTTAGCGTATATGACTCAGGCAAGTCATGATAAGGTTTTGTTGGATTTTGAAGTAGTAGGGTACCTCTATTGGTACAAAGGATGGTTCTAACACAGGGGAACATTGAATAATTTACTTATCCCCTCCAAATTTATTTCATCATTTGTAGAATGAAAATAATGATGGTTCTTACCACATGTTTATAAATATTAAATTAAATAATCTAGATAATTAATGTAAAGTGGAATAATTCTTGGAACATAAGTATTCAAAAATTTATAGCTAAAAACACTATTCAAAAAATTATTTTATACAGTGGATTCTTGATCCATTAAATAGAATGTTTTTATTGTAGAAATATTAAATACAAATCTTAATATTTTAAAATAAAAAGGAAATTAAAATAAAGAAATATAAACTACAATTTATAATTTTCAGATGTAAATACTATTCATAATCTTAATAAATATTTTAAATGAGGTTTGAAAAAAGTTCTTTTAAAAGTTGTATATTGGCATATAACCAATATAATTTTAGGTTGTTCTTTATAAGAAATACTCTTTCAATAATTATTGAGTATGTTTTCAACAGTCGTTACAGAGAGTTTGTTAATAAAATTTTGTTGAGATAATTATAACAAACACATTTTTATTCCTGACTTTTAATCTCTGAATAAGAGGAGAAAACTATATTGTCTCCTCTGGTTCCTGAAGTCTTGCTCTTAAATGTGCATAAAATAATTCTCAGGTTTATAAATGTATTCTTCCTTGTGACTTAAAAGCATAGATAATAGAGTGAAGAACTTTTTTGGAGTCTTTTCTAACTATGGAAAAGCATGTTTTCAATCTAATTCAAAAAATTAGGTGATCTCAAAGGCCTTCCTTCCATTGTTGTCCATTCACCAATTTATTCCTTATTGTGTTGCTACTTTTTGCATTTTTGTGTAAATACTTTACACTTCTTTAGCATTTCTAAGATAGCCTTCCTCTGCAACAATAATAAACTCATAGCACGATGATTTATATTCTAACCAGCAGTGGCCTTATTTCTTTGCCACCTTTTGCAGTAAAGTTTATCAAAATGTTGTTTGTATTCTCTGTATCCAATTTTTCTCCTTGCAGTCTCTTTTCAACATATTCAAAGAAGGCCTTTGCCTTCAGAATTCTTTCATCTGCTTTTGCCATGAACATCAAGGACCTCATTTTGCTAAATTCTATGATAATTCTTAGTATCCAATTTATTTAACTTAACTGCAGCATTTGACTAATAGGTTTTCTTCATTTGTTACAAGAACTCTGTACCTTTCTGATTTCCCTTTTCTTAGTTTCCTTTCCTGTTTCCTTCTACTCTCTCTGAGTACCCCCAAGATTTTGTTCTTGATCATCTTATCTTCTCTAACTACACTTATACCTTTGGTGGCCTTATTCAGTCTGCTGGTTTAAAATGTCATCTAGAGGACAAAGACTCTAAAACTTTTATATCCTGAAAACCCATATATTCAATAAACCACTTGTGATCTCCATTTATATCTCCAAGGGACAATTCAAACTCAACATGTCCAAAGCTGGATTGCTGATCTTCATCCCCAAATCTATTTCCCAAAGCTTTTCCCATCTTGATTTATAGCAACTTCATCATACAGTTGGCAGTGAAAAAAACCTTGAACTCACCTTCCCTTTATTACACATTTCCCAACTCACTTTCAGCAAATCAATTTGTTTCTAACATTATAATCCATAATCTGGCTACTTTTCACCACTTCAACTATCTCCACTCTAGTCTGAGCAATCATTATTCTCTAAACTGAATTATGCAAAAATAGCATAATGCCCTTACATGGTTTGTCTCCTCACATTAATTCCCTCTTCTTATCTCTTTTGACTCTTTGTTCCTGTCTCATCTCTTACACTGGTTCCAAGCCACTCAGCGAGACTCCATCTCTAAATAAAATATTAAAAACAGCTGAGGATGTGACTTCATGGTTTAGTGCCCCTGGGTTCAATCCCTAGTACCAAAAACAAAAAACAAACTGGCTGTTCCATCTGTCTAAAAATGTTCTTCCCCCAGATACACTGACAAAAAAATTTCCTCACTTCTCAAAAAATCTACCTTTACCATAATGATATTTGCATCTTGAAATGAATCATCACCCTCCATTTATTTTTTAGTAGCATTTACTTCTTCCTAATATACCAAGTATTTACTCACTTACTTCGCACACCCCCAACACCATTTTCCTCTGCTAGAATATAAGCACTATGGGGGCAGACAGCTTTGTTTCATCCACTCATGTCTACTAAATGCTAAGAACAGTAAATTGTTCTCAGGAACCACTCAAGAAATAAGAAATAGTTGTTAAATAGGGACATTTAGATTTAAGGTAAGTTACTATCTGTTCTATTTATAGAAAGAAAAACAAAACTAAAGTAAGCCTTGGAAACAAGTTACTTTAAGACCTTTTTGTTTTTATTTGTAATTGACAGAAAATAATTATGCATATTTATGGGACAGAATCTGATATTTTTGTATATGTATTTAATGTGTAATGATCCAATCAGGGTAAGTAGCATTCCCATCAACTCAAATATTTATCATTTCTTTGTGTTGAGAACAGTCAATATTTTTTCCTCCAGCTATTTTGAGATATATAATAAATTATCGTCAACTATTTTCACTGTGCTGTGCCATAGAATACTAGAAGTCATTCCTCCTTTCCCTTTGTAATTTTGTACCTAATAACTAACCATTTTCTGTCCCTCCTGCCCCCATTCTTCCCCATACCTTCTTAGTGAGAATGAACACTTCTGCACACCATAAATTAAGAACATCCAACTATGTATTTAATGTCAACTGTGCAATTATTTTGAGTATTTTATGCTTAATTAGATTTTCTTTCATAGAATCAGTTTTTGAAATATGGATTGGTTGCTAAAAATTTATAATGTAATGGTTCTTCATTTTCTACACTTCAGTTTTTCATCTTGTAATATTCTGCAAATGACCAAACTGCAGTGTGTTAATACATATATGTGAATTTGTTTTTCTCTTCAACTGCAATCATTAGAGGAAATGTTTTAGCAAGGGTGAGCAAACTATTATAGCAAATAAATTCAAATTATAAAAATGACTCAATTATAACAGAAAGCTTATTTTCCACTTGCATAACAAGTGCCTTCCTATTCCAGTCCACTGAGCATAAAGATAGGAGATTGATCCATCTATTATTCATAGACTGGGATGGTTGAGACTCGACATCTTCAGGACTCCAAAATTGCCCTGACATTGATACCCAACTGGCAGAAGAGAAATAAAATATGAAGATGCATTTGTTGGAGTTTTTTATTATCTAGGATTGGAAGTGACAAAAAATTTTAGCATATACTCCATTGGCTATCGTTCAATCACACTGACATGTCCAAAGGCAGGAAAGGCTAGGAAATCTGCCCAAAGTCTATGTTTGAAAAGAAGAAATGAGAAAATATATTTATTTTTTAATGACTAGCAAGTTCAGTCACAGGAAGATATACAAGACTGTGATCCCAAAGCCATATAGAGCAAGTTTTTCTAAGCATCAGGAAAGAAGGGAAGAAAGGAGAGAAAAGGATAAAGGAGGGAAGGAATGAAAAATCTATATTTATGTGTCAGAAAAAATCAATGATGCTCTAAAATATTGGAGAAAAAAATCATGAAATCTAAAGCATAACATTAAGCTTTCACATCATATTGTGACAATGAACAGGGGCCACAGCCTATTATAAAGGGGATATATGCTTTAAGTCCCAGAACTGGAGCGATGTAGTTTCTCAGTACTTGTTGAAGCCATGTCCAAACTAAAGTACACCACCACTGTTCGTTTGGTTGCTATTAAAACATCATGACTAAATATGGCATTAAAGGAAGAGGTCACCTTAATAGATAAAAGACTCATAGGAGTAGGCAACACACTCTGCTTATTATGCACTCTTTGCAAAGAAAAAAGTATTTCACTATCTACCAATAAATCCAAGTCCTTTTGAAAAATGTTAAGTGAACAACCTCATCAGGGAAGTGGAAAGCAAAGCCCATTTACCCTGCAATATCTATTTGTTGTCTTGTCATGATTTGGCAAAACTTACAAAAGAAGTTGAGAAAGGACTTCAGAAGAATACTGTATGGAGAGTGAAATATGAAACCCCTTCTATGTTTTTACAGTTTTAGAATAAAAATTTTCATTAACAGCTTTTAGGGAACCATAAGAGCTAATTTCCAGATGTGTGTATTAGATATCAGAGAATAGTGAAATTAATATATATGTATGTGTATGAAAATATACAAAAAATTAAATAGCATTAACTATTCATGTAAGAAACCCATCTATAAATTATCCTTTCAGTAGTGTGAGATTTTACTATAAAATCAAAATAAAATATTAACATTTATTTTAATTATTACTCAAAAAAATCAGCATTTATTTGTAAATGAACTACAGTCTGTCCAAAATTATGTTTCACAAAAGAAAACCAGAAACTAATAGCAGCCAAATATCTTAGATAATTTATTTGTTCCATTGATCCTGGAAAAAAAAAAGCCCACCTGCAGGTACTCAGGGAAGCCTTCTTGCCAGGCCTCCCCACGGCAGAAGCTGGAAGAAATGCAGGAAGAAGGCAGAAGAGAACAAGAGGGGTATGAATTCATCTGTATAATAATCCACCTCATGACAATGATAATGAACCCATCCATAATAATATTAGTCCATCCTTTTGATTTTCAAATCTATTTACAAAAGAAACCATTGCACTTCTCACTTATTTTTTAAAAAATTATGCTTATGATTTGATGCATAGAGTTTAAAGTAAGCAAAGTAAAATTAAATCCTGCTATTAAATCAGTAAGGTTTTTTGTATTTTTCAGTCATACACTAATTTACAAGTTACTATATTTTCCAAATAATGCTTCTTAATCTATGTCAAATACATTTTCATACTCTAATTATTCCAAAGAGTAATGAATTCATCACTGACTTATGATGCATTCCAATCAGAATTGCCACTAATATTAAGTGTACTATAAAGAAAGGTTTTTCTGAAATTTTGATTTGAAGATGTTGACTACTTAAATTAATCAAATAGTTAACTTATGCAATTGTTTTTTTCTTTTGATGATACTACATTTAATAATTATCTTTATTGTATTACAAAATGGCTATTTAATCCCCTAATTATGAAAATTATATCAGTATAGAATACATATATGTACGTGTATATGTGTGTGCTTATTTCTCTATAGTATTTCTAGATGTAAATGGAATTATGGTTATTGAAAATTTTAGAAAAAAATCTATTGGCTTATCTATTGGCTTACATCTAGAAACTGATAATTATATTTCTAAAAATGACTCTCCAACTGTATTGATTCTTTCAATTTCTGGAAGATTTTTATAACATAACTTACAATATGAAATATGTAGTATAAATATAAACAAACGTTCATTAATAACTTGGGAGTTTAAAAACAAAACTAAATAGTGTGCCCTATCATTTGAAATAACGGAAATTTTGTCTTCATGCCCTTGAAAAATATGATATCACTGTGATATTTGTCTATTTACAGTTATGTACAGTTGAATTTGAGAGAAACGTCATGATGTTTCCTTTCTCGTACGTGATACAGCACACTAACTCCAGCTCTCTGTGGCTGGTGACCTCTTCTACCAGGCAGCAGCGTTCCTTTGGAGGTTGTGTTAAGAGAATGCACCAGAAGTAGGGCTGTCATCACACTAATATAAGTGTGAATTCTCTCATGAAGTTGTACTCACTAGCTCAGCACATCATGATCAAACCAGGCACTCACATCTGCCTCTACCGTAGATGTAACAGAATTCTTAAGTCAGCAGAATTTCAGTAAAAATGAGTTTAAATCATGCAATGTGGAAGTTGAAAAACTATGAAAGGTCCTCTTTCAGCATTTTAACTTTATGACTGAGGGAAAGGCTGAAAAGGAACCTCTGTGATTGTGGTCCAAGACTGCAAAGACAGCTGGACTGTTTAAGGTGATCCGGTTTGTTTGCTTTGCCAGCTGAGTATAAAATCTTGGATATATTCTTAACTATTCTTTCAGTCAGTTTCTCCAAAGTAAGCATAAATTAATAAAGAAATTTTTAACTAGATTATGATAATAATTGTGTAACTACATCAATATTCTAAAGGCCATCCAGCCATACATTTACAAAGAATGAATAACTGAAGATATGTGAATTATAGCTCAGTAAAGTTGTTTTTAAACTCAGATCACAAAAATATATTAGAAAGTAAATTTGTTAAAATTATTTTATTCATTTTTTTTAACTCAGGTCACAAAAAATATATTAGAAACTTAATTTGTTAAAATTATTTTATTCTGAATGAATAAAATTAAGGAAACACATAAGCAAAGATTATGTCTAAAGAAGACAACATTATGCTAGATGTTTTCAAGATGATTAGCCTCACCTGTATATTCTATAAATGGGTTTTTCTAATTCACCAGCCAAGTATAGAGCCTCCTTGACGTACAATGGGGTTGTGTCCCAATAATAATATGGGTTTTTCCTCTTTGACATTGCTAACATTGCAATATAAAGAGTTTTTCCTCTTTGACATTGCTAACATAACCAATTGTTATACTATATCCCTGATTCAACTCTGCCTCTACTTCTACTTTAAACCCTTGGATTCTACCATTTTATCTCTGAATTAATTTCATATTTGCTCTCCTGTTCAACATCTTCTGGTAGTTCTGTGCTGCCCACATTGTACTTTATGTTCTAGTACCCTTTATCAACTAAAAAACATACGAAATGAATAGATGAATATCCTGAGTAGCAGATAGGAAAAGGAAGCACATAAGCTTAGTTAAGATATGCTGACTTAATGATACTGCAGGAAATTCAGATAGAATTTTCCAACTCTTGCAGTCCTGAAATAGGACATGTAAAATGTTCAAGAGTGGGTGTTATAATAAGGACCATTGACAAATAGTAGACAGTTAGAACTATGAGTTTTGAAATGGTGACTGAATGAGATCACTAGGTCTCTATCATATACTGTAATAATGATAAGGAGTCTGTCTCACTACTAAAACATAATCTCTTTGAGGAATATATTCCCCAAAATATATTCTTAGACCCCAAAACTTTTGTCTTTCATTATCATTGCTTTTATTTTACATTATTTTGCATATGATAAAGCAAATATCAAAATGATGTATCATTTTGCATATGATACATCTAAAGATACAGGTAGCAAATATCCTAGTCCATTCTTCTTTAAATGAAATTTCAAATAAGAATCATATGAGCCTTTTTAACATGTTTTAAGAATACTGAAGAATTGTCTATTAAAGTCTATTATAGTTATGCCAAAGTTTCCATCTAATCTTGGCATCTGTATTGAGTATTATTACCCTTCCTTCCTTTCCCATATAAAATTACAGATTTCCTTTTGGTTTATGTAAGAGAGCCTCGTGTTCAACACTTCAGCACTATTTAACTGGTGCAATGAGACTGTGATTCTGCTAGTCTTTCTCCCATATCTAAATGTCACTATTTGCCATGTGTTAACCATTTAGGAAGATAAGTGACAATCTCCTGTTGGGCCTCTAGAGTTATTGTTGGTTTGTGATCATAGGCATAATTTACTCATCCTCTTTAAGGTGAGTATTTATGAATTAGAAGGTTGTTGCATTTTCACTCCTGTGTGAAATGCAAACACACAGAGAAGAAATATTGCAATCACCAGATGACTTTTAACAGAGTAGGGAAAAAAAACATTGATATTTAAATCTTAAGCTCATAGAATAAGAGACAAAGTAGATTTTTAAAATCATTTGGTTCAACCACTGATCAGATGTTTAAATTCCTACATTTGATGTCTTCGCTCCTTAGTGGTCCCAGGAGACCCCAGAGATTGCTTGAGAAGGTTGGTCTCCACACTGCATTTTAGCCACAGCAGAAAATTCCCCATATTTCATGGATTGAACTACATGCAAGTTTTCACTTAAACAAAGGGACCTGAAGATTAATTGGTGAATACTGAAAAACAACTTTAAAGTTTAAAACTACTTTATCCATAGGCAGTTAATATTTTTGTGACATTCTTTCTTATAATCAGATGGAATCTTTTCTACTGTCTCCCACCAACGGTTTTATTCTAAGAAACTACAAAGAAAGAACAACAGTCTCACTCTCTCATTATAAGATATTTTTTCCAATTTTTAAGTATTTTCAGAGCTATTATCATGTTCCCTCCTATAATTAGCCTCCAGCTTGTTTTCTCAAGGCTGCTTTTTCTTTCCATTAGTATTTAATAATCATGTGGTATGGAATATAGAGTATGGAGGAGGTGTCATTCATATGGCCTATTTATCTTCTTCTGCTGCCCAAATATTTATGCATTAAGCAAAAATGCTTTCAGTATTTTATTTACACGCAGTAGTTTAAACTACGCCAATCTTTTTTATATAACAGTGACTTTTTACACACATGTGTGCATACACATACACGTTCATGAGATGACCAAACAAATCAGTATAAAGAGCAATTTAATCAGCAAAATTATTTCATTTGTGCCTTTTCAGTTCCTATAACCCTCTCCTGGCTAACCTGTATGGTGACTTTTATGACCTGGACTTATATTTCTTATCAATAACATCACACATTTGTCCTCTTTACATTTCTTTAGCTGAACATGTTTTTAAGGTTTCTTAAGGTCATTAAGATCGTATGCTTGAAACTGAGTAAAAAAACACAAGGTGAATTCTAGAACACACACAACAGGGAGTTAGTTCTCCCTTTACTCTGGGCGGGAGTCACCACGCAAATCCTTTAAGTGATGTGATGTGTCAAGCTATGTATTTGTAAGGATCAGGGAAAATTTGGAGTGATGGAGACCAAACTGGAGAAGGAGTTTGACCTCACTCCAAAAGGATTTAAAGATGATTCAGAAAGTTTGGGAAAGAGAGAGAAACATGATATATGATATATGATGATATACTTCCCCAACAAAAGCTGTCTTTGTATTCCATTAGCCAAAGACCTTGCCTAGATCTGGTGTTCCAGGAACTATATTTTGAAGAATAGATGTCTTCTTAATTTTAAGTAGCCAAATCATACTTCTCCAACTGATTAAACATAAATCCTTTAGAGGGCTCAATATTTGGATAGTATGTTATTATTCATACTAAACACATAGGCCCTTATATGAATTTATCCAGGATTACTTATTTTCATATTTCAGGTTCTTGTACTGCCTATTGGCCTTTCTCAATTTCCAGGATTCTCATTAAACACTATATTTTTGTTTTCCATTTGATGGACTACAGTGCCATTAGAAATGACAGGTAGACAAATAACAAAAAGGGTGAGAATAGTACACCTTATTTTCCCTTTTCTTCCCTCTGTGAAAAGAACCTCTAAACTACTTTCCTCAAGAGAAAGTACTTCTATATCATTCCCCTTCCCTATTCATTGAAACCCTCAATTTAGGATGACATGTTACCATTTGATTCTCCCACTATTCCTACTTATCGTGGTCATCTTTCGCCCTGACATAATTTGTTTCTTTTCTAAGAGGATTTTATCTGTGATTCACTGGTATGATAATCTCAGAGAGATTATCAATTTTGTTTTGAAATTTAAAAGTCTGCAAGGATAATCTTTTCAACACCATTCAATCCTCTGTTCTCACAATTCCTTGATCGCATTCCCCAAGTGAATGTGACCTCCATGCTACTTGCTATTCATATGGTCACATGCTTAGTACAGACCTTGCCATTATCTTACAAACCCCCTATAATCTCACTTTTATTATCCACTCTTACTTTCCAATTTATTTCATATAGTATCCTTATTCCAATAATCCTTGTAGCCCACAAGACCTAGTATCTGTTGATCTAAATATTTTTTTCACAGTCCCTTTTCTACAATCATGTCCCCATTTTCATATTTCTATGTTTAAATTCTCCAATTCATCATTATTTATTTTTTTTGTTTCCATATACTCTCAACCACCAGGACCTTCTCTCCTTTAATAATATAATCCCTAGATGAAACCTCAACACTTGGTCAATTCATTTTTTTTTTGTCTGCTCTACACCTGTCAGTGAAGTCAAAAGCTGCTAGAGAAAAACTCACAACCTGTTGACAGGTCTCATTTTAAATTCATGATCATTAATCTCAACTCAGGCATTAGTGTTGGCTAAGCATTAGGCTATTGCTGTCTCAATCTCCTAAGATAACACTGCACCTTCTCTTCTCTCTTCATTTTTTAAAACTTTTCCTGTACTTGCTCTAAAATTACAACCTTAATTCTTACTTCCCTGAGAAAATAGAGGGGATCAGAAAAGAATCATTGCATGTTCCCACATGTACCCACTTATCTCAGACTGTCCCCTGTGCTTGGACACTCTACTTTCACTGCTGTGATAATAAATAATATCTATGTTCTTGAGATTAAACACTTTCATTAGGCCTGTATTATATTTGCAAATTTCTCTCCTCTCAACTTACTCTAAATCCTTTCCTCCCAACTGAGTCATTCTTGTCACTACTAATATGGCTTTTATAGTTTCTGTTTTCTAAAATCCTCCATATGGCAACTATCTAGAACACAAATAACAGTAAATGCTGGCAAGGATGCTGAGGATACAGAGGGAAGGAAGATTTTATACACTGTGGATGGGAATGGAAATCAATCAGTGTGGAAGTTCTTCAAAGAAACTAAAAATGGAAGTATTGTACGTTCCAGCTAGACCACTCACTTGTATTTCTCCAAAGGAATTAAGGTCAGCATACTTTAAATATGTATATCCATGTTTATCACAGTGCAATTCACAATAGCCAAGTTATGAAATCAGTCTTTCAACAGATGATGGATAAAGAAAATATTGTATATATATATATATACACAATGGAGTTTTATTCACCCATAAATAAGGATGAATTTATTCCATTTTCAGGAAAATGGATGAAACCATAGAGCACCATGTTAAGCAAAATAAACCGGGCTCAATGGACAAGTACCAAATGTAGAAGCTAGAGAAAAAAAAAAAAAAGAAAAGCAAGTGATCTTATGAAAGCAGATGGGAGACTATTAAGGTAGTAAGGTAGAGGAAGGGGATCAGGAGGAGGCAAGTGTAAGGGGAGGTATTAGAGTAAAATTAATCAAATTGTCTTATATACATATAGGGATATGCCATAATGAAACCCATTATTCTTTATAATTAGTGTGCCTCCAGAGTTTTTAAATTTTTTTTTATTAATTGTACTTCTTCCTTCTGCTATTTCTCTCTCCTTCACAAAATAATTTTTCACATCACATGTTTTCATCTTTATCAACTCACCCTAATCAGTCTTTGCTTCAATACTCCACAGACACTGTTGGGTCAAGGTCATCAATGACCCTCACATTTTTAAATTTAGTAGTCATTTCATATCTATGTCTTATTTGTCCTGCTGATACCAGTCTTGGAGATCAGGAATGGGTCCTTGTTCCCCAATGTTGAAGATTAAACATCCAAGAAATGCTGAGGCAAGTATAGAAAGCAAGTTTTATTTAAGAAAAAGACAGACCCCCTAAACACCCTTTTAACTATTGCCTTCTCTTTCTTCTCTGTGTGTTCCTGGGAGCAAGGGCATTTTTAGCAACTCAGAGTGCCCACCCAGGAGCATTATCAGAGAGGTTAACAACCCACTATCCTCTCTTTGATAACCAGTCCTCCTGCTTTCTTGACCCCCATCATTCATTACCTACACTGACTGTCTGACCTTTGCCTCTGCCTATGCCAGACAGGGCTGCAACAGATTGCTTTTTGGCAAAGAAAACATGTGTTTGGTGCAGGGGTCAGCACAGTGGGACCATTTTCTAGAATTATTCTCTTAATCTCATGTTCCCACCATTCTCATCTCTGTGACCCTTACACTATAGCAGCAGCATTTGGCACAGACAGTGCATCATCCTGGGAACACATTTTCAGTTGACTTCATACTCTCTTTAGGTTCCTTGTGACTCCTTGACTCTTAGGTCTTATTCTTCTTTGCCAGTTCTTTTTCTTCTCCCTGATCCATCACCATGTCTCCCGAGAGTTCAGTTTCTGATCTTCTTCATCATCTTCTCTTTCTATACATTCGTTTTTACTGATCACATCTAGTTCACAGCTTGAAATGCCACGTGTTTGCAGTGATTTCAAATGTTCATATTTAACACTCATCACTCTTAGTTTCAATACTGTTTTCAAATTACCTACATGTCCACTTAGATTTCTAATGTTCATCTCAAATTTACTATATCTATTATGGTTTAGATATTAGATGTCCCCCAAGAGCTCATGAGTCAGATAATACAAGAAAATTTAGAGGAGAAACAATTGGGTTATAAAAGCCTTGACTCAATCAATGAACTAATCCCCTGATGAGATTAACTGAGTGCTAATTTAAGGCATGTAGGGTGTGGCTGGGGGAGGTGGGGACTTGGGGGCATGGATCTGGGTTATATATTTTGTATCTGGCAAGTGGAGTTTCTCTCTTTGCTTCCTAATCATCATGTGAGCTACTTTCCTCTACCACTCTTTTCCTCCATGATGTTCTGCATCACCTTAAGCCGTGAGGAATGGAGCTCGCTGTCTATGGACTGAGACCTCTGAAACTGTAAGCCCCCAGATAAACTTTTTCTCCTCTAAAATTATTCTTGTCAGGTCTTTTAGTCACAGCACTGAATAAACTTACTAAAAGAATATTCAAATATCAGAGTTGCTTTTCCAGCCAAACCAAATCAATCCAAAAAATAGACAATGTTTAGAAGAATTTTAGGTTTAATATTGTTTGGCTAGTATAGAGATTTCTCACAATCTTCCTTTCCCCACAAATGTATAGCCTACTACATTAATAACATCCCCCCAGAATCTAATCATTGCAATCAACAAACCTATGTCTGACCATAATGATCACCCAAAGTCCATTGTTTAAGTTAGAGTCACTCCTGGTATTCTATATGCTATGGGTTTGGACATATATCTATCATTATAGTTTTGTTCAGAGTATTTATTTTTATTGCAGTATAAATCCTTTGGTTTTGACCTAATCAACCCTCTCTACCCCTAACTCCTAGCAACCACTGATCTTTTACTATCTCCATATTTTTTTTTCCTTTTCCAAAATGTCATATAGTTGGAATCATATAGTGCATAGCCTTTTCAGGTTGACTTCTTTCACACTGTAAAATGAATTTAAGTTTTCTCTGTGCTTTTTGTAGTTTTATAGTTAATTTTGCTTAAGCCCTAAATAATAGGTTTATTTAAATAATAGGTTTATTTATTTAATTTTGTTTAAGCATAGTTGTGCTTTCACCTACTGAGCACTTACCAATGGGCATTATGGGCACTTCCAAGTTCTACAACTCTAAATAGAACTACTATAAAAACCCTCTCTCAAGTTTTTGTGTGGAACAGACTTTTCAGTTTCTTTGGATAGGCACATCTGTTGGACCCTTTTTTAAGGGCACTTTTAGTTTTGTAGGAACCTGCCAAACTATCTTCTAAAGGGACTTCATCATTTTTATACTCCCACCTGCTATGAATGAGAGTTCTTGTTTCTCTATACTCTCACCAACATTTCGAGTTGTCAATATTCTGAATTTTGACCATTCTAATAGTAAGTGTATAGTAATATTTCATTGTTATTTTAATTCAAATTCCTTAATGAAATGTGATGTTGAACAACTTTTCATGTTTGCTATCTCTACATCTTCTTTAGTGAGGTGTCTTTCCTTTTAAATTCATATTTGATTTGTTAGAAATTCTGTCAACTTTACTTTAGAAATATATCTGAGATTGGACCACTACTGTTGACTTTTCACACACTCTTCCTAGACCAGCATACAGTTCTCTCCTACATGGAGCATTATTTAAATGCCTACTAAATGACCTTGCTGCTTTATCTGGGACCTTCTATGGTTAAAGTGATCATCAAATAAAGGTAGATTAAACCATTTCTCAACAAACTAATACACTTTATTTGCTTCTCAATGTCATTAAGATGATTTTACAGCATAACCCACTCCTGAGATCTCTGTGACAGTATCTTCTAATAATCTCCCTTCACTCAATACCAGCTGCAGTACCCTCCTCCAAATTCCCCTAAACATCATTAGAAAATCCTCAGAGTGTTTTCAAATTTTGCTTCCTCTGCCTTGAACACTCTTCCGATCTACACAGCCTCCTTCCTGTATCTTTCAGGGCTTTGATTAAATGTTAATAATAGCATTTAATATCAGTTTTATCAAATATTTGAAAATGTAATTCTCCCCTCATAGTCCCTACAATTCCCTTTCCTAACTTTATTTTCTTCATTTTACTTATTATTAATACAAAATATATGATATATACTGATCTTTTTGTTGTCTGACAGAACTTTAAATTTACAAAGATATGAATTTTTCAGGAAATTTTATACTATATTTTTACCACTTAGAAAAATAAACATTTCAACCCAAAAGCAATATAGGTTGTCCTGATTCCCACAAGCGTCTCAATAAGCATGTATCAAAAGGTAATCTGCCAAGACGAATTTTTTAAATATATCATGTCAGCTGTTTTACTTTTTATTTCCTTTAGTAAACATATAGATGAATATAATTTATATATTGGATTCAGTTATATTTATTTTATGTAAATTCTCAGTTATCCATACCATTTAAAGGCATTACAATATTCAGGAAAAGGCAAGTTAAAACAATAATGACAGAGTACTTCACACCAATTAGAATTATCAAAATCCAGATTGATGATAACATCAAATGCTGGGGAGAATATGCAGCAATAGGTGTTCTCATTCCCATTGCAGGAGAAACGCAAATTTTACCATCAATTTGGGAGACAGAATGGCAGTTTCCCATAAAATTACATGTGCTCTTAACTATGTGATCCAGCAGTTGTCCTTGAAGATCTTGCAAGGGCTGAGAATAAGCTTCCTTGTAGAGCACTTGTCTAGCATGCACAAGGCCCTAGGTTCCATCCCCATCACCACTAAATAAATGAATTCATATACTTCCAGGAATTTTTCTCATACTTTATAATTTCACTATTAATAATTAAGTATTGCTTACAGCCTTTTCCTAATCTATAGTATAATGTTGGTATCCAATTGTTTCAATTGGTTACCTAGTTATGCCAGTTATTATTTATTCAATTATATATATTTTTAATATTTATTGGAAATGTTATTGTTACAATGTCCCTATATACTCTTGTCAATTTCCAAACTGTAATATTATCCATAAATCAATGGCGTATTGTTTTAATTAATTTAGTTGTAAAGTATGCTTTACTCTTTGGCATATCTAGTACCCACTCATTATTTGTCCAAGCTTTTCAAAGGTATTTTACTAGATTTTTTATTTATTTGCAATGAGTTAAGAATCCATTTGTATTATTTTACCATTCCAGAGTTATAAGACCTTAATGTTATTTCAATTAAAATGGCAGATGAAGAATTGCTTGCCTTTTCTCTGTTGTGGACAATTTTCTTCATACTTAATAATCAGATAATATCTCTTCCTAAAACATGGAAATTAAAAAGTGGTTACTCTGGAGTCAGTTAACCTCTTTTCTCATGCAACCTCTTCCATTTTCTAGCTATTATCCTTGAGTAAAATCTTAACATCTTTAAGCCTTAGTTTTTGGGCCTACAAAATGAGGGCAAAGTTATAATAGCATCATAATTTTATAATAAGCATCAGATATCATTAGTAGTAATACTTAGCTTCCATTTCACAGATAAGAAGGCTAGACAAAGACACAATTTAAAAAATTCTTCCTGTTATTTTTCATTATGATGTTGACATAAATCAATAAACTATTATACAGTCAACCTTCAGTATTGGTGAATTCCAGGTTTCTAAATTCATCTATTTGCTAAGATACAACTGTAATCCCCAAATCGGTATTCAGTACTCTTGGACTGAGTCACAGAATGGCAATTGCGTATGTGCAGAGCAGCGACCCTCATTGAGGTCAAACAAGGCTTCATTCTGCCTTTTCTCAGCTCCCTTTCTATAAACCTGTACTTTATATGATCTGTTTAGAATTGCATGTTTTTTTCATTTTTGTGGTTTTTTTTTTCCTTGCTAGTGATTTTGTTTTAATGGCTGTTTCAGTGCTGCACAGTGTTCCAAGCACAGGAAGACTCTGCAATGCTAAAGGAAAAAATCTACATAATTTACATGTTAGATAAGTTTTTGTTCATAATGCTGTTTGCCCCGGAGTTCAATGTCAGTCAGTTAACAATATACATATCTACAAAAAGAAAGAGGAAATTTTTTTTGCTGATGTACATGTGAGGCTGCCTAGGAAATTGCTAAAGTAACAACTATAGTGCATGAGAAGCTTCAGAAAAGGTGAAAGCAATGAAAAATTTGTAGCTTTATGAAATGAGGATTAGTTTAAAGTAATTTTAGTAGAAAGCATTGTGAAGATAAAGCTAAAAAATTTATGTTCATATTACCCAACATCGGGAAAATGGTAAAACCTTCTCTGATAGTTATTATAATTACCTATTTATAGGACATACATATATATGCATGTATGTGTGTGTGTGTGTATATGTATATATATATGTATATATATATATATATATATATATATATATTTCAAACAATGAAACTTTAAACAGAAACATACATAAAAGAAGATTATATATTAATCAGTTGATGAAGTGTTTTAAACAGAAGGAAGCAGGGACCTGATCTTGTACTTCCGTTAGGAGCAGTGGCTCAGTGTTCATTAATTCTGTGTTTACAATAATATTATAGAACACAGTTGATACAAATAACAAGAATCATCTGCATTTAAATTTTTTAAGCAATGCTCAATAAGACTGCTTTAATTACTCTTGTAACCTTTACCAACTCAGCAAAAGAGGACAGTAAAAAAAAACCTGAAATGCTCATTTTGTACTATATCTGGTCATGCCACTTCTTACTGAATTCTTGGCCTATTTCAAAGACCATACCTTGAAAACTAGTCAATCCATTCATCACAGTTATATTTCAAGACTTTTCTGCACATAAAGCTCTGCTCTGGGTACTCTGAATACAATACCAATATGATATACTCTTTGCCATTAAGAACCAGCAAAATTAGTATTAACTTTTGGCAGGAAATTTCAAAGTAGCTCATCCATTTTAATGAAAGAAAAATATTAATAACATTGGAGCAAATAAAAGAATATCACAAAGATCCACGCAAACTTTTGTGTTTCCATTAAAACAGATCATGATTGAGAACACTTGTTTTAATCATAAAAAGGTTCAATTCCTCTTTGAGATTAAGTCCTTATCTATTGATGACTTTAAGTTTCTAACATTTATTTTACTTTTAAAAAGTGCATTGGACTTTTCTTTTTCTGAGGGTAGTATTATGATCAAGGTAAACTAAACATTGAGAAATAGGAAGAGAAAATAACAAATAATAATTCATATATAATATATTAAGTTGCTGAAAATCTTTATTACTTAGGAGATGATGAATTCTGTTCTTGATGTCTTATGTTTATGTCAACTCAACAAAGTAGTAATATTTTAAAGCCTTACTATATATGAGAGATGTTTGAGGATACAGATAAGGTATGAAAGAGACAAACTTATTCTGGACTCAAACATTTAATGTTTACTATACCACTTATCCGATAATATTTCACATCAAATATTTTACACTATTTTCAGTATTTGGAGGAACTAATCTAGCAAGAGCTTTTAAAATGTGTGTACCATTCAACACAGAAATCTAAAAAAAATCATTGCCTAAGGCATTTTTATGATGTTATTTATTCCTTTCTCACAAGAGAAAGTATATGGCCTTAGTGTTGGGGGAGTTGACAAGGAACTTAGGCTTTAATGCAACAAGTGATGGAAAATTTGTGATACTTTAGGCAGTAAAGTGGCCTGGTAAGAAATGAATTGTAGATAGATCACTTTGGCAGCTATGTGGAAAAGAAATTAGAGACCAGTTAAAAGAATGATTCAGTAGTTGGGGCAAAAGCCAGCAAAAGACAATCACTGAATTAAGACAAGTGATAATAGGAATGAGGAGGGACAGTGAGAAGTATAAGAACCACATTATATAAATTGAAGTCTTTAAGATTAACATGCCATATCTGAGGGCTTGAATGTGATTTTTGAAATGCTAGATGACTGATTGTTTAGGTTTATGACTTCTCTGTTCAAACCATCTTTTATTCCTTAAGTGATCTAATAGTCTGCATTCCACCAAGAAGGCAAACTGAAGAAAACACCATTTGTCAGCCCCAATGTTGACATCAGTCTAAAGAGTGCTCTATTTATTGTGCTACTTCATGATTCCCTCGTTTCCAACTCTGTTGCTACCAATAATTACCTGAGGTTAGGACCATGCCTGCAGCCCTGACAAACTGTCTGGAAACTTGAAGGAGTGCAAATGACTTTTGTAAATTGGTTGCTTTGGAGCTGGAAAGTTTGTTTCAAAGCTGAGAAGTCTATTTTACAGCATATGGCTTGAAATTTTGCAAACCACATGTTATAAGATACAGATATTTCCATGCCTTAGATCTTGCTCCTTCTGGGGAAGAAGACTAAGAATGGTATTTATAAATGTAATATTCTTTCAAAAGTTGGTATGCTATGATATGTGTTATATATCTTAGAAAATATGAGAAAGTAGTTAGTACTATAATAAGCTAGTCCATATAGACTTTTGTTTAGCTTGAGACATGTATCAAAATACCTTATCCAATCCTGTCACGTCAACAAATCAAACCCTTAATACTTTCTGTGTTCTTTAATCTTAAATATTTACCAATTCCATTCTTAAATAAACATGTTTATTAAGAGAGTATTAAAATTAAAAAATGAAACAAGGAGAATAACCATCCATCTTTCTAACCTTCATTGTTGGTCCCAAGCCAGAATACTGTGGTGTCCTAGAAGTTGACCTCAAGATAGATGTGTGGAGAACTGAGTCATGGCAGTAACTCTGTCATTGAGCTCTCAATTTAGGAAAAAAGCCAACACATCGATTCAATCATGAGACATCACCCAAATGAGCAGTGTGCAAGCCCAAGAAACCCCAGCCTCAACCAGGAGAGAGTTGCCCCATGGAATTCTTTGTCCCAATTCATGCATTGGATAGAAATCAGGACCTCCTGTGCCCACCTGTCCCTCTCCACCAAAGTACCAACATCCACAGTCAAAGTTTGTTCTAATTTTTTCATTTATGACTTGGAGAGTCCACTAAAGAAGGTTCCTATATCTTAAAAGTTCAAATGAGTAGTATCTTGCCTAATGACTTTATCTTATTAGAATTAGAAAAAAAAACTTCAAATGAATATTTTATTATTTCATTTATTCAAAATAGTATATTCTAAGCCCAGATATTCAGCTACATTGTGTTTCACAGTAGCAAGAAAATATAAGTGAATTGTTCTTTTTTGTTTGCTTTGGTTTGGTACCAGGGTTTAAGCCCAGGGACACTTAACCACTGAGCAGCCTCCTATATTTTGAGATAGGTTGTTGCTAAATTGCTTAGGTCCTCACTAAATTGCTGAGGCTGGCTTTGAACTTGCAATCCTCCCACTTTGGCTTTCCAAACCACTGGGATTACAGGTATGTGTCACCACACATGGCTGTAAATTATTCTTTTAAGTAATCATTTTTGACTCCGTAGTAGAACACTTGCCTAGAGTATACAAGGCCCTAGTTTTTTTCCTCCAGCACCATAAAAATAAAATGAAATAAAATAAAGAAACATTTAAAGACACACAAAAAAATCATTAGCATAAAGCCTCTTTGTAGGAAAAAAAGTCAATTGAATAGATAAAACTGAAAAGCTTGTTTGTTTTATTTATCTTTGGGCTTCTATACACCCAGAAAAATCAACTTGTATAGTAAATACCTTGTCTTTCCAAACAAGCTTTTGGTTGACATGATTCTTTAGCTGTCCTGTTTTCTCCCCTGCCCCTTATAAAAGGATCAGTTCTGCCAAGAACTAAAACATATCTAGCTGTTTATTCTTTCCCTAGAGAATTATAAATTATTTGAAGATATGGAAATGTTTTCTCCCCTCCTCTTTTGTTACACATACAGAAGGTACTAAATAATTTTCTTTGTCACTAAAGGTATAAGAATATGTATTAGGGAAAGAGATGAAGAAGGCTAAATGTATGCTTAATACTGTTATTTTAATGTATTCATTAAAACATCACTGAGTGAGTACCTGCCATGTGCCAAGTGAACTACACATTGGGATATAAAATAAAACATTATTTCTTCCCTCAAGTTCAATGTAGAAAACATTAAATTTTAGCCAAAACTGTAATATAGTATGATATATTCTATCATAATAAAAACAAAGTAATTGGAGTATAACCCAGGAGTAATAATATTTTGAATGATTATGTACCAGGAATTTATCCATACTTCTGTATGTTTGACATCCATAATCTCATTTTATTATACTACTATCCCAAATCAGGAGGCATTAGCTTCTTAATTTGATAAGAAGTTAATAGATATGAGAGGTGCCATAATAAAGTTTGTTTAGCTTTAAGGTAACACAGTTAGGGTTGGAGAACAGATCCATCCCTCTCTAAAACAAAGTCCTTATAAACAGCCATTTGTGTTTCTTCTGAACAATCTAAAAGGATGTTTTAAGATGATCTTGGAAACCAGTGCAAGAATAGTTAAGACTAAAGATTGCAGTAGAGAGGAAAGGATCTCAACTGCCCACTTTTGTAGGACTAGTAGGAAATTAGTGATTAAAATGAAACAACCACCACGGAGTTTTATTCTGCCAGATTTTGCAGCTCACATAAAAGCTTGGTCGTAACTGCTTATGCCAAATCTGGAAAGATGTCAGTGATTGTCATGGATTTATATGACAGAGTGACTGGTGGGACATGAAGTTAGCAATGCAGTAATGGGCCTTGTGGACATGTTAACTTTAAGATAAAAACTATTGGAGCTTCATCACCACTAAGGCAGAGTAGGTAATGGTAGAGAGTCTTTCCATTTGCAATGTAAACAGCCACTCTCATCCCATTTTCCATGTGCCCCTGAGAGAAGATTAAATACCAAGTTTGAAGAGAAGTACTTTCTTTTTTGAATATGGCTGTTGTTTTGCAACTGTACTTGATATACTGTTGCAGGTTAGGATTTCTTTAACTGGCTCCAAGATGAATGCTATCTCCAGTCCATCTGCTATTATTTTTCTAAAGAATGTAATTTTGTCTGAAGTGGCATTTTTAAAAATTCAATCATTCCACACTTATGTCCACATCAGACTCTGTAAACATAAAGATGAGTGGAATCTAGACTTCCACTTGGTGGATCTTTGAGCTTTGTGGAAGAGAAGAATTAGTGAAGAATGATGACAGCATTGTGCTGAGTGCTCTCAACAGTGGTATGGAAATGAAGCTGTGTGACAAAAGTCAAATCCGTGGCTCAGAGAGCAAGAAAAGGTTTTCTAAAAGAGGCCATATTTGCAAAAGACACTATATCACAGAAATGTCCTTTTCTGCTCTGACTACCTTTCCCCACCTTGACCCCATAGAGTTATCACATTTAACAATCTCCCACTTAGATCCTGCCCAAAACGACTGAACTAAACCAAATGTCACTTTCTGGATGCATGCCTTTGCAATTTTAATGGAGACATATGTATTTATAAGTTTAATTCTACTTAAGTAGCCACTATATTTGGCATCTTTTATAGGCTTAAATTTTACATTTCTCCATAGATGCAGGAGACAAAGCAATATGTATAGAAACTCTGTGTTAGTGTACCTGGCTTAAAACTAGCAGGAAAGAAGCTCATTTAATATAACAAATATCTTTTAAAAGCATAATATAAATGTAAATGATAGTTTTATGAAGTAAATGGAGATACTAATGCATTTATGGCCAGTGTCAAGAGTTCAATGTAAATGGTTCTATACATCGTGCTGTCTTGAGTTCAGAAAATCTTATTATAAGTAATTTTATAGATTTTTCTTGACCAAGATCAGAGAAAATACATACTGTTTAATGTGGGTCATAGCCTGTGCTTCATGGAAAGTGCCCGTATTGTTTGACGACGGGTGCTAGGGTTAAGTACATATTTCAATAGTTTTACTCAAAAATGCATTTTGTTTATTTTAAAGACAAACTAGAATTAATAATAGGCAGGCTTCCAAACATTCAAATCATGAGTTCGTTGTTTGGAAATTAGAACATATTCACTTATAGTGGTATTATTATCAATTTTGCCATTGTAAGGAAATAATACCCCCAAGTCAAGGTTAGATTAAAGAAATAGAATTGATTTATTTACCCTAAATAATGGGTGGTAGAGTGATTTACATTAGGTGTGCCTTCTTACTTCTGAGTTCAGTGATATGTGTTGTTATTTTTGTCCAGAGACAATAAGAAATATAAGGGTACCACTATACTGCTATATTACTATAGAGTGGTATTACCGTACCCCTTAAACCAGTAGATTCTTTAATTCAGAAAGAAGTCCTTGGTCTAGGAGTATTGGCAATGCCCACTCTCACCCCATCTACAAAGGAAGATTCTGGTGGTTCTGTGAGATTTTGTGAGTGACAACTTCCAGAAAGTCTTTCTGTTATATCCAGCAGCCCAGGTCTTAAACATATTACTGTGATCCTTTTCCTACCACATTGAAGCATTGCTTCCAAGCAATCATTTTAATACATATCTAGCTTGGATTTTGTGTCCATCTTCTGGAAGATCTAAGATTTTCTCCAGAATTTAATTCAGTTGAGACTTCTTCAGACAGTAATCTGGCTCTCAAAGTTTTCATTCTGTTTACCTTCGATTAATTTATCTTAATTCATTGTCATATCAGAGTTATTCAGATTTCTAAACCAGTATTGTTTCAATTCTTAAAATAAGAAAGAGAAAAAAACTTCTAGGACTCCAAAATCCATAGAATATACCACACCCTGTTTCTGTACTCAAAAAAAAAAAAATCTCAGAAAAGTTCAAGTATTATTGAAGCTCGTTTTTAGCCTTCTTTAAATATAGAATTATTTTAAAACCCCAGTCAAAGATGTTGGAACTAGCCTCAGTTATTTGGTCCAACAGAGTAGACATGAAAGGTTTTTCTACAACCACCATGAAGTCATGAGAGTACATCTAGCAACTGCTTAAAAATGGAAGTTTTTCTGACCCTTTCTACTAGGAGTGACTCATAATCCTATTAACTCCTTGTATTAGTTCATTTTTCATTACTGTATCAAAATACCTGGAAAATTATGCTTTCTTTTTTTCTTTCCTTAAAATGTTGTTTATTATTGCATTATAGTTTTATAGATAGTGGAATGCATCTTTACTTATTCATATAGTTTGCTCCATTTCAGTCCCCAGGATTTCCGCTTTCTTTCTCTTCTTCCCTCCTCCTGTTCCCTTCCTCTACTGATCTTTCTTCTATTTATTATAGTTTTTTTTTAAATTAGTGAATTATGGATATTCATACAGGGGAAATTCACTGTGGTATGTCCATGTGTGTACACAGGGAACTTTGATCAGATTCATTCCATTGTTCTTCCCTTTGCCTATCACTCCTCCCTCCCCCCTCAATCCCCTTCCTGTACTCCATTGATCTGTCTTCTGTTTTCATGGAATTCTCCCCAATCTTTTCTATTTCATTTTTCCTTTATTTTTCTCTAGCTTCTGCATAGGAAAGAAAACATTCAAGCCTTGACTTTGTTGAGTCTGTCTTATTTCATTCATCATGATGCTCCTTAGCTCTATATATTTATGGAAAAATACCATAATTTCATGCTTCTTTATGGCTGAGTAAAACTCCATTGTGTATATACTACATTTTCTTTATCCAAAGCAGGTGTCTTTATAAAGAAAACAGGTTACTTTAGGCTTTCATTTCTGGACGTATTAGATCAAAGGGCCACATCTGGTGATGATCTTCTTGCTGGCAGAGTGCTGAGACAGACCATGACAAGAGAAAGGGCATTGCAAGCCAAGGGACAGAGTCCATGTATCTAATCCCTTTTCCTCTTCTTATAAACCACCTGTATTGAACCACAGGGCTCCGCTGTAATGGACTTATTTAGAGCTAATCACTTCCCAAAAGCTCCACCTCTGAACAACAGAGTTGGATTATGTTTCTGAATTCTTAATGCTTCACAGTGGAGATTTAATTTCAACACATAGAGCCTTGGGGAACGATTAAACCATAGCCAAACCATAGTACTTACCAAAACTAAGAGATCTGATTTCACTGGGTAAATTCACTTTCCCTCTTGATGAGAAAATAATCTCGTATTTTCTTTTCCTTCCTTACCTGCTTAACTCTTTAACTCATTAACTTTTCCTTTTATAAAGAAAATCAATATGGTTGAAGAACAACAACTGCATAAACTTTTATCCATAAATCCCACAACCTGAACTGTATTAATATTCAACCATTTGACCTGCTTTTTTATGATGCTATTTCTTATTTTGTGGAAGAAGTCCCTACAGTATTCCTACTGTGATATCAATATCTCTTCCTTTCTAACAGAGCATTCCATCTCTCTCTCTCTCTCTCTCTCTCTCTCTATATATATATATATATATATATATATATGTATAAAAAATAAGTTTAATACCATGTAATTAAAATATATTTAAGTACTCTTACAAGTAACACCATATGAACAGCATAGAACTCACTTTTACAGCAAAACTTCCTAAAAAGAAAAAAAATCAATACTAACTAATTATACTTCTCCAAGTGTCATCAGCCTCTCTAAATAAGTATCCATTCCCTGACCCCACTGAAATATTTCTTCCAAGCTACCTATGACCTATATATTGCCAAAGTCAAAGGCCAATTTTTTCGTCTACAATATACTTGAACTTTGACACTAATCGACCTGGTTAACTATTCCTAAATACAAGAAATATTTTCTTCCCTAGATTCTATAAAACTTCAGTCTCTTGGTTTTCAGTTTACCATACTGGCTGCTATTTTTTTAGTCACTTTTGCTTGATACCCTCTTATCAGACTTCTAAATATTGTAACATCCAACCACTTTCCCCTGTTTGATCTTTCATTCTCTATTTAAGTTTTCTTGGGAAGTTTCATCAACGCATATGGCTTTAAATACTGTGCAAACACTGATGAATCCTGATCTAAGTCTGACACTCAGAACACTTTTCCACATTCCAGGTTTATACAACAAACTTCCTTGTCAACACCTCAACTTGGACATCCAATAGTCAATTCAAAATTAGTG
The DNA here is from genome assembly GCF_052094955.1 of Ictidomys tridecemlineatus. Classification (NCBI taxonomy): domain Eukaryota; kingdom Metazoa; phylum Chordata; class Mammalia; order Rodentia; family Sciuridae; genus Ictidomys; species Ictidomys tridecemlineatus. The sequence goes on from NC_135490.1 coordinate 23,749,029, forward strand.
TGGCCAAGATAAAACTCTTGTTTTTCTGCCTCCCCTACTATATCTACTTTTTTCCTAAGTTTTCTTTGTTATATTAAATAAAACTACCACCTATCCTATCCAACTGCTTAGATGAAATCGTTAATAATACTTCGCCTCATTATTTTCTTTCTAATTTATCTGGCCTACCAACAAGAACTTCTTTTCTTGTAGTCTCCACTAATAACACAATTATTGCACATGCTATTTTCATCCTTCGCTGCACTTCAGCTTCACAGTTTAACTCCTTACCTCTATTTTTGCCCCTCCTGTTCCTGAGCTATCCTCATAGCTGCCTTCTTCTCATGGTTCAAGTCTCAACTCAAATGTCATCAATTCACAGAGGCCTTTCCTAGGTAAAATAGACTCTACTCATTCTCTCTAATCCCAACCTGCTTTGTCTTTTAGACAGCACTCGTTAGCATTTTTGAATGTGCTTATTGTCTGTTTTCTCCTGTGATAATGTATATTCCGGATATCAGAGATTCTATTTACTACAAGATTTCCAGTCCCCAGAGACTGCTTGGAATATAATCTATACCTATTGAGAATTGTTACATTTTCTAGACCCAGGTCATTGTTCTCCATTGACATTATTAAAGCAGAAGGCAAGCATATTTTATGAAAAGAAATTTTTTTGAGTTGATTTAGCCAACATTGCATGTTCCATTTTGTGTGTTACTTAAATTTTATCTTCTGGGAAACGTACATAGAGCTCTTACTCTGATCTAAGCATAATAGGCACAATTTTCTGATCCCATTTGTTTCCTACATTTTGAATGTGACTAGGAGATGTTGTGAAGGATTTGACTGCAGGTTTCCCAGAGCAGTCATTAAATCAAAACATATGTTCCTATTCTAAATTATTTATAATAGTTCCCACCAATAGTTACTGGCTCTTAGAGTAGACTGCAAAGTCATTTCAATCTTTGTAGCTAAGACCCTCCGATTTCCTAATGAAAAGAAAATGTCATAAAGAATAGTTTGTGGGCAGAGATTCTAGAGGTTGATAGGAAGTAATATGGACTGGCTAAGGAGCAGGTTAATGAGCATGAAAGGAGATTGGGGAATCTGCCTTTTTCAGCCTACATGTGTGCAATATGAGGCAGAGATGCTTGTAGCACTGTGTCAGATGAATTAGTTATGGGGAGGAATTCATATCACATAATTTGTATATACCTTGCAAATAAAAGTCATTTGCATTCAACTTAAAAACGTGCAAGCATCAGCCTTTCGGATGAGAATACTTCAGTATGAAGTCTGTACACATGACTCCTGAATGTGTGATATGCTGACAAAACTATCTATGTGTCCAAAAATGTGACTAAAATTCAGTGCTATAGCACCTACACTAAGCAGACTATGATTTGGAGTGAGATAAGGGTTCAAAAAGTCTACCATCAAGGAAAAATAAGTCTCTATATACAGTTAAGAAAGAAAAGATTTTTTTTTAATATGAGGATTAAAACAAAAAAAACCCCAGAAAAACAGTAGGAAAATAGATTATAAACAAAAAAGAGACCAGCCTATTTGCATATCTGAGACCTACTCTCAGCTCTGCTCTTAATAAGCCAGGATGCCAAGAATATTTTACCAACCCCTCTGGACCTCGCTGCTTTGTATTCTAAGTATAAATTCAGAACTATATTTTATATGATTCTTATAAAAATTAGTTGATGTTCTGTGTTGCCAAGGAGACACTTTGGATACCTTCTGCCAATAAAATAAAATCACCCCCTATACTTAGGATACTCATATGAAGCTTCTCAGATGAGTTTTGAAAATAGATGGGTAAGTACATTTCTTTAAATAGCTGAAATAGCTGTGTTATTTAATAACAGGCTTTATTTTAAAAAGTCCTACTAAGAAAATTATTCATATTATGTACAATGTACCTACTGATGTGTTATAATTCCTGATGTGTTAGTACAAGTATCTTAAGACTTTACATATGTAAATTTATAATCTATTGTCTTCCGTAAGAAAGCCAAACTTTCTGGAAGAAAAAGAATATTAACAAAGACATTGACAGCTAAATTTTCCACAGAAATTAAATGATTATGTAATGTTAAGATGTGAGCTATGAGGCCATTAGCACTATCAAATCACTACATCCTATGAATACTAATACATCTAACAAAGGCATGTTTTTTGGTTGGGGAACATAAGATGACATTAGGGAAAAAAAGCTGGACATTATAAAAAGAAATATATGGAAAAGATTTGACTTTTCATTAAAGAATGATTGTGCTTAACATGCTGGTTATTTTAACTATGAATCATGCAACTGCTCTCCTTAAAGCTATTTGTGTTTTAAGGTGACTTGTTGAAGAGTTACCACTAATTAATTTTACAAGAAAACTCCACAGTTGTCTTAAACAAGAGTAGATGCATGTGCAATTCTGATCAACAAGGAATGTTTTCAGTCTACATAGTCTTTTCTATCCTTTTCTTGACTACTCTTTGCAGTCAGATATTTTCCATGAGCTATACAAAGGTCATGATTCAAAGATGATAGGTTTTCATCATGGGAAGAGGAGGGTTACAAAATAATACACCAGGACTTCAGAACTCAATAAAATGCTTTTCCTTTTATTTCTGTTTCTGGCAAAGATCCTGAATACATTCACTTTTTTTTTCTTCCCAATTTAACAGGCTCTGTGACAGCACCCTTAGGATGGAAGCAAATAAGTTTAGAGTATTAAATGGCAATAAGAAACATGACAAATACTGCTAGTTCCATCTCTGAAAACATGTCCCATTTGTAAAATAAATAAGTATCCAACTTCAGGTGCTGTTGGAGATAAATGTAATAAAAACACTATGAAGGACTTAATCCAATTGAAGAACATTTAACTACATGCAGGTGTTATGCTATACATTACATGAAATCCAGAGTGTGCCATTCCACATTTATAATGTTACAATAGGGGAAAAGAAAAATATAAATTTCTATTTAAGGTCCAGTGAGATAAATTCTATAAGGCAACAAGGAGCTTTGGGGAATCAGAAGGCAGAAACATTAATGCAATTTAGAAGACCCTCCCTATGTTTTTTCTCTACATTTGCTGATAATTGCCCACCTCCATTCTTAGACCTGCCCCAGTTTACTGTTAAAATATAACTAATCCAGAAAATATATCATAAGCTTCAATTCCATAGGATAATGATAAGGTTTTTGTTGTTGTTGTTGTTTTGCTAATTCTAAAATATAACCAAATATGGGCTGCAAAGTACCCTAGAGCCCTTATATCTCTATTTCTCAAATCAATCCAGTTAAAAATAAGTGATCAGCTGGGCGCAGTGGTGTATGCCTGTAATCCCAGCGAGTCAGGAGGCAGAGACAGGAGGATCATGAGTTCAAAGCCAGCTTCAGCAAAAATGCGGCGCTAAGCAATTCAGTGAGATCCTGTCTCTAAATAAAATACAAAATAGGGCTGGGGATGTGGCTCAGTGGTTGACTCTCCCTGAGTTCAATCCCCAAGACCCCCCACACACAAAAAAAAGTGATCACCTGGGTTCTCATTCCACAAAGTGTTAGGTGTTTCAACAAAGGCTTTTATATCCTCCTGGGCTCTTGACAAGTGCTTTCTCCAGAACTGAATCTCATCTTCTGTACTGTTAAGAAATGTCCACTAGGACAAATTGGTGACCAAGTGTCCCACATAGAATAAACTCACCACTGTAATACACTGCTTCACCACCATATCAACAATTGTCAATAAACCAGGGCTTGAGCACTCTATTTTGCATCAACCTGGGTACTCAAGGTAGTTCCTCGGGCTAGTGTACAGAGTTCTCCAAGTTCTGTGAATGCAAGTTTCTCCACATAGCTCTCCAGCACCAAGGCTAGCTCCAGATGACCTCACACCAAGCCAGTAGGAGACAGGGAATCATTTTCATCACTCAAAGCTACATTTTTAAGTATTATTTTATTCTCATAAGGGAAGACAATCTTTAAAGTACCTACGTTCATGGTTTGACTCAGGTAGGTGGAACATTTGGTTAAATGAGGCAACTTATTAAGAACTCTTGTCTTCTCTTCCCTTGTAGTATAGATTCTGATTTTCTTATACCTTTTATCTGAAGGGAACAATGTTTTACATTGTCTCAATAAAGAATAAGAATTCATTTTCCTAGTTTTCTTCATACAACTGACATAAGCTAGAACTGTCCAATGACTTTAGCAAATTGTAAGAGAGGGAAAAACTTATATAAAGTACATTCACTATGAATGTTTTGACTAATAAGGTTGCTACCTAGTTAGCTCATTGTGCCTTGTGAATGTTATTTCAAGTTGAGAGCTGAAACTAAACTTTAGGCTAGTGATGATTAAATTTACATGTCACTTTGACTAAGCCAAGGGACATAGATAGCTTGTAAAATATTATTTCGGGTGCATCTGTGAGAGTGCTTCTAGAAGAAATCAGCATTTGCATTGGTGAACTGAGTGGAAGCAGTTGCCCTTCTCAGCAAGGGTGAGCATCATCTAATCTGATGAGGGATAAATAGCACAAAAAGGCAGATGAACAGGGAATCCTTTACTCTGCTTGACCTAAGACATCCCTTGCTGCTTTGGACATTTATATTCTTGATTCTAAAACTTTAGGACTCAGATCAGGACTTAAACCATGCCTTCTCCAACCTCACTTTTAGACCTTCATACTTTGACTAAATTATACCACAGGTTTTCAAGGTTCTGCAGCTTGCAGATTGCAGACCACAGTAATTTTTGGCCTCTGTAGTCATGTGAACCAACTGATATTTTAAAGTACCAGTACGCTCTACAGCTGCTCTGTGTGCATTCCTGTTTTTTTTTTTTTTTAAATTACTGCCTATTTACAGAACCAGTGTGCTATCTGGAAGGTTTGTTCTAGAGAGAATTTTAAAAACCAAATCAGAAGTAGAGAGCTCTCATATATTCAGAATTCTCACAATTTTGTCTTAAGAATCTTAGAAATCTTAGTGATTCACTAAATTGCAGTGTCCCTGAAGCAGAGCTATCATTCCTGAGACAATGTGCTAGATGAAAGAATTTACCTGAGTAGGTTCATCAGCATAGCTGCTCATTTAAAATTGCATAATATTCAATATATCATATAATATGTACATTGTAAGACTCATATGAATATTGAACTCTTTTTTGCTACTGAAAACTAAAACATTGCCTAATACCTGAAAAAATACCTTCAAGAAATATTTGCAGCAAAATACAACAGACACTAGTATGGCAGTATGTATAAACATGGATGTGTAACCAATGTGATTCTGCAATCTGTACACGTGGTAAAAATGGGAGTTCATAACCCACTTGAATCAAACGTATGAAATATGATATGTCAAGAACATTGTAATATTTTGAACAACCAATAAAAAAGAAATATTTGCTACCTGATTGAATGAATTGGAACTGGATATAAAATGTGGAGGGGCAAAGAAAATTGTACATATAATGTGTAGTTCCTTTCAGCTAGAATTAGGGAGTAGGAGTTCAGGAGATAGAAATTTAGGGTGAGGCTAGTCCAAAGAAATGCCTAAATAAGAATAATCCATGATGGTTTGTAGAACATAATGGAACCTGTTTTATTTATGAATAGTGAAAAATTCTGTCTCTGTCAAATCTACAAAGGAAAAAGAGTGGTCATATACACCAATTTTGTAACATTTCTCTTTAGAACATCTCAAGACATCTAAAACCTGATGTGGTTACAGTTAGTTTATTTTCCCTATGGCTTGTTCTGTTCCTTCTATGCAGGGAGATAAATAATGAGAGCTGCTTTTAAAAACATGGAGTTTACAAGGAATGTAAGTGCACTTATTGATTAAAGAGGAAAATAAGTGTAAGATATATTTTATTGATATTTCTAGAGAAGAAAGGATTTTTTAAAAAAAGAAAAGTAAACATTTCCCAGGGTAACAAAAGACTACACTTAAAAAGTCAACGAGTTTAGGAAAAAAGAGAAGGAAAAAATCAGAAGAGAACCTGAAGGAAGAGCAGTAGTTAAATATTTTAAAGGTATAGCAGGATTGCTTATAATTTAAATTCTTAAATTGATGTGCAGATATAAATAATGGAATATGCTGAAAATAGCAGCAAAAAATGTACTGAGCTTTGTAAAATGTGTTCCTATTTCATTCATTTCTTCTTTTATTTACCCACAAGAAGCCAAGCCCATGCTAGATTATAGGAAGATGGGATTGATCCCTGAGTTCACAGAGGCCTCCCTCAGAGGCACACTCTACAATAAGTAATTCTACAATTCCCTATTTAATCACAATGTGTCACGAGCTGTGAAAGAAGTACATGGTGCTGTGGGAATATTTAACTAGAAGATCCTAACCTAGACCCATGAGATTATGAAAAGCATCTCTAAAAAGCATCATTTTAATATGTCAGCAATCTGTGGATGATTATATTGTAGTTGTGTACTGTGCCACTTCCCACTATACTGCTTGACTTTTTTTACATTTATGAATTATATATCATTAGTTCTTAACAATCATCTGTAGACCAAACATCTACAAGTGATAGTTACTCTCCAAGGACTGCTGAATGAGAAAGGACAACTGGCTCCGCTTCTGTCTCCCTTTCTTCTGAGAAACTGAGAGCTGTTCTTTTCATTTCTTTTTATTGCAAGGGATGGAAAATACTAAATAAGCATTGACAAGAAAAGCATGGATCATAGAATAGGATAATAATAACAAAAGTAATAATAATATGGCTCACTTGAGTATTGATTATGCACCAGGCACCATTCTAAATGCTCTGCACCCAAAAAACACTTTAAAGGAGTTTCAATTAATGAACTTCTAGAAATTTTAAGATGATCATAATTTGAGCTGGTCACAATTTCTTCAAATTATATTAAAATACATAAAAGTACAATTACTTATATTCTTAAAGCTGGAGAAATTAGTTCTAATTGTTTGTTTTTTACCAAAATATCACCAATATATAAATTCTAATATAACAATTTAAGATAAATTTTATTTTTTTCTCTCATAAAATTTTACTTTAATAAATGTCAATGTCTGTTTTTCAAAACATAACAAAGAAATTAACCTGAGGAGGCATAGATTTGGAAGAAGAATTTTAAAATGAAGCATCATGTAAAGAAAACAATTTTTGTTTTCATTTCCTCTACTGAGTTTCTTTGGCTTGAACATATTCTTAATGCAAATTGACATCATTTACACTGTTATCTGTTGTTTAACATGCTCCCATTATGTTTAGTGGTGAATGACCCTCCATATCCTCACACAATTATTTGCTATTTTAAGAAACCAGCATTTGGTGATTTATCAATTGTGAGGTTTTTTTTTTAAATTAACCCATTTTTACACAAGATGCCTAACTAAATCAGGTAGGAATCTCTGTACCATATAAAGAAACAGTAGTCCAGATGTGCCATCCAAGTACTTAACAGACCCTTCTAGTCAAAAGTTAGGAATTAGTATATGAAATAATCTTATATACCTGTATTCATTGTTCAAATAGTTGGTTCTGAGTTTGAGAAGACCATGATAAGTATTCATTTTATCAAACAAACTTAGGTAAAAACATTTTTCTTCTGAATCAAATCAGCACTTTTCATATAAAATAGATAATAATTTACTTAATTAGGATATAGCAATTTTAATATGATTTTGTAGTGTAGTTCATTGCTTGTTTTCAAAATCTCATTTTCTGATTTTCTACAGATTGGCTTGCCATCTTACAAGTCATTCTTTTTCAAAACTTTCTTAATACTTAGAGTATCTTTAGTCCTTGGTTGATTTAGTAACATATATGAAGATAGCTAAGCATATCTTCAACTCAATAAGACTGCATTGTAAAATGTATCTTTAATGACCTTTAGTACCTTTTTAAAGGGATAGTGAAAATGCTACTTTGCCTTTACTATTTGCTGCCACAGTCTAGAAAGGTCTCGCATAAGGTCCCAAAGATTAATCCATAAATGAAACAAATCCAGGATACTACATTCTAAAAGCATTTACTTTGAGATATATAAAATATGAATTAGAATTTGTTTTTGACGATGTATAAAGATAATGTGATAATTGAAATTCATAACAAGACACTATAAAGTTTCCCTTGTAGTTTTAAAACTGGAAAAATAATACCTGATCAATGGAATTTTTAATGTACTTTTCCTCTTATTAGTCTTGTGTTACATGATTTGCAGCTAGGCTGGAGTGGACAAGTCCAGAACACTGTTAATTAAAGTTATATTGAATACAAAGATTAGAAATAAAAGCAAATGCTTTTTGAGAATAATTGGCTTTTGCTTTCGATTTTGTAATCTTCAAAGGTAAAAAACACTGTTGTTAGAGTTAGTTTGTACTCATAAATGTCACTGACCTATTAGTTGGTACATTTAAAGAAAAATAAAACTTATTTCACCAAACAGCTGCTCCAATTGAACCACTCAATGTTTTCAAAGGTTAACAAATCCAGGAGGAAATATAAATAGGATTATCTAAAGTAGTTTTCCTTTAACTTTTTCCTGTGAGCTTTTAGATAACCAGTGTCTTATACTGCATATTTATTGTTTTGTTTCTTTTCTTTTTCCCATGTCAGTATGCATATAGACTTCCTCCAAAAGGTTTTGAATCTTGGGAGATTTGCATTTATGTTTTTCTTTGCTGCAAAGCTCACTGGTGCTCCTTAGTGGTACAGTAGTTGATTTTAGCTTAGTGACTTTTGCTTTTTGTGTTGCATTGTCTGGGAATCAACTAGACTACTCTAATTCACTAAACATAACTTATTAATCAATATAATGGACTCTTGAGGCATAAAAACTTGAAAGCAATATGCTAGAATGATAAAGATTATTTTTAAGCTAAGGAGGAAAAAAAGTTTAGTTATGTAAAAGCTAAAAGACAAAGATAATTAAAACCAGCAGATTTCAGGTTACAGATGGACTGAATTCACTCCTACACAGAATGACACAAGTTATTCTGAAACTACTACTTTATTAGTAGTATGAGTGCAGAACAACCTCAACATTCAGTTGTTTAAGACATCCGTGTATTTAACACAAGATTCAGTTAGTCAGTAATTTAGAATGTATGGGAGCCCTCTTCTCAACCCATCTAGTACAATGACATTTTATTTTCTGAGTACTTCTAATAGTTGCCCTCTAGATTTTATGATACTGTGACTTAAGTTAAAATGTTGCATTACATCTTACTGTGACAATTTTGGTGAGTTATTTTTTTTAAGTAATCAATGAAATACCCTTCCAAACATCTTCTTGCTTCTACAATGCTAGGATTTCTGATGATTTAAGATATGAAAGAAGACAATGGAACTATACTTTGAAACTACCAAAACCACATGATTTATAAGAATAGTTTCAGTAAGTATTTTTCAGACCTCTACTATATGACTGGTATTATAATCTGGTATTAATAAAGTGAAAGAAATTGTCCTGATCACAGCAGAATTACATTCCCTATTAAAGCTCAAAATTATGTACATATGAAATTATTAGTCAAGTAAGAAAAATGTGCTTTATCTATTTATATATTTTATATGAACATATTCTTCTATTATAGCACTGCAGATCATGAGTCACCTTAGGAATATCATAATGCCCAATAAAGTTTAAATGTAAGGCAAACAAGAAATGTAAAAGGAATCAAAGTTGGGAGAAAAATATTTTAGGAAATATTTTCAGGGAAAATTACACCAAGGAGCCAGGACCTGAAAGGAGTCTGTAATGGTCTTGAAAGTTGGGACAATTATTAAAGTAGTACTTCTCTATTCCAAGTCCACTCTTCCAGTTGTTGAGAGTTAGAACTCTACAAACCCATTCTTCCTCTTCAGTTTTCTCCTTGGTAGGCTCTGCCAAAGGGGTTTTTTACAGGGATACTCAAGGTATTAAGCTGGCCTGCCTCTCCTTTGGCTCCTGAAGGTGCCAGTCCAGCAATTTGTTCAATGACAGCAATTCCTCTCACAGTGACATTTGAATGCAGTGAACAAATTTTCCAGCAGGATCAGATGTACCAACATCATTTGGCTGATGGCCCCAAAGTTCTGGGCACCTTCTCTGAGTTCAGAAATGCACCTCTGCTCAGGTCTTTCCCAGAATTCTGGTCTCAGATCCCTGGTGTGCCTCTTGCAATTAGTACCTTAAAATCCTTTCAGTTGTTTCTGTTATCTAGTTAGTTTTACTTCTACAAAATCATTTCTTATATTAAGTTACCTATGATCAAAGAATTGTCATGGTGTCTGGCTGTTGTCAATGGGAATGACCAAGCAATGGACATTCCTGGTAGAGACCAGCAGGCCTATCATTTCAGGACATACTTTGAAAATGATTTTCTTCTTATAAGACATTGGCAGCCTTAGCTCTGCGACTCAGAACTGGTCACACATGACCCTTTCCTGAGAAACCAGAGGACCACGTGCATATGAGATGGGTCAAGTATATAGGAGAGAGTCTGAGGAAAGAATAGGAGTAGTTCTCTAAAGCTTTCAGGGAATGATTACAAAAGTGGATTTATTTAAATAGGCAACATGTATTAGGGAATGATGCAAAATATGCATGGATAATTAAAGGCAGACTATCTTAAGAATTGCTGCCTTGATAAATACTACCATGGTGTTACAGTAAAGAAATGTTTGAGTATCTATGTGCACTTATTTAATAATTATCACATATAAGTTACCATTCTTATTTTAAAGGTACACTGAATATAATTGTTGGTTTATATGCTTGCTGAAATTTATATTGCTTTGCATATTATTTTACTTTTAACGATCTTAAAAGTGCTTTTTGCAAGACAACTAATCCAATATCTTGATTTTAAATTTTACTGGAGTAATATGTATGGTAAATTGATGATTACAAGATACCTAAGTAACTGTTAGAGGGTAAGAAGAGCTAGTTTAATATTGTTACCAGACTCATCAAAGCTCACTTTATAGAAATGTAGCACAGCTGTGAAATGTTAGAGAGTAGTGTGTCTATTTTTCAAAAATAGTACTCAATAATAAAACAAATGAAATGTTCTATTTAAAGAAATATAAAGCTTTGCAGGGCCATAGAGAGAACCAGGCATAGTGGACTACCTGGCAATAAAAATAATATCTAACACTTATGGAATACATAACATGTTCCAGGCAATATGTTAAGTGTGTTGTGTGGTCTACTTGATTCAGTCTTCATAAACATTTGGCAGAAATGGAATTATTGTCCTCACATCACAGCAGAGGAAATGGTTCTTTGAGATTTAGTAATGTGTATATTCAAACCTACTCAGGCTGCAGAATTCACCCTTAACAAGTAGCCCTTACCTAGAAAGAGCTTAATTAACATGTACCTGCATACAACAGAATGAATCTATGCAGAAAAAAATTCTGCTCTCTGCCTACCCAATAATGTGCATTTTATATTATCTGCCATATATTCTGAGCCCATCATCAGTATAATTTTATTCTAAACAAAGAAAATAATGATTATAGTAAAGTGGATTTTCAAAATCAGTGAAAGTACTAAAATTTGGTGAGCACAGGGTTGCTGTGTTTCTGGTCAATTAGTTGCTCGGCTACCTTGTCACGGGGTGTAGAGACGCGGAATCAACACACACACTCCAGGATCTGGTGAGAGAACTGGCTGGAAACCCACTTCAGTTCATTGTCCAGTAGCTCAGTTTATTTTTGGAATGCATACAATTGTTATAGGGTTCGAGTGGGGTGTGTCCATCAATCAAGCAAGATAGTATCTATAAGCCAATCATCTTATGCCTAATGTAACCACACTATGAGGATGCTCTAAATATTGCTATCATCAGGAAGGGACTTTGTCCCTAAGGGAGGGGGCTTCTAAGTTAGAAGTTTCATGCCTGAAACTCCTGGCTATCAGTTTCCTGGCCTGGCAGCTTGGCAACACTAACCACAAGTGTTAAGGATGTGGTTTCACTAATGGCTCACTAGAGCAGAGCATCCCATCCTTCAGGCGTTCCTATCAGGACTGAACGAGTGTAGATTCTTCAAGCACTCCTAGCTGCTCATAGCTGCTGGCTGCTAGCTGTAAACTGAAAGTTATTCCAACACAGATTATTACAACTGAAAGAACGATCAAGGCTAGTCGACTTCAGAGAAAATGCTTGTTTATTGAGGCAGCTCTGCATATTTATAGAGCCGGGGATGGTCTGACAGTTATGACAGTTTAATGGTTGAAGAGTTTGACAGTTGGCATCGGGTGCTTTCTGATTGGTGGGTAAGGGTCACGTGAGTCATCAGGGATAGTCTGATTGGCGGGTAAGGATCATGTGATCCAGCAGGGCTAGTCTGATTGGTGGGTAAGGATCATGTGAGCCAGCAGGGCTAGTCTGATTGGTGGGTAAGGATCATGTGAGCCAGCAGGGCTCACCATTGGATGGCTCTTCTTGGGAGGACAGGGAAGTTAGTCTTTAGAGCTGGGTGGACTCCCAACAACAACTACCAGTACATTGCTTTCACTTTTGGTAAGTAATACAACACAAGGTTTTGTGAGCTATGAGAATTTTGAGAATCATATTTTAAGAGGGGAAAAAGAGTTGGTTCTTATAAATAACTTCATAAGTGATTTGTCTTATTTGAAATTACTGACTTCATAATTAAAAATTTTAAGGCATTTAAAAAAATCAAAACCTGTCCATACATGGAATATAGTACTTGTACATATATCATTTGCACATGCATGCATTTATACCTACGCAAACACATATATTCATAGATATTAGAGTTGAAAAGAAGTACCCCCAGGATCACCTACTCTTGCTCCTTCTGGTTTGCACATTTCTCTTATCTAGTTCATAGTTCAAATGGTATGCACAAAGTTTAGCCATAATCATCAATAAAAGACTAAAATATTTTACAGGTAGGTGGTAAATAATTATAGACACTGCGTCTACTTTACTGGGGGTCTCCAACTCTACCTCTGTGACCAGGTTGCCTTGGTTCCTGCCTTAAGACACTTGCAGAGCTCCTTGGGATCCAGCAACTAAAAAGTGAATCCAAGATACAGAAGGAAACCTCCTGAATGCTATTCCTGCACACAGGTTGATCAATATTTTTAATACCACCCTGGCTAAGGCCCAAGTAGAACCCAGATCTTCAGTGCCAAATCCAGAGACTTTCTTTATCTGACTTTCAGCCTTTATAAAATGTTAGTATTTTATTGGAATTCAAATAGAGTTCTGCATTTGTACTGCAAAAGAGTAGCCTCAGATATTTAAAGGACACATTCTCCTCTTCCATAGAGACTTAATTCCATTTTATTTAGTCTATCTATATGGTAACATTTTCTCTGCCTCATTGCACAGTTTATTGATGCCAGTGTAAATCCTATGCTCTTCTGCTTCAAATTACTTTTCTCTTCCAATATTTTATATACTCTTCTGAATTCATCCAACTATTTTCCTATTATTGCTCACTCTTCTCTTTTTCCTTTATGATAGATTTTTCCTGAAACCATGTGATAATCTGCAAATTACATCCTACGGTCAGTTTAAAGACTTGCATATCTAACTTGTTTTTTCTTTTTTGGATATTATTTCAATCACGTATTGAAACTTAAAACATTTAACTTAGTAAATCGTGAAAAAATAACTTAATAAATAGTATCAAAGTTTTGTGTACAACGGTTAGCAGCCAAGCACTTATAAGAGCTCATTATTTATTATAAGCATTTAAGTGCATTCATGCAGTTTCCAAAAATGAAGAGAACTGCCTAAGTTTCATTGGCTTACTTAATTTATATATGATTCATTTATTTAGCCAACTTGCTTTATTTTGTTTTACTTCCTAACATCAACCAATGTAACAATCACACATCAAGGAAAAAGACCAAGTAGAGAGGTGAAGAATCTCAGGATTGGCTCATCTAACTACTTGCTTATTTATGGTAGACTAAATATTTAAAGGCATAGCTCATGAAGAGGGCTTGCCTCATTATCTGCATCTGACATTCATGTCTAATATTGGTTATAAACTATTAATAAAGAAATTATCAGCAAAATTTAGAAGAGATGGAGGATTTTATGTATATTATGTATATTATATATATAGTAATGTGTAAAGTGGCTTAGTATGTTAATCTATTAAAATAATACAATATGGTATTTTCTGTGATACATATGCCTATTGAAAATTAATCAAAGTTTCCGAAAAGGTAAAGAGTAGTCTGAAGTAGTAAAACAATAATAATAACACTTGTTAGCACAGACTTACTGTCACATGGATCAATATGTTTTATATGGATTTTCTAATTTTTTTTTCATGTTAACCCTTACTAATCATAACTATTATTAACCCCATTTTGCAGGTGAAAAAAATGAGAAATAACAAGTTCTCACTGAAAGCAATGGAGAAACTTTGACTTCTAAACCTAAACTCTTTTATTACTACACTACATAATTAATTCCCATTAAAATTCTGGGAGCAGAGGTGCAGGCCTGTAATCCCAGAGGATCAGGAGGCTGAGACAGTAGAATCAGGTGTTAAAAGCCAGCCTCAGCAAAGGTGAGGTACTTAGCAGCTCAGTGAGACCCTGTCTCTAAATAAAATATGAAATAGTGCTGGGGATGTGGATCAGTGGTTGAGTGCCCCTGAGTTCAATCCCCAGTACTCAAAAAAGAAAAAGAAAAAAAAATACTCTGAGAAAAGCAAAGATCTATAAAAGACAAGCAAAAAATAAGTAATAAAGGATTTAAAACATATTACTAGAGTAGACTTCTTAATCACAAAGGAAGAATGTAATAGAATGAGAATAAAAAGAGGGGAAAAATGAAAAGAAATTGACAAAATGACTATAATAAGACCTTTACCTATTAACTATCTTAAATGTAAATGGCTTACATTTTCTAAATAACAGACATAGAGGGGCCTAATAGATTTTAAAAAATCAAGACAACTATATATTGCTTACAAGAAGCTCATGTCACCTCCTAGGACACACATGGAATAAGATATACCATGAAAATGGAATCTCTCAGAAAGCAAGAGTAGCCATATTTATATCAGATAAAATGTTTTAAATCAAAATCAATAAAAAGAGACAAGGAAGGTCACTATATAATGACATAGAGGTCAATTTGGGAAGAGAAAATAACCATTGTAAACATATATGCACCCAATGTCAGAACACCCAAATATATAGAATAAATATTAATAGACCTAAATAGAGAGATAGCTCCAATACGATAATTGTAGGGGACTTTAACTTCACACTTACAGCAACAGACAGATCACCCAGACTAAAAATCAACAGACATGACAGAGTCAAATTTTACTCTAGACTGAATGGACCTAACAGATATCAACAGAACATTCCATCCAACAGCTAAAGAATGTACATTCTTCCCATTAGTACATGAAGGATTCTGTGGATGTATCATGTGATATGCCATAAAGCAGCTCTCAACAGATTTTTTTAAATTGAAATCATATCAAGTATCTTTTCCAATTAGAACACAATAAAACTAGAAATCAATGACAAGAAAAATTTGAAAACTATACAAATAAATAGAAATTAAACAACTCACTCTTGGAAAACCACTGGATTTAGGAAGAAATCAAGAAGAAAAATTTTAAAATCCTTGAAGTAAATAAAAATGAAGACATGACATACCAAAATATTTGGGCTATTCCAACAGTAGCACTAATGTGAAAATTTATAACAATCAGTGCCTACATCAAAACAACAGAAAGATCTCAAACAACCTATTATTAATCTCAAGAAACTAGAAAAACAAAAACAAACCAAAACCAAAATTAGTAGAATGAAAGAAATAATAAAGATTGGAACAAAATAAAATAAGAGACAAAAATTTAAAAATTAACAGAATAAAGAATTTGTTCTTTGAAAAGACAAAAAAAACGGCAATCCTGCTAGATTAAGAAAAAGAAGGTTGATTGAGGGCTACTAATTTATAGTTAGATAAGAGTACAAAGTTCTGTTGTGCTCTTGCACAGTGGAGTGACTATAGATAATGACAATATATTGTATATTACAAATAGCTAAAGATTTTGAATGATATTTCTATAAAGAAATGATACATGTTTGAGGAGATATATACATAAATTCATATAAACATTGCTTATTCATGTATTGGAACCTCACATGATACCACATTTATGTGTATAATTTTCATGTTTTATGTATGGGATTAAAAAATTAATGTAATTGTAAAAATAAAAGCTGGTGAGACAAGTAGTATTTTGGAATTTTTTTTATGCAAGACACTGAGTTTAGGTGGTTATGGATTGAATTGTGTCTGTCCAGACATGTTTCAATTTTTACCAACACTTCATACCTCCAAATATGAACTTATTTGGAAATAGGGCCATTGCAGATATAATTAATTAATAGAAGGTTCAACTGGGATATAGAAGGACCTTATTCCAATGCAAGGACAATAAGAAGAGGGCAATTTGGGTGGGGGAAGCTATGTGAAAACATAGACAGAGCTGAAGGGCACAAGGAAGAATTCTCAGAGTCTTCAGAAGTAACAGGGCCCTGCCAAAACCTTAATATGGGGCGTCTCTCCTGCAGAATGGGAGAGAATGAATTTTTATTCTTTTGAGTAGCATTTGGTGGTACCTTGTTACTGTGGCCCTAGGAACTAGGAGAGGTACTAAGGTTTTTGCTAAAGGTTATGGTTTCATAAGTGGCAATTACCAACTTACTGATACTAAATAAATGAAAATCTAGGCTTATCCTGAATTTTTCAAATGAATGAAATGAGGCATTTTTAACTGCCTAACAACTCCTGCTGATACTCAAACCATTGCCTATCATCACCGCACCTTACAGCATATGCACCATCTGTTCCATTCATAAGATACATGTGCTATAATTGAAGCTAATCCATCCCCTAGGTCTCATGTCATCTTGCCTCTAGCATTTCTCTCCACTTCCGACATGTTCATTTGCCTCCTTTATTGGCTCACTAAATGTGTAAGGATGCTCCTATTGTTCCCACATTTAAAAACAACAACCAACCAACCCAAGTGGCCTTGACTCCACATTTTAATGTCTTTACTAATGCGTTATAATTATTTATAATAGTGGGGTTCTTTTAACACATTCATAGATGTACGTGACATAATTTGCTCCACTTGAAACCCGACTACTTGATGTTTCCCTCCTTTTCTCCCTCTTCCTCATCCTCTTTCTTTTATCTATTGGACTTTCTTCCATTTGTTTATTTTTTAGTAATTGGTGCATAGTGGTTATATATAAATGCAATTTATTTTGACATGTATGCATGCACGTAGCATAATTTTGATACATTTAATTTCTCAGTTCTTCCCTTTTCTGAGCTCTCCTCCCTGCCTCTCAATGCCCTTTCTCTACTCAACTCTTCTCCCTTCTATTTTCATGAGATCTCCCCTTCATGAGATTCCTGACTTCTCTCTAGAAAATATTCAACCTTTGCATTCTTTGGACTCAGCTTTTTGTGCCAGCTACTGCCCCACTTCCTTGGGCTTTGAGGCAAAATGTCTAATCAGAGTTATTTATAATATCACTGATTAGAATTCTTTTTCTACCGTTTTCTCTTAAAACCACGAATTCATTTCACCACTCCCCTGAAACTTCTCCACCAAGGCCACCAGAGACCTCCATGTTACTTAAGCCCAAGATCACTTATTTGTTTGTGTGGTCACTCACCTGAATTAGATAGTTGTCACTGTCATGAAACACACACTTTCTTAATGCTACAACCAAACTATCAGAGAGTGTTGATTTTTGTCCTAGGCCACTGATGGCTTCTTGTTTTCTCTTGTTACTTTCTCTTTTCTTTTACCTCTTCAGGTTGAAAGGCCTCAGAACTCCAGCCTCAGTCTTTTTCTGTTCTCTGTCTTTAAGACTCTTTTCTTGGTCTCATCCATATGCCAATACCTCCCAATTAATAGCCAAACTGACACCCTCCCTTTATAACTTCTCTCCTGAACTCTAGCTTCTCACATCAACTGCATCTACCACTGTTTTCTTCAAGTTTATTCTCGCAGTAGCCAGAGTGATCCTTCTAAATGGGAGTCAGATCATACCAGTGCTCTGCACAAAGCCTTATCATTTGACATAGAATAAAAGCCAAAATCCTTGAAATGACCTACAAATAACCCCTTTCTCTGAATTCTTCCCCTCCTGCCATGCCCCCAACTCTCCCTTTGCTCTGCTGTTGCACACTGGCTACCCACCGTTCCTTTATTGATTATTCCAAACTCCCATTTAGAGCTCTCCTCTGACTTTTTCCTGGAAACGCTCTTTCCTCAGTTATTTGCTTTGCTTACTTCCACACATCCGTCACATCCTCACTCAGATCTCACCCACGCAGTGAGGCCTTCACTAAGACACCCTGTTTTATATGGCAAGCTGCCTCTCTAATCCTGTCTCTGACTTGATTCTCCCACCCTCAATTCCCTGCTTCATGTTTCCCTTCCATCATCACAATTTAATGTGTGATGCAATTTATTTATTGTTTTATTTTTAACCTGTCCTCTAGAATGTAAGCTCCCAAAGAGCAATGTCCCTGAGCTTTTGTGCCCATGGTTATGTCAGTATCTGTTTGGCATATACTTTCTGCACAGAAAAAATTTGCTGAATGAAGGAACTATATTCAGTGATGTTCCTATCACGGGACATAATATTTTTGTTAAAACTCTTTTTTAGTTCATATATAAGAGTAAAGAATCTTACAAGAAATATTGACATTTCTAAGGGCTTATACTCGCCTACTATTTTATGTCACCTGGGTGGAAATAATTATTGAAAAAGGAATATAGCAATCATAGAAATTTTTTATAAATAGATTTTGGTTTATATTATCCTCTTGATTCTCATGAAGTGAATGAAAGATTTTCCCTTAGGTCATTTGTCTGTTATTAAGTGAAAAATAAAAAGGCAGTTGTTCTGTTCGGCATCCTGTATTCCTCACTGCAGTTCATAGCACAATCAATACTGATTTACATTAATGCACTACTTATTGCCTCTACCAAATGAGCCTCCGAAAGTTTCCTCTGAATAAATTGGAAAAATGGTAATAAATGTTCAGCAAATCTCAAATCATAATTGGATAGCTGTGCCCCCAACTGGTAAAAAATTGTATGAGGTGCTGAGTGCAATCTTATTTATTGATTTCCTTCATTCTAGAGTTAGTTGGTGAAGGGCAAAAAGAGGAACGGTTAAATCAAAATGTTGAAATGTTGTGATTTATTAATAGAAAGACTATGTCACATCTCTCTGCACACCTTCAGAATTGTTTATTTGTCCTTAATGCATTTTCAGAACGTGCTTTTACTTGGGAAACCAAAATGACCACCCAGCCACTTTTCAATATATTTTTCCCTCAGATCTTTTCAATGAAAAAGCGGGGGGAGGGGTGTGCATTTACTTTATGTATTATGACTTGGAGTAATGTATCTAATACATGATCAGATAATTAGAAGTATCTGATGTTTTCCTCTAATCTTTATTTTTATGAATTTTAATTTCTAACATGGAGTAATTTACTTGGAGACAGATTTGGCAACAAAAAGCATTCAGATTTCAGTTGATAGGTGCAGTACCAGATAACTAAAAAAGCAATCAGGCAACTATTTTTCCAGAGGCTCATAAACTTTGGTGTGTAAAATTTGCTTTTGCTGCACTTCCAAAAGTTGGAGACAGACATATATTTATATAGACTTCTTAGTCCCTTGTTTCATGGGAATTTTCTTGAATTTTATGTGACCTTGAATTTAGAATTTCAGATCCTCTAAGTATTTGAAACATATTGAGCCACCAGTAAAATTCAAAACTGAGATGGCTCTGGACAATAAAGTAGTACCATACTTCAATCCAAGCACTCATTCAGATGAGTTTCTGTGTAGGGCCTTTGGAGAGTATGTGCAACTGACCCTTATGTTTAGTCTGTGAATAGGTTGTTTTATAATAGAATAACCTTTATATCATTTTGTTCTTTGCAGGACTCACTTATATTCAGACACTACAAAGACTTTTAAGATAAATTTAAAATATGATTATATTAATTAAAGTTGATAGTGGCAACTTTTGCAGCAGCATTTCTTTTGGATGTGTCTATTAAATGTACTAAATTGGGGAATCAAAATAATGTATATTATCTTGGTCTTTAGAGCTGCTCTAACAAAATGCCATAGACTGGGTTACTTGCAAACAATGGAAATGTATTTCTCACAGCTCTGGAGGCTGTTAGGTCCGAGATCTGGGCACTGGCAGATTCTGTGTCAGGTTACTACTTCCTGGTTCATAGTGCTGTCTTCCATCTGTGTGTTCACATAGGAGGAGCTAGGCAGCTCTCTTTGAACTCATAAAGATGCTAATTCCATTCATGAGGATTCCACTTCCATGACCTAATCATCTACCAAAAGGCCCACATCTTGTTACCATCACATTGGAGAATGCAAATTTGGGGGAAACATAAATATTTAAACTATAGTGCATATGTGTACATGTGTGTGTATATATATGTGTGTGTGTGTGTGTGTGTATCTGGGTGTGTATAATATATGTGTGTGTCTGTATGTGTAATATAAATATATATGATCTACAGTTTAACTTAAAGTCATCTACACTTGAGAGAAATTTCTCTACTTTCACTTATATACTCACACTAAAACACCCCATTGAATCAGCTCTTACTTGTAAGCAACCTGGTTATCATATGACCAAGCAGCAAACTCTTTGTCCTGTGTCCCTCACATGGAGAGCTGAACAAGACACCATGAATTTGATGCCTTAAAGTTTCTGGAGAGAAATTTGAGATATTTACTCAAGCAGGAAATGTCCTTGGATTTCCCATTAGAAGGAAATGGGAAAATATCACTGTATAACATGATTAGCAACTTAGAATATGGTGTTCCAAGTGACAAAAGGCCTGAATTCTTCTTAATATTTAGAAAATAGTACTGCTTTGTTTCTTTTAAATTTATGGAGCAAATATAAATATGGATTGAGAAACTTTGAAGGATGAATGTGTAAAACAGAAAAGGCAGAGATACAACACCACTAAGAATATTATAAAAGTTACGGTGAAGCAGGAGACTGGCATTGAGAGATCTGCCTATCTATACAAAATAAAAGGGGAATAAACTCCAAGATAACATAAGACAGGACCTTCTAGGGGTTGATTTCCATGTAATTAAATTTGATTATGGTTCTTGTTTTCAACAGAAATTCACTCAGATGCAAAACAGTGTGAAGATGGGGAAAGCCTAAATGACTGATCAATGTCCTTCTTCTGCCTTCCCTGAGCAGCAGATCTCTGGGAAGGCCAAATCCTACAGTTTCATATTCATCTAATAGCAAAATAAGAGAGTGGAGTGCTATTTTATTAATTTAAATGTGGATGTTTGTTGTAAATTGAGTCACTCTAAAAATCAACTATCTAATATATAAAGGAAGGGATAAATGACTCTTTTCACCAATGCAAGCCAATCAGAAATGATTTTTCCCATCAAGGTTTTCTATTCTAGACAGAATATGCAGTGGAGAAGAGGAAGAAATATACATTATTAGTGGGAGCAAACTTATTCACTGTTTCTTTTGAATTCTTGTGACCTCAGTTCTGAAGATAATGACCTGTAGGTTAGGGCTGCCTGTTGGGTGGTGGCATGGTCTTTGCAGGACAGCATACCCACCTGTGGAGTCCATTTAACAAGAGGCTGATGCCCTTGGACTCAGCTTTCCTCACTTCTGCAAGTATTTATTTGTATGACCCACTTACATTAGTATAGCTAAGAAGTCTGAATCTTAGAGAGCTATGAAATGCTTGTATGCTTTTTATAAATAGCGCAGGATTTTATTGTAGGTATCAATTCCATAGTTTGGTAAAACTAACTTTAAATATCCATTTACTGGTTCTTTTATCTGAAACATATGTTGTAGAGAGAGGTACTCTCAGGAAGGTGCTTGTCCTGTTACCTGTGACCATCCTGGCCAGAGAAATACTCATTTCTTAATGTGATCATCACTTGTGACCTCCTTGGTGGCCTCTTTAATGTAGATTCTGACTTCATTTAGAGCAAAAGCTACGACTCTTTTTAAAGCTATTCTTATTAGAACCATAGTCAAATCTTTTAAAAATTGAAATCAATTGGGTTATTAATAAATAACTATAATGGAAAAGACAATGTTCTAGGGATTGCCTGGCTAAACAGGGATGAGTGAAATAGAAACCCTATCCTAAAGTCATTGTAGACTTTTTAGAAATTATCATTTGTGTAATCAATCATGCCAAAATCCAGTGGCCTAAAACGATAATCATGCATTACCATTTGAGTTTTTTTGTCAAACAAAAGCTGGACAGGACTTCTGGTCTCTACTGGGCTCTCTTATGTGTCTTTTGTTAGGTGTGGATCAAGCAGGTAATTTGCAGATGTGGTTTATTCTTTCACATGTTTCAGGAGAGTGAGTAGCTATAGTCAAGGTTGGCCTGGACTTAATATCTAGACTTTCTTCTAGCTGGTTCCATGTTCTCCAGTAGGCCAGCCTAGCATGAGGTATAGGAGAGAGAGATAAATTAAGAACACAATGCATTTTTCAGCCTAGTGCCTTGTACCTAGCATGTTGACATTCTTGCCCCTGTCCAAAGCAAGTCAAAGTTTCAAGCTAGATTCAAGCGTGAGGAAATAGGCTCCACCAATTCATGGGCTAGGTTTCAGTGTCACACTGATGCAAGGAGGATGTCTCTCAAGCTCAGGCATGCACTCCATCTACCACCAGGAGAAAGGGCAAGTAAAACAGATTAGAAGAGAGCTGGGTATGGGGCACACCTGTAATCCTAGGGGCTCAGAGACTGAGACTAGAGATTCTCAAGTTCAAAGCCAGCCTCAGCAATTTAGTGAGGCCATAAACAACTTAAATAACTATAATGTATAATATGAGACCCTGTGTCAAAAACTAAAAAAAAAAAATAAAATAGAAAAAGAATGACTGGGGATGTCATCGGCTCTGTGGTTAAATTAAACACCCCTGGTCAATACCTGATACAAAAAAAAAATTGTATCCAATAGACCCTTGACACTTAAGATGCAAATTTTTTTATCACTTGAATGACCTCAAAACATGTGACCATTTGATATTTTGATAGAACATACTTATGAATTTGACAATCCCTTATCTTCCCAGCTGAAGTGTAGGCTCTATGAAGGATGTGGTCTGTCTTATTCATCGCTGGATCTTAAATAACTGAAAAGTACTCAGCACAAAAGAAGTGTTGAGTTAATACATATTGAATGAATTAACTGTTTATAAATGGTCTGCACATAATTTACATTGTATTTACTATTTCTATTATACTCCCTCAAGTGCATATTCTACTGTGAAGATTGCAAAAGAGAAATCAGGGAAAAGGGATGAGGAGAAGCTTCATAAAGGAGATGGTATTTGGAATGTATATTTGAAGGAGAAATAAAATTTCATAAATGGGGTACACTTTTCAGAAAAAGTGAACATTATAAATAAAACCAGGAGAGATAATGGAACTGTCCATAGAAGACTTGTATATAGTCTTCTTTGTGAATTTATTGAGAGAATAATGGGAAGTGAACCTGAGCAGGTACATAAAGGGTCCACCCTAAGTGGGCCTTGTACTGGCCTTTGCAATTCAGTAAACTATGAGCAACCATTTGCAGTCTTTCACCAACAGTAATTTGAACTTCTTGTCAGAAAAATCCTTTGGGCAGCAGTGTGTAGATTGGTAACAACTGGAAAATAATAGAAGGAAAATAAAAGAACTGGAAGAATGGTGTCAAGATTTGAATATTAAA
The DNA here is from genome assembly GCF_052094955.1 of Ictidomys tridecemlineatus. Taxonomy (NCBI): domain Eukaryota; kingdom Metazoa; phylum Chordata; class Mammalia; order Rodentia; family Sciuridae; genus Ictidomys; species Ictidomys tridecemlineatus. The sequence continues at coordinate 23,772,832 of NC_135490.1, forward strand.
GTTTGTGAGATCTTGAATAGATAAGTGAAGTGACTGGAAAGGGGGAAAAAGTTATGAGAAATATTTGGTATTTGAAAAACAGGAAGGGATTGCAAAAAAATGAGATGGCTACAATCTACAATGTCTCATCAGAAGATGTGGGAGACATTAAGTGAAGCTGAGAACTTAGATGTAAAAGTTTCTGAGACTGCCACAGTGTATGCCCATCAACTGATTAGGGTGTGAATATAATATAAAGGGCAGCAGAATTCCAAACTAGACATCTAAGGCACAAAGAACATGAGTTAAGAGCTCAGGCAGCAGAGTATCTTCCTGAAGAAAAAGTTTAATCCCTAAGTATGGAGGTAATCTCAGAGGAAGAAAGAGGCACATGAAAATTATTTCAAGGACAACTACGAGGGAAAACTCTTTAGGTCATAGACAAAGGAAAACATGTTCTTTGTTCTGTAAAAGTCCCTTTGTTATGTTGCTTTGTTTATAAACCATTGTGGTTGATTTGTGATGTACTATATGAAAGATCTTGGATAACCTTGCATGGAATTAGAAATAACTGTGATAATTTGTACATTAGGTCCACAAATATTGGCCAATCATTGTGACAAAAAAAATAATGTGACTAGATTTTAGAAAATTGCCTTTTATTATTCATTTTTTGAGATAAATGGCACCTATTTCTAATTATAATAAAGGTACCAATGTAATAGGAGGTATATTTAGGGAATGATTAATGATGTGCTATTGACTGAAAGCACTGGCTGGAAACACCAGTTGATTATTATTTAATGATTTTTCCAACATTGCTGAATAATTGACACTGATGAGAAGGTGACTCAGAATTGATTTTATGTTGCTTGGATTGGGTTGTTGAAATAACAATAACAATAGCATCTTATTATGTGCACCATATGAAGAAGTAAGTATTTTTAGTAAAGCTTCCTCTAAAGACTTTTTAGTTATTAAATCTGTTATCTCTTTAAAAACATGGCAGGGATTATTATTCTCAGTTTACATAGAAGAAAACAGCCTCATTTTTTCCCTTAAGACATTTTTATAAGTGACACAATTAGAAATAAAACTCAATATAACCGCATTTTGCAGGAAAAGTATAATTACGTTTTACAACTTTCATCATATAAAAATTGCATTGATATACATACAGTTTTACAGGCTATGTTTTATTAATGACTTTATCTTTAAAATTAATTGGTGTTATTTTTAAAGGATCTGCATTTTTAATATGAAAATGGTATAATTGGCAAAGAAATATGGAACTGATTTTATTTTGTTGATATTTTTCCTTAATAGGACAAATAGAGTGTACTAAATGATTGTGCTAGTAGTAATAAATGAAAAAAAAACAGGCATCTTAATTTGTTCTTCTTAAAACAATGAAAGTAAATTCAGATTGTTTAATTGAACTTTTCTCCTCTTCCACTCTTTTTTTAGGTAACTTATATTTCATGTTCACTCTTCCGAACAGCTACTCTTTTGGTACTGTTTAGAGCAGTGCTTTTCAAATTGTAGGTCATAAGCCACGTATTTACTTTGTGATTCATTCCTTTCTTATTATTTCTTTTGGTTATACATAACAATAATATTCATTTGATATAATTTAAAAAGCACAGGGAATATAATTTGCTCAAATTCAGACCCCAGTATTTCCCCTTTCTCTCCTGTTTTTTTCCTTCTCCTCTATGGATAATTCTGCTAGTTACTATTAGATTTTTTTTTCTTTTGGTTTAATGTCTTGTGGATGTACATGGTCATAGGAGTCACTGTGGTATATTCATGTATGTACATAAGAAAGTCGGTTACATTCATTCCTCTGTTCTTCCATTATACTATCTCTTCTACCTCCTTGTTATGGTTTGGATATGAGGTATCTCCCGAAAGCGCACATGTGAGACAGTGCAAAAAGTTTCAGAGGAGAAATGACTGGATTGTGAGAGTCTTAACCCAATCAGTGAATTAATCCCTAATTAGATCCACTGAGCTGTAACTAGAGGCAGGTGGGATGTGACTGGAGGAAGTAGTTAATAGCGGGCATGGCTAGAGGGTATATATTGTGTTTCTGGATCTAGAGTCTCTCTCACACTGCTTCTTGATCACCATTGTGTGAGCTGCTTCCCTCCACCACACACTCTGCCATGATGTTCTGCTTCACCTGGATCCCTGAGGAATGGAGCCATCCTTGTATGGACCAAGACCTCTGAAACAGTGAGCACTCAAATAAACTTTTCCTTCTCTACAATTTTTCTGGTCAGATCCTTTAGTCACAGCAGCAAGAAAGCTGATTAAAACACTCCCTCTCAGTCTCCTTCATCTACCCCACCTGTCTTCCTTCTTTTTTAAAGGAATCCTGCTACCACCACCACCTCATTTCCCTTTGTGTCCATCTCTCCCTCCCTCCTTCTTATTTTGAACTAGCTTCCACATATCAGAGTAAACATCTGACCTTTGGCTTTATGAGTCTGGATTACTTCACTTACCATGGTAGTCTCCATTTCCATCTATTTACCAGTAAATGCCATAATTTCATTCTTCTTTATCCCTGAGCAATACTCCATTATGTATATATGCCACTTTTCTTTATTATACATTCATCTGTTGAAGGGCACCTTGGTTGCTTCCATAGCTTAGCTTCTATGAATTGTGATTGTATCTGGCATATACTGACTTTAGAACTCTTGGAGATTATATATATACATATATATGAGAGAGAGGAGAATAAGATAGCTGGATCATATGGTGGTTCTAGCCCTAGTTTTTTGAGAAATCTCTATACTGCTTTCTAGGGTGGTTGCAATAATTTGCAATCCCACCAACAATGTATGACTGTATCTTTTTCCCAAATCCTCACCAACACTTTATCCTCACCAATACTTATTATTTGTATTCTTGATAATTGCCATTCTGAAAGCAGGTAGATGTACTCTTAATGTAGTTTTGATTTGCATTTCCTTGATTGCTAGAGATGTTGAACATTTGTTTATATATGTATATGTTGTTTATATATGTTTATATATATATATATTGTTTATATATGCTTATATATGTATCTCTTTTGAGAAGTGTCTGTTTAGTTCTTTTCCCTATTTATTAATTGGGTTATTTGAGTTTGGGTGTCAAGTATTTTGAGTTCTTTATACATTCTGGATATTAATGCCTTAAGGAGCAAATGTCTTCTCCCATTCTGTAGGCTTTCTTTAAAATCCTAAAATGCATCTCACTTAATGTTACTAACTATCATTTTATCAAACACCTATTTTACATAGGTTTTGGAAATATGTGTGTGTTTGTGCTGGGTTATAATGTAGCGTGTATTTTTGAACAAGAAAGTATCATAGCTACTAATCATCTATTAAGAGATTTACTCCATGAATTATTCCTCAATTGCAAGTTTGTTTCTAATTATTTGATCACATATTTATTAAGTGCTTCTATACCTATGAAAATTAACCACCAAAAGAATATAATTTACCTCCATCTATATAACGAGCTGACATTTAGAGTAGAACATATTCCAAAAAAAAAGAGAATTGGTAAAATTAATATATCTTAGGACATTGTTGTGCAATCCTAGCACTTTTTCCCCCCCTTTACATCTTGAAACTTATATACTACTATAAATTATGTAAGGATTTCTTCTAAATGTTTTATGTGGTAAGGGTAATGATTTAAATAGTAAAGGGGATATTCATTAAGGCCTTGCTGTAGCAGGTCCATAATGCATCATTAGGTTAATTGTCATCTGAAGCAAATAAAAATCCCCCAATGGATGGTTTAGCAATGCCTCCATCTTATATTCACCATTCGCTAAGGTTTATTTCAATTTTTAAAAATGTCTTGCAGCAATTACTAAGTACCAGGCAGCATCTTACCTGCCCAGGGTAAAGAATGAAGATATGATATGTTCACGGGGATTTCAGGATTATACAGGAGTCTGAAATATTTTAATATTTCTGTGTTTTACTTTGTCTTATAGGGAATAAAGTAAAGGTTCCTAACAGCAAGAGGGGAATTAGCTAATATGTAGAATTACTTTGTCACATTTTTGTAAGTCATTGAGAAAATGATTGACTCGAAGAAGATGAAAAACGGGGAACAGGGCATATAAGAAGAGAGGGGTAGAAAAATCAAGAAAGAGATATTGGAGTATGTCTTTGCCCCTTAGATAATTCATTAAGTTTCCTAGAGAAAGAAAGTATATGGAAATTATTGATTGGAAAAGACATGCTTGCGTATAAATATGAACTGGAGAAGTTCCACTTATATTATTTTACATCTTGTTTGCAAGTTTTTTTTTTCCTAACCACTACCAATTTTGCTGTCTTGAGTGGAAGGATAAGACGAGGCATTGGAAATGTTCATAAATGTCAGTCTTGTCGGACCCTGTCATTCTACAAACACTATTAGATTGCTTCTAGCTTCAGCCTAGATCACTATCATGATGACCTTGCAGACAGGCTTGCATTTCTTTTGCTGCCTGCTGGACCGATTTTGCATTCAAAACAGCTTGCGTATTCTACCCATATTTTCTCTGTCATGCACGATCTTTCCTTTAATAGTATCCTTCTGCTTCCTCATTGAGGACCTGCTGAGATGCTCTTATGCATAAAAGGCAGATGCCCCAATTTTTATTCTCAAATCCATTTGTACATTTAGCAAAACAGACTTAACTTTGTTGAAGTGAACTCAAAATGCTCATGGATAAAAAGTATATCCCAGTGTAGCACAAAAGACGTATCTCAGATTGTCTAAAACACAGTTCAAGTACAAGTTTTTCCTGGAGATTGGCAAATTATTTAAAGCATCTACTTCTATAAATAATTAATTACAAAGTTATTTAATGCTGACTATATGCTTTTAATTTAACTCAAGGATGGCACCTCATATTAGGAAACAGAGTCAAATTGCAAGCCTAAGAATCTGAGGCTGGGATGAGTAATAAATTTTTAAAGAAGAAATCAGGAGTAAATGGAATGATTCAAGTACAATAGAAAAAAAATGACAATAAATACAAAACAAATGGTGGGAAATAAAAATGAAGCTCTTTGCTAGTTCTTTTTTTTTTTCTTTTTACCTTGGTGACCCATTTTATGAAAGCTCATTCCCCAATGCATAAATAATCAATTTAGTATCAATGTATTTAAAAGTCGATTTCACACAGGTAGGAGTAGAATAGCGATTACTAGAGGTTAGGAGGGAGGGGGAAGGCAGATAGAAAGAAGTTGGACAGTGATACCAAAATATGCTTAGACAGTAGGAATAAGGTGTAGTATTCTACAGCATAATAGGGTTGGAACCCAAGAACTACAGGGTAACTAGAAGATTTCCTGAACATAGAAATGACAAGAGTTTAAGGAGATGGAAACACTAGTTATGCAGATTTGATCATCGCACATTACATACATGTATTGAATTATCATACTGTGACCCAGAAATACAATCAGAAATTTTTTTAAAAAATGTAACTGAGAACTACATGTAAAAAATATAATAAATATCCATACAACCAAAGTCATCCAGAAGGTGTTCTTGTCCTGTGTGATTATAACACTCTCATTCTAAGGCTTAGGAAAATTAAATAATAACACAGAATTATTCAAAAAATGCGACAGAGAACAAGCAGCAAATCAGCCCGTATAGGCATTTGTCACAGGATTATTCGCACATTCTGACTCTTAATTATCATTTTGAGTAATAAAGAAATCTAGTATTGTATTTTCAAAGGTGTCATGAAAATGCACCTTGGAACCTAAGAACTCTGGAGGAGCCACAAAACAAAACCAGAGGGAGGTCTCCTCAATGAACCTATTGTACTAGCATGTTTTTGGAATTATGGTATCAGATGAACTATTTTATCTTCTCACAAATGTAGAAAAGGTAAGTTTCATTAAAACAAAGATTAGCATGCACTCTGATAACTGCTACTGATATGAATCCTCCTCCAACCTCATTTTTTTTTTTTTTTTACTGCTTTTCTCTTGACTTTTTTTAGGGGCTGGGGATGTAGCTCAGTTGACTGAGTGCTTACCTTGAATGCACAAGGCCCTGGGTTCAATCCCCAGCACCACAAAAAAAGATAAAAAAAAACCCAACAGCCTCATTTTATCTTGTTCATGAATGTTGTGGATCAGAAATGCAGACAAGGCTCATTGAGAAAGGATAGCTTTTCTCTTACATGTTGCCTAGGGTTTCATCTGGGAAGATGGTGTCTGAGGGTAAGAAGATAACTGGGGGATGAATTCATCTGCAGACATCTTTTCTTATGTGACTGGGGGTAGTTTCTGGCTATTAGCTTTAGCAACCTAGATTTATTACATGAAAAGCTCAGTACAGTCACACATCTACCTGACATCTCAGGAATTCAAAGGTAAATGACCCTAGGAAATGCATGGCCTTTATTTTATTAGGCTCTACCATCAAATAACACCTAGTTTTTGTACTTCATTGCTTGAAACACTCTCAAGTTGGTCTAGTTGCAATTCAAGGAGAGGGGACATGAATTCCACCATTTCGTAGTAGGAATGTCAAAGGATACTAATTGATTTTATTTTTAAATATTTTTATTAGCACATTTTAGTTCTACATAATTGTGGGGTTCATTTTGATATGGTCATGTGTGCATGAATTGCTCCATTTCAGTCCCCAGTACTTCCTCTTTCCCTCCCATGCTGTCTCCCCCAATTATCCTTTCTTTGGAAGAGCAATGCTGAAGGCATCACAATACCTGATCTCAAATTATACTACAGAGATTTGGTAACAAAAACAGCATGATGTTGGCATTAAAACAGACATGAAGGATAGTGGAATAGAATAGAAGAGACAAAGACAAATCCACATAGATAGTCATCTAATACATCACAAAGGTACCCAAAACATGTTGGAGAAAAGTTAACCTTATTCATAAATGGTGTAGGTAAAACTGGATATCCATATGTAGAAGGATGAAATTATATCCTCATCTTTCACCTTGCACAAAAGTCAACTCAAAGTGGATCAAAGTCCTCGGGATTAGACCAGAAACTTTGCAACTGCCAGACAGAAACATGTGCTCTAAAGTTAAAACATACTAGTGCAGGCATCAACTTCTTTCACAAGGTCCCTAAAGCTCAAGAAATGAAATCAAGACTCAATAAGTGGGATGGCATCAAACTGAAATGCTTCTGCATAGAAAGGAAATGAGAGTATGAAGAGAGCCTATAGAATGAGAGAAAATGTTTGCCAGCTCCACCTTTAACAAGGAATTAATATTCAGAATATATAAAGAATTCAAAAAAACTTGACACCAAAAAAAAACCCAGTAACCTAACTGATAAATGAACAAAAGAACTAAACAGACATTTCTCAAAAGAAAAAATACAAGTAGCCAACAAACAAGTAAAAAAATTTTTCACCACCCTTAGAAATCGAGGAGGGTGAAAACATTTTTCCGTGTTTTGATTTCATTTCAATCAGATGCCAATCATCAAGAAAACAAATAACAATACATGCTATCAAGGTTTTGAGGACAAAGGTACACTCAAGAATAGCTTATTATATTTAATAGTTTCCTCATCTCTCAACTCTTTTATAAGCATCTTAACGCTGATGTTGCAGGGGCCTAAAAATTCATTCAGAGCAAAGAATTATCCAGTTGTCCCACTTTGATAGAATAGCTGTCAAACCAATGAGTCATAAACACACAGATGTATAGAAAACAAAATACTAACAAATATCTAAACCAGGAAAAGTATAAGTAATATCTGAGGAAAACAGACTTTATAACTTCAGAGGAGGAGTACTTACACACACACACACACACACACACATACATAATATAGACAGTGGATGTGTAGATAGAGCTGTACAGTTATATTTGTGTGTTTGTATGTACACATATAGCTATGAAAAATGAAGAAATTAATACCTATATTAATTTTATTTTCTATTAATTTGAATGCTTGCTCATTTGTTGCTGTAGAATTCCTGGCATTATTTCTCTAAATGTATAATATGGAATTAAAGCTCATGAATATGCATTTCAACGCAGAGTTGTGCTTACATACGCTAAGTACTTGAGATTCAATCAAGAATATGTTTTATAGAGAATTAAAACCACTGGCCATTTTATAGCTAACACCCACTGATTTTGTGGTTGGAACATTTGGTTATACTGTACTTTCATTAAAAAATATGGTAACTTCCACTTTTGCAAGATGCTCGTCTATTCATTTACATATAGTTTACCGTGCTGCATATTAGATACGAAATAATTAGATACCGAAGGCAAGGAGTAAAAACGTGGGTAAGCAATCTGCTATGGCTTCTAACATATGCAACTAGTTGAAACAGATGGAATTGTGTTCTTGGGACTTTGAGAGTGTTTGGTACCAAGAGCAACTAGAGACCAATTACTGAACACTCACCACAGGGGTCTTGCCTTAGGGTTTGAAATGGATGAATAATATATAAACTCCATGGTTTCCTACTGAGAGAGACTAAAGCAGCATCAGAAAAAAAAATAGTGTATTTGAGTTGAACTAAAAATAAAATAATTTGAAATTTGAACTGAAGTCTTTGTGTTTACATATGTAGTTGGTTGTAAGGTTGCAATGCAAGGGCATGGCAACTAGGGAGAAAACAATGTAAGTTCTTGCTTTTTCCTGAGTCTGAGAAAAATGAAAGGGAATGTGAAAGGAGAACTAACCTCTCAGTTCAGACCTGAAAAATGATTTATGAAAAAACTTGTAAAATCAAATTGGTGGAAGAAAGATGCTTCACTTTAAAGGCTTAAGTATTTTACAGTATCTTCTAGATTACTTGTTTCAAAGTCTTCATATTACATGTTAGTTTCTGAAAGCCTCAAAACGTAATAGATTGTCATAGACTATTATTAATAGAGGTGCCACTTGAACCTGGTGGTCATTCTACCCAGCCTCACTTCTAAAGTCACACGATATATAATAACTTCAAGAAAAGTAGTAATACCAGATATACCAGAATTCTACCTTCTAGGATACAATAAAATACTCAGATTCATTGTCTCATTTAATTCTAACAATAATACACTCTGTGGTATACCATTAATGCTCATATTACTGGTAAGAAAAAAATGGTATTTTGGGAAGCAAACCTAAGAATCTGTTCCAGACAAAGTTCAATGTCTGATGAAACTTGCAAAATCTATCTGTGTATGTTTTCTGAAAGAATCAGATTAAACAAAACAGTAAGATCCTGAAGAATGCCTTCTAAGGACTCCAGTAGCTCATTCATTCATTTATTTGTTCGAAAATATTTATGAATCACATCTTTCTCCAATATGCCAGGAAGTTATATTTGGCCCCATGTAGTCTTCAGCCTTATATTGTCAACAAGACTGTTCTGTGAAATTAACTAAGCTGCTTTTTTTTTTGTATTTTACAGGTAAGAAAACAGAAAGGAAAGTTGCTAACATTAGTATTGACAAAATCTAATACAGATCTCCTAGATCTCTATAGTGCTCTTTCACTAATAATCAAACTATTATTATATGAGATGAATTATCATCATTTCATTAAAATTAATTAAATAATTAAAAGCCTAGTTGCCTTCAATTTAGGCTATGCAAATAAAATTTATGAATTATACGTGGACTACCCTTCCATTCATTCTTTGATTATTTTTAGTAGTTTACTTAATGGACAAAAAAGGGAGGTAAAAGCTGACATTGAAAAATGAAAATAATTACATTTTTGATGACCAGCTATAATCTCTAAAATAATAATAATAATAATAATTTAGAGTAATATGGACTATGTAACATTATCCTTTCAAATTCTATTCAATATTGAAAATTTGAGTAACAGGTTTCTGAGACCGGAAGTGGGAACTCTAGAATGAGAGGGAAGACATCTGCTTGCTCTCTTGAGTATGAAGTTTATAAGGAGGGTTGTTCTCTTGACATAGATTTGTGAGCAATGGGTCCACAGAGTTTCTGCAGACTAGGCAATAAAGTACTGGAACTTGGAAGATGGAAGAATAAGGTTTGTTTTGTAAGCATGAAATTTATTTTTCTTTTTTTTCCCTTATTTTAAGACTTAAAAATATATCTCATTTCTATTTCAACTGTCCTAAAATTATTTAGTGAATAGTTTTATGTCTGTAATAATATCAAAAGTGGTTACAGAAACAGTATGAATGACTGTTCCACAAAAGGAATATGGAAATTGAAAAAATAAATATCTGTTGATTACAGCAAGCATTTCACTATTAAACTTTCTTTCTTAAATTTGAGGATGCAGGATTTTCTTTTTTTTTTTTGATAGGAAGCTGAAATTTCATTTGTTTATTTAGTCAACATATCCATTGGGTGATTATAATATACCAGGCACGATTTTAGGCTCTGAGGTTATAACAATGAGAAAATACAGACAGTCCATTCACTTAGGAAGTTACATTCTAGCTATATTAATACATGGCTTTTTTAAATAATGGTGGTTAGGTTAATAACACATTGCTTATTCTTTTTTTCTTAACTGCCAAAACCCTTTTGCTGAATGAATTTTATATGGAACTCCAATATATAAAGTATAAAAATGTGATATTTATTTTTATTCATATTATCTATATCTAGGTACACATTTTTAATATCAGTGTGTAAAAACAATACTATCATTAAGTTTTCTGTAGAGAAAAAAATTGAAAGCAAAGTTGATGGGTACCTTAGACTTATCAGCTTCATAATTTAACTCATCATTGTATTTTATTTTGGCTTTACAGTCACTTAAAGATCTGAATTCTGACACATTCAATATTCTTAAATGTCATTTTTTAATTTAGAAAATGCTGACAATTTGAAGGAAGTGTTCAGTTAATTTCTCAACCCACTTGAAAGATTTCAGGAAGAAATTTTTGTTTTAAATTCAAATAAATCTAATCTATGCTTGCAGTATTATGTAGTAGTTCAGAGTTTAGCCTTCAGGGTGAAAATTTTTCTTTCTTCCTGATTTACATCTTATTAACTATGCTGCCTTGGGAAAGCTACTCAATTGGTCTGTGATTCAATTTCACTAATTCTAAAAAGGAGGCGATAAGTAGAGTTGTTGAAATAATTATTAATTTAAACTTAACACTATATAAAATACTTAACACACTACTTGGAACTTACTAAGTGTTTAACATAAGATGTTTGGGCTTTAATCCTCTTTAATCAAATAAAGGTTATGGTGGAGTTAAGTAATTTTATCTTAATGAATGGAATCCAATTCAGTTATTTTTTGACAAGTATGTGTTAGACATGAAAAATGGTATTCATGGTGATGAAGATTCTGTGTTCAACTTGAAGGAATAATTTAGTCAGACACATGGGAATAGAAAGACATAGTAACGAAGGGAAGAGCTTGTGTGGAGGTATTGCTTGAGTTAAGAGAATGAGCAAAGGAACATAATGTAATTTTCAGTATGATCATGATAAAATATAAGAGGATATTTTCATATACCCTTTGGCCATTTGTATGTTGTTTTTTTTGAGATGCAACAATTCAGTTCTTTTGCCCAATTTTAATAGAATTATTTGAGGTTTGGGGAGGGTTTGTTTGTTTTTGTTTTATTTTCTGTTGAATTGTTTGTGTTTCTTGCATATTCTGTTTAGACTCTTGTCATATGTACAGTTCACAAATATTCTCTACCATTATCTAGATTATTTCTTTATTGATTATATCCTTCATTGTATAAAACTATTTTTAATTTCATTACATCCCATATGCCAGTTTTTTCTTCTGTTGCCTGAGATTTTGGGATCTTATCCAAAAAAAAAAAAAAAAAAAATCTTGGCCCAGACCAATATCCTGGAGCTTTTCCTTTGTATTTGTTTCAAGAATTCTATAGTTTGGGTCTTACACTTAAGTCTTTACTCCATTTTGAGCTGATTTTGTATATGGCGACATATAGAGATCTAGTCTCATTTTTCTACATGTGGATAGCCAGTTTCCATTCATTAAAGAGTATTCTCACCCAAATGTATATTCTTGGTGCCTTTCTCAAAAACTATTTGGCTGTAAGTACATTGGCTTATTTCTGGATTCTCTATTCTGTCCTGTTGGGCTACTAATCATAACAGAGATGCAAATTAAAAGCATAAGATATTACCTCACTCCAGTAAAAATGGTAATTATTGCAAAGACAAAAGAATAAATGCTGTTAAGAATGTGGAGAAAGGGAAGCTCTCATATACTGTTAGTGGGAATGTACTGTGGTTACAGCATTATAGAAAACGGTATGGAGGTTCTTCTAAAAATTAAAAATAGAACTTCCATCTGATCCAGCAATTACACTACTCAGCATTTATGCAAAGAATATTAAATTAGTACATTCAAAAGTGAGTTGCACTCCATCTTTATTGTAGCACTATTCTTGATAACCAAGATATGAAATCAACCTAAATGCCTATCGACAGGTGAACGAATAAAGAAGATGTATTATATATACACAGTGGAATACATGCAATTGAAAAAAAAAGAATGAAATTCTGTCATATATGGCAAAACTGGAAATCACTATGTACAGGGCCAGTAAAAATGATGTTTTTATCCATTGAAACTTTAAGCTATTTCATACAAAATGGAAAAACATATTTTCAATAGTCTCAGAAAATGGCATACTTATTTATTCATTCAACATCTTCACTAAAAACATAAGCCTGTGAAACCGCTCTAAACATTATGTATCCCAACCAATCACCAAGTCCTGGCAATGACACTTCCAAAATATTACATATAAAATTTGGTTATTTTCTCCAGCCCCATATTTGGTGATTTTTTTCCAGCCCTGGAAATCATTATATTAAGTGAAATAAACAAGGCTCATAAAGACAAATATTGAATGATTTTTACCTACATGTAAAATATAAAGAAGCTATACTCACAGAAGTAGAGTGTAAAATAGTTAACAGAGACTGGGGAGAAAAGGTGGGTGCAAAATAGGGAGAGACTGGGTAAACCATACAAAGATAAGATTGGAATTAAAAGTTCTGGTGTAGTAGTATACAGTAGGGTGATTATAGTTAACAATTTTGTGACATATAAAATAAAAATAACTAGAAGACAGAATTCCAAATGTGCTCATCACAAAATAATGACAGATGTTTGATGGATAACCAAAATATCCTGAATTGATCATTACACAATATACACCATACCATAAATACATAGTTATTAGCTTTCACTTAAAAATGAATATTATTTTAAATAAAAGGAGTAGAATGGCCTGAAAGATCTGATGCTAGGGAGATAAGCAAGAGTGAGATTATTCAATTTTTTATAACCTATGTTAAGAATTTGAAATAACTATCTTATAGAACAATGGATGTCATAAACAGTTAAAGGGTTTGGTAGTAGCATAGCAATTTGCTTAAAGTAGTCAAAACATGGAAGTAGAATAACCAGTTGTAAGGCTTTGGTGATGGTTAAGGAAAGAGATGACAATATTTACATTAGATGGTAACAGGGGGGCTAGAGAAAATGACCAAATTTTATATGTAATATTTTGGAGGTGTCATTGCCAGGACTTTGTGATTGGTTAGGATAAATGATGGAGAGGTATTTCAGGCTTATGTTTTCAGTGAATATGTTGAATGAATAAATAAGTATGCCATTTTCTGAGATTATTGAAAATATTTTTTCCATTTTGTATAAAACAGCTTAAAGTATCAATGGATAAAAAACATCATTTTTACTGGCTCTGTACATAGCCTCCTACAAGAAGGTGGTGATCAAAACAGAGAATTGGACTAAACATGACAATTGGGTGTAGTTAATACACAGTTGTTTATAAATGCCTTGAGAATGGATGAGATCATAGTGAGAAAATGTGTAGCTCAAAGAAATGACCTTTGAGGCAAACCAACTCTTAAGGGTTGCTATAATGCTGAAGAAGTAGGCAAAGAAATCTGAAAAAGTAAAGGATAGTAATACAGATAAAAGAAAAATAAAAAGCATGAGAAATCACAAAATTCAGCAAAAAAAAAAATTGACTAGGAGAATGATCAGGTAAAAATGAACTGTTCCTAGAACACTAAATCCATGAACTCAGAATATGTGGAATATGTCCCTCTGGATTTCTTGACTTGGATGCGGTTTCAGTGAAGGGGTAAAGCAGAAGCCATATCAGAGTATGTTGGATTCTAAATGGAAGGTGAGGAAAGAAGTTAACAGTGTATTGGAAAAGTTTTCTGTAAACTGGGGAATGTGAAATAACTAGAGATGAACATGGGCTCAAGGCAGGTTTTGGTTCTTCGTTTTATAGATGGGAGAGATTTGGAGAGTTTGAAATGATAACTGGGAAAGAATGAGCAAAGACAAAGTCAAAGATTCAAAAGAGTAAGACAAACAATGGAGCAAGATTTAGATAAAATAATGTGTCTCAAAGCATGAGGAGCAGATTGACTTTAAATACTGGGAAAAATTGAGAATGCAGTTACAACAAAATGCTAGCTACAGATAAAAATTTTCTGTGGGGGAATACTGAGACTTTATTTTCTTGAAGTCAGCTGTTGTGAGGGAGACTACAAAGAGGGACAACTCGAAAACTTGACTAATGTTAAAAAAGATGGCACAAGTGTAAACTGGAGGCCAGGGTTAGTGGGAGACTGCTAAAGGCAGCAGCCTTCAAAACAGAATAATGAAGCACAATTAATAAGGGACTTGTCTCTAGTGTTTACAAATTTTATGTATAATGTAATACATTTGAAAGTGGATAATATATTCATTGTTATTTATTTATTTAAATTAGTTAAATACATATATGTGTGTGTGTGTGTGTGTTTAAGTTATAATCAAATATTTTAAGAATATTTTAAGAATCCCTGATTAATCCATGTTTCATGACCACTTCAAATATTTGTTTCTTGGAGATGGAAAATGTAGGCATTTGCTCTAAACACTGCCTCTCTAAACCTGGTAGGATTTTTATACCTATCTCACCTCACTTTCTTCATGTGAGCCACTATGTTTTGATTACATGGATTTCATATTTTAAAGTGAGTTCCTACTATTTTTCCTTTAAAATGTCATAATTTTAAGCATATGTTTATCAGAAATTTGTTTAAGGCTCTTCCTATGATGAGGGAATTGACCTCAGATTTCCTAGTAAGAACTATTGAACAACACAATATATACTCTTAAAGAGAAAGTTAAATATCCTATGTAAAAAAATGTCAAATATATCTATAAATAATGATTTTATGCCCCTTATTTTACTTATATTTTGGTACTTTTTTAAAAAAATCAAAATTTCTTCACAAGGTCATTAAAATTTGAATAATTTTGTGTTGTTTCCTACTAACTCAAATATAAATGATAACTTGAGAGGTTCTACAAGTCACTGTTTAATAGAAAGAGCATCGTTAAAACTTTCAAAGATACTACCTTGGACCTTGGCAAAGGAAAACCTCTACAAGTTATTACTTTTATGTCAGAGAAAAATTGTTTCTGTAGAGAGGAAAAGTCCTTTTACCTAGGAAGATGATTACATCGTACAACCAGTTTTCCTTTGCAAAGGTCACAGATCCTTTTCCTGAACTGATAACTGGATAACCAATATTTCCAGCACTTACTTGATATCAACTTTAAGTAAGAAAAATATGATATATGGCTAGAGATTATTCATAACCTTAACTGACCCTAGAGAAAACTTTCTGAATTAGACCCCATAACCCCATAAGTTCTTGGAGGGAACTTATCAGCAAGTTCTATGGTACATTTTGATAAGTGATGCCTGTTTATAAATCTTCATGGAAGTATTACCCCAAAATGCAATTATTAGATTGATTTTAGAATCTATACTAAGAATCTTACTAGCATTTAGGCCAATGAGTCCTCAATTAAAATACAGATTTTCAGAGTAAATAAAGTCTTCTTTCCTCCCACCTCCCTCCTGGACTCAATGCTTCTAACAAACACTAACTCTCTTTTAAGATTCAGTTTACTGTTTGGATCACTTCAAAAGCTGTTCTTTCATTCAACATTCTTTCTAATTAAAATTTAGGTTCTCTGTATTTTTTTCACCTATATACTTAATTGTATATATTCCTAGTATAGCTCTTTAAGAGGGAAAATGTTTAAATTATATTTTTTCCACAAAGCCATGCACTATATTTTGTATATAGCAATGTAATAATATTTGTACAAAAGAAGTAGGCTGTAAAAGTCAACTGCATTGACCATTTTACTTTTATTAGTCCCTGAAGCTCTTGAAATTTATTATCTTTTTAAGTTGTATAATATTCTTACATGAAAATATCGTCAGGCTTATTATTGTAGAAGTAAAACTGAAAATTAGATGAATCAAACAGCATACATAACACTACAATTAAAAAAGTCTGGATACAAACCTAAGTTTTTCTCTTGTACTTTAAATGACATCTTTTGACAACAGGACACTGAGATGATTAGCCAAGTCTATTCTCAGCATTCTCTTCACACACACACAAACACACACACACACACAACACACACACACACACACACACACACACACACACACACACACACACCCCATCCAATACCTCATGCAGGGACCCAGTAGCTAAGCAGCTAAGAAGTGAGCACAATTCAAAGACATGGAATAGAGGTCTCCTAAGAAACCTAGCAAAAGAGAAGAAGAACAGTCAAAGACAAGACCTGATGAGTCTTTACAGTAACAGATTAAGCATGCTTCATGCTGAAGGGCACAATCCAGAAATCAAAGCAAAGCTACCATATTAGGTGAAAGGTGAGGTATCAACAGGACAAATTATTGAAGACACCAGAAGAAAAGAGACTCAAAAGAAAAGTTGCAGGTACTATTGGTGAAGAGGCAGAACAGTTGCTCAGAAGGAGCTCTGAAAGATGACAAGGTTTCTCTGGTTCTGCACTCCTGCAGTTGAAGGGAGGAGATATCAGTATCCAAAACAGTCTTATTGTCCACTGGTCAACAGCAGACCATAAGTGGGTGCACTTACATATGGCCACCAAATCGTCTCTCCTATTCTCTCCCTCCCCTGCATCTCTTTGCCTTGCAACCTTAGACTTCTGGCCCTCCTGATCTCTGGTGGACATGGTGTCCTGTGTGGCTTATGGGACACTCTTATACTCTTTAGTTCTACTACTGGGGATGTAGATCTGCCACTGCTAAACCATAAGGCTTTGGAAAAATAGCTTACCTGGCCTCCAGCCCTCATATGTACAGCAACAGATCTAGATAACATGATTTTTTCAAATATTTTAATTCTAATTATTTAAATATTAACAATAATTCTCAAAGCAGATTCAATTTGTTTTTAATTTAAAAATATAGCTTGAAAGTACTCTGTTAAGTCACAAGGACATCCCAAAAGATAATATCTAAACTAGAAAACAAAAGAGCTTTCACTCAATCTTCCTAAATTCTCTCTAGCAGGTTACTACATCTGATGAATTCTGAGCAGTTTATAAAAGTTGAAGACTTATTTGGAGGTTCATCCTTCGAAGAGGGAACTATAGTAGAAACTACAGGATCCTGAGTGTGAAATGTATCCGTAAATGAATAAACATGAAAGCATAATTATTGATTTAATGAAGAATAAGTTAATAAATAATGAATGTTTGTTTATAGGTTTTCATTATAATTCCTGAAACTACATAATGATTCCATTCCCTGATTTCTAAGGTTAAGTACATGCTCATTATGTTCCCATAAAATGAGGCAAATTCTTTTTGTATCAAAATTTCCTGACACTTTTATTAAATACAGAGCTACCAGACTCACTCCTGTGGCCTTGATTTAGATAAATTAAACAGAATACTCAGAATTAAAATTAAAAGTGTTGGAATATAAACCCAAGTTCTCCCCCACACTCTAAATAACATTTTCTTTTGATTACATGATACTGAGATGATTATCCAATCAAGGTTATAGGGGCTAGTTTTAGAGCTCCTTTTGTGATGCAGACACAAGACAAAGTTTGAACAAAATGTCTGTCATTGGTTAATCTGTCATACCCACTAGCATCGTTTAGGCTTCATCCAAAATGTGTGGTGTGGAGTGTCAATCCTGTTGGTAGTTCCTGCCTCAGCATCTTCCCAGGAAACAGAACAGATCTTCTATTGAGTTCTCTGCCTATGACACAATTATGTCAAGACTTCAGGATTCCTCAAAGAATTTGGGGCATGTCAGAAGTTACATTCTTAACATTTTTAATCTTTCTCTGCAGCTGAAAAATCACTCTGGTAATTATTTGAAGGTATTCTTTGGTATTAAAAGGCATGAAAGTAAAGGTAATTACCATGTTCTAAGCTGTCATCTTCCTGCTTTGTGAAGACAAACTCATAGCATAGGAACACAGAGGTACTAGCATTAATTTTGGTTAGAAAATACTAGAAGAATTTATAAAAAGTGCCCTCCACCCCCAAGAGACAGAATATATTCACACCTGTGAAGATATAATTTCATCCGTATAGACTTTAAAGGATGAGTCATGTTTTATTCTGGTTCTAGTAATATTGATTCAAGTTCATTGTATTGGCTTACAAATATGCCAGCAAAAGTGAATTTTAGCCAGGCTCAATGGCACACACCTGTAATCTCAGCAGCTTAGTACACTGAGGCAGAAGGATTGTGAGTTCAAAGCCAGCCTCAGCAAAAAAGAAGTGCTAAGCAACTCAGTGAGACCTGTCTCTAAATAAAATATCAAATAGGACTGGGGATGTGGTTCAATGGTCCAGTGCCCTGAATTCAATCCCTAGAACAAAAAAAAAGTAAAAATTTTTATGAAATTTATTTTCTATAATATCATGCAAACATGTGTCATTTATTTTAAGTAACTCTAATTTTCATAGATACTTCATTAATTTTGTGAGCTACAAAGAGAAACATCCATTTTTGAGTGAACATATTACATAATGTTCAATTTTTATTTTGACTTTCTAAGTAAATTTTACTTTTAGATCTCCCAAGAAGACTACTTACAAATTCATGTTAATTCTAGAAAATAAATGAAGGTGAGAACTACATAATTACACTATATAAGACATTTAAGCACATTGGAATCATATTGAGTGACCTGCATTTTATGAGTATAGTCCCATAATCAAGTCAATTCATTTTGAATAGATTTCCAAGACTGTGCTTCAAAACTTTCAATACAAATTAGGCAGCTCTTTATGAAAAAAAAAAAAAGAAAAAAAATTATTCACAAGCAAATCACCCTGTTAAATGGAATGCCTATTTTGTTGCAAATTTTGTAACATTTAGGCCAATTTTAAAATGACATTGAAATGACATTTATAATATGAAACACATTTGTAAGAATTTTAAAATGTGCACATCTTTCTTTGGCATAAATGTGTCTACATAAGGCAGTACAAGGTTGAACCAGGCCTAATATGGTAGTCAATTATATTTTTAACATGGAGAGGCTAAAGGAGTTTAAATGGAAGTAAGGCACCACGGTGGTAAAATGTTAATCCCAGCAGACTGCTAACCAAGAGGTCCTTGTGATATAATTATTCTATATCTTGACTGTGGCAGTGGTCACGTGAATCTACATGTGTGATAAAATTACATAGAAAAAAACATGCACACACATACACACTGTCACAAATAAGTGCACATAGTGAGATCCACATTAGTCAATGGGTGGCATTCATGCTGATTTTCTGGCCATGATATTAAACTATAGTTAGGCAAAATGTTATCACTGGGGGAAACTCAGTCAAGAAGAAACAGAATTTCTCCATATTATTTCTTTATTATGCTTGTGCCTCTATAATTACTTCAAAATTTTAAAAGTTATTTAAAAGATTTGTTTAGCTATACATGCAGCTCTACTAATCAAAAATATTAAGCATAAAGGATACTTTACATAACTCATAAGTGCCAAGAATTTTAAACAGTGTAAAAATGTAAAAAAATAAATAAATAAAACACCAAAATCTTAAAGTTTAGTTAAAAAATTATTTGAAAAACACAAAGAAACAGTACATATCTATGATGAATTAGGAATTAAGAGAAAATTCATTACAAACTGGAATGAGAGAGAAATACTCTATAACAACACCTTGAAATTTCTATGTGTGCATCTGAAGGATACACACTAACCAGTGTATCTCAATTTATTGTCCCAGAGTATCTCTCCAAGAAATTCTCTGACCGGGAGAGAAAAATATACTGGGACACAATCTCAAAACATGGACTTTGTAGTTATCATCTACAATCTAGATGTTACTGAGAAAAAGAGGTGCCATATATTTTAAGTCAAACTATTATCATATACATTTAATACTATTAGAATTGTCTTCTCTCAGTAAAATGGACTCCTAGTCATAGGCACAATTGCAATTTTAAAAGAAATGTCAATCATTATAGAATTAGCATCCTAAAACATAGAAGAAACTATAAAATAGCCTTAATTTTCAAATAATAAACATATACTTTTTTTTACTAAAAGGAGATACCTGAAAAATGTACTATTTTATGGGAATATATAGTAAGACCTTATTACACATTTAAGCCAACTGCAAGATAAAATGTACTAACGCCTGGTAAAAAGACCAACTATTCATACTAGTGACTTGATAACAACTATTTGTATCACAGGATATAATTTTACATAAATCCCATATTTTGTGAGCTACCATATTAAACTCAAAATAATCCAAAATTCCTCACAGCTCCAACTTGACTTTCACTAAACTTATTTCATTTAAAATGTGCCTTTCAAAAACTCAATATTGTTTTATGTTGCTTTATAAATTCAAGAGCTACAGGTAATTTATCTCAGTCTTCTGACAGTTTTTATGAACTATCTCTTTCCTATTTGAATTATGGTTTATTCCAACACCAACTTGTAACTGCTTGGAAATTGATTAAAATTAGTAATTTCTCAAATCAGAACATTCAAACTGGCTAGCTGATTCTTCATTCAAGGGAAAATGAAACAGATTGAAAGTGTATGTTTAATCAGCTGAGCTTTGAGCAAAAAAAAAAAAAAAAATCTGTAAGTACCATTAATGTGAGCTAAACCATGACATTAAATAACAGATTTGAAATACTCTAACTTTCCAGAGATAAAGTTAGTTGAAAGAGGCAAAAATACCTTTGTTAAGAACAAAGAACTTTTAAGCATTTGCATACTATCCCCCAAAAACATGACCTTGGGTCAATTAAATGTTAGCAACATATGTTGCAAAGTGAAGCTTAGCCAAAGGTTAAGTTACTTGCCCCACACCACAGCAGGAGATCTGTCATGGCCAGGAAAACTAAGATCTTCCTACTCATTCATTCCAGACCCAAGATTAATTGTTTTAGAAGAATGTATTTAAAAGAAAGTATGTGTGAATATTCATGAACTAATAGAAGACCCAATATTGCAGGCATTCTAGATAACCTTTAAATGCTCAAAACTGTTGCCCACAGTATAGTACTAAGATACCAAATAGGCTGCCTGGATGAGAAGGTGGGAGTTTGTGCACTAAAAATTTGGAGCAAAACTGACCCTGAATCTCACTGTTATGATGTGGTGCTAACATGGCATGTGTAGGCAGATTGAGTCGAGAGCTGAGAAAAATTGCCTCAAGAATGATTAAATTAAATTGAATTAAATTAAAGTTCCTATTTACTTCATAGATTAGCCATGGGAAAAAAACAATTTCCCATTGGCCTTAAAGTAAAATATACTGAAGCAAAATATCCTACTAAATATGTAAGGAGCACGTGGTCCACATATTGATTACATTTAGATAATCTAATTGTAACAGGTGTATCCACATGTCCAGATACTTGATGTTATTTACCTTGATTTAGTCTATCCTGACTTTGGGTTCCTGTTTTATGTTTCTTGCGCAATTGTTTTACCATAAAATGTTTCTAGTTAAATGATTTCCAATGTTAAGAATACAGAACTATGAGGACTTAACAACTGCTAAAAGATAAGACCATTCTACTGTGCTGTAAAACGCGGCAATCAGTGCAGCAAGTTAAATGATAAGAACATAAATAGCCATGCCTCTGCAAGGAGTCTCTCTGCATTTGAGTCAAATAAGTAGCTGAAACAATGGCAATGGTGGTGGTGGAAGGAGAAGCAAATAAAGTCTAAGAGTTTATCTTAGAATACACAAATTGGACTTTCAAATTATGATTTTTCAACATTTATGTAATAATTTATGTGTATGAGTGTATCAGTCCACTTTTCATTACTATCATGGAATACTTGGAAAGTTATAAAGAACAGAGCCTTTGGCACTCAAGGTCTGGGGGCCACATCTGATGATGGTCTTCTTGCTGAGAGAGACCCAAGGAAACACCAAGAATGTGTGGCAAGACACAGGGAGTACATGTGTGTATGCGTGTGTGGGTGTATGTGTGAGTGTGTGTCTGTTCTTCCCCCTCTTATAAAGTCACCAGTATTCAATTTTGGGTGCTCAATTTTAAAAACCTTACCTAATCCTACTCAATCCCCCTAAAGTCTAAGTTTGGTACTCTCTTAGCGCCTCACATGGAGATTACATTTCAACACATGAAGTCTTGGGGGGCGAGCACTCAACT
Source organism: Ictidomys tridecemlineatus (assembly GCF_052094955.1). Taxonomy (NCBI): domain Eukaryota; kingdom Metazoa; phylum Chordata; class Mammalia; order Rodentia; family Sciuridae; genus Ictidomys; species Ictidomys tridecemlineatus. The sequence continues at coordinate 23,795,353 of NC_135490.1, forward strand.
ATATCCAAACCATAGCAATGATTTAGAACTTTACAAGATAAAAATTTCACAAGGATAAAAAGATACACTCAAGGAAAAACAGCATGCTTACAACGATGATGGGATATTGTGTGGCATTATGGATAAGCCTTAAGTTTACAGCAAAATGAGTCCGAATTTATAATTAGAATTCTGTAATCTCAAGATTACAAACTCTCTGTACATACTCAATATGTTTGTATATTACATATTATATATATTAGCTTTGTATGAAAATATATGTGCAACTGATTGGCACTTCATCTAATTTTTAATGTGTAAAATTAATAGATATTTAAGAAATGTTGTGTACTACTATAAAATGTACAACTATATCACATTGGTGAATAGTGAATGCATAGACACACTTTAAAATTCTTTTAATACAGACATAATATTCTGAATAAAGAAATGATATTCTACTTCAAGAGGCAGTTTAAATGAAGCACTAGAGGCAGCAAAGATCACATTAGATTGGAAAAGTAATGCCCAAGAAAAATTCTCTTGTTAAAATGTAACTATGTGTAAGAATAGATACAAATATTTCAAAACTTCAACTATTTTATACTCTTAAATACATGATTCTACCAATCTGAGTTAAAGTTACTTTGTACAAAACTTAAAGAGAAAAATAAGGAAGGAAGCATCACAATAAATTTTACATTAAATAAATGAAGAAAGTTAAAATTAAGATGAAGTAAAGAAAGCAAAAGCATTACTATTGTAAAACTTGGTCACTATTGTTGGTACTGGTCTTATTTCAGGAGATAGGTAATATGTACATTAATTTTTAAGTAAGTTAATTTGTCTTGTTCTAACAGATCCTATTCATCAATTCATTTTTCAACTTACTCAAAATTCTGCAGTTAAATGTCACCAGTACATTCCCTTGGAATAATTACAAACACTGCCCACCTGCAAAGACATGAGTCTCAGTAACTTAATATATGGAAGGTAATTTTGGAGTCACGTACCCACCAAAGTTAGGCTCCTACACTCCTAGGGAAACAGGGAGAAACCAGTGATAGTCTCTTTGGTGATTCTATTTTAAAGAAAATAGTCCCAGTTCCTTGAGAAAGACATTCTTGAGTCATAAAGCTCAAAACATGCTTATTTAGTTTTTGAGAAGATTTACAGAAATTTTCAAGAGACTGAGAAAGGATTTGCAAGTTTTCTAAAGTGAAGCTTCTGAGAAAAGGAAGTGTGTGTGGGAGGATGGAGTCTCTTACCTTCAACAAGATATTTACGCCTCATTTGCATTTGTCCTTATAATCTCCAACTTACTTGCTTGACTCAAAGCTTTATACACAAAGGTAACATCCACCCATGTTGTTTTATATCCCATGTATGTGCCTTTTACACCTGTATTTTCTCACAGAGACTAGAGATACCATGGAAAACAACATCTGTGTACATTTAATGATTGATTTTGTTTCTTTGTTATTTTATTTTTAAACTGAATGATATTTCTAAATGAGCACTGGTTGTAAATAATGTCTGAAGAGTTGCTGAGAATTAGGGTTCTGGAAAGGACAAAGATTTTGTTTGTTTGTTTGTTTGTTTCTGACATCCTGTCATTTTCAAACACTGCATTTCAGGTTAATTCAATTACTTATTTCTCAAATCTCACATGTATAAGCAATTTGAAAAATAATTCTATTAAAATGAAACTTTTGTTAAAACCCACGATTCCTAAAAGGCTAATCCATACTTGCAGCTATTAATTCACAATAATGAATGTGATTGTGGGGGCTTTCAGTACTGAGGCAGAACAGCCAATCAGGTTCCATCACTTCAAGAAAGCTCCTACATAGATTAATTTATTTTCTTAACAAGACGGAATGACTTGAACACACTTTTTGAAACTAGACTGTCCATCAAAGGCCATCTCTATAGACCAGGGTTGTTTCAACCAATGTCACTTCTCCAGAAAGGGACTTTGAAAAATGAGTGCATAAATGGAGACATTAATTAGAAATAAAGACATTTCCAGAGATTTCAGATTTGACGTATGAGTGTCAGGTACATTCCTTTCTTCTTTAACTATTAAAACAACCACCTTCCTTATCCATGACACCAACTTTCAAAATCAGCTTTGAATACCTAAAGCTCAGCAAACACCAAACACTGAACATGGTGCTCAGAATAGACAAAGTTTAATCAAGAAGGTACGGGACAAGGCTTCAAATCCACCTTAGCCCAGAAACATGATTATGGGTTATACAAGGAAAAAGAGTACAGAAGAGTGAGTCTAGGGGGATATTTAAAGTTATGATAAAAATCAATATTTTCAGACTTCTTGAGGCGAGTGGGCATCTATTGGACCATTGAGCACACTAGGGTTCTGCAAATCAGGCTTGTCAATGGTCCTGTGATGGCTTTAGCTCCTTTAACTGCAACAAAGATAACAAGGTTCACTATAGATAGTTATAGGAATGGGAACAGGGAGTCTGGTAGGCTTGATCAAAGGAAAGAAAGAAGTACTATGTTTTGCTTTGGTTTGGTTTCTATGACTCTTAACTAGGGTGGGAGAATGGTCTGAGCCTCTTTCAAAAATTTTTTTTATTAATTTCATTTGAGGGGCTTGGTTGCAACTTTTATGATTATTACACATTTAACATTCTCTTGGATCTAGAGTTACTTTCCTTTGGTAGTGAAATTATTCCCAGTACAGGCCATGGAGTCTTTAAAATAGTCTCCCATCTACTCAGCTTTATTTTCCCTTACTCTCTTCCTTTAATTAAAAATTATAGTCCCTCCACACTAAATATATATTTCAACATTCTTTGAACTGCAAGGAAAAAAAAAGCTATGAATCTGGACTTGAAAACTTCACATTCTGAGAAAAACAAGGCACAAGTGTACCATTCAAGAGACTTTACCTCCTTGGCAAGGCTGAGGGTTGGGGGGATGTGAGGGGAGGCCGTAGGGAGGGTGTAAGTGCTCAAGATAAGGTTCAAACAGACATGAGACTAGGCAATAGAAGGTCTTGGTAGCATAATGTTTAGCAGGGAGATAAAAATTCTGAGCTATGCTCTAAAATGACTTTTATGAAGGTCTTATTGAGTCTACATCCAAAAACCCTAAATGTCTCTCTCGTATCTCTTCCATAGACAGACAGCTATCACTACCCCTGTCACCATGCCAACTCTTGTCTCCATCCTCAATGACTCTGATACTTTGCCAACCTCTGCTTCCCCTTACTCTTCTACAATCAGATCTTCATAGAGTAAACAGAATCATCTTTAAAGAAATAAATGTTACTATGCATTTCCCTGATTAAAGCAATCCAAAAACTTCCATAGAGTCTATAACCAGGTCTTATCTTAACCTCTAAGCATTGCATTATCTGGCTCCTCTTTCCACTTGAACCTCCTCTTCTACACATTCATCCCCACCACTACTCATGAGCCTTCTGGTTCTTCATACATCCAGGCTTATTCACTCTCTAGAACCTTTATGGGATCTGCACTGGAATATTCTTTCCTAGAGAGCATAGTTGGACTCTCTCCATTCAGATCTCAGCTAACCTATCATATCCCTAAAGAGGTCTTCTCTATTTATCTACCCCAAAGAGTAACTCATTCATTGTTCTTGACTTATTTCTAATTATATTTTTTTTAGTTTCTCACTTAAATCATAAGCCCTCTGACTAAAAACAAAAGCAAGGTTATTGTCTGTCTTGTTTGATGCGTTTTTTCCATCACCAGAAAGGTATTCTCAGTAAATACTTGCTGAATTCTTGGAGATAAATAGCATTATTTGAAGAAGTTAAAAAAGATAAGGAAGCAATTATACAATTACTAAAATAGTGCTAAAGTAGTAATGAAAGTCTGAGCTACACTTACAATAGAAATAGAAAAATAGGACAGATGTGAGTGGGGTTTCTTTGGAGCAGCAAGAGAATATGGAAGGCATTTATGTGTAGGATAGAAGACTTTGTTTTATTTTGATATGTTTTAGTCAGAAATATATACAGGCTGCATGACAGTGAAGAATCTAATGATGATGAATTGTATGTGTTCAGTAAGTAGTTGACTATTAATGGTCTCAGAGACTATATTTTTAGCAGATTAAAGAATAATCAGGACTGATAAGTGACCAATACTCGTCAAGATGAAATGAGCTGGAGTCCTTGATAGTATAATTTTAAATCACACCTAGCCTCAAACATGATTTCTACTGATGGATAAATAGTAGAGAAAATAAATTAAAGGGGAGCAATACTGGACAAAATCATTTGTGGAGAATTTTGGTTATAAAATAACAGACATAGAGCAGTGTTTCCCATGGAATATTGTATGAGCATCTGGGATGACTTTTAAACAGCTATGGAATGTATGTGCACAGAGTTATAACTGTCTTTATTTCTTTTCACTTTAATCCAACTTCATTCACAAGCCTTCATTTCTATTGATGGATCAAGAGTCTATCTTTCCAAATCAAAGCAATCTTATAAAAGAATCTGCTTACAATAGCCAGTTACTTCCAGTTTTGAAAATGGTCATTTTAGGATTTAATCAATGGCAGCTTTCCCATCTTCCTAAAGATGAAACTCGGTTTTATGCTGCTGATATTGGATGAGGGTAACTTCTCCTTCTCCTCTAATTGCCCCACTAGTTCAGTGGGCAGAGCTGTGCTCCCTCCCCCAGTCTTCTGCATCACGTCAGTGATGACCTTTGATCTTGAGATCTACAGAATCTGGATTGTCCTCAAGTCTAGGCTTTGTGTGTGTGTGTGTGGTTGCGTAAGGTATGGCATGGAAGGTTCCCTGGAAATGGCCTCTAAGATTGGCTTGCTTTCCATTTTTTGAGGAGAATCCTCCGATCAATAGCTATATGGAAGTAGTAAATGGAGTGGGATTGAACAGAGCCTAATGGCGGGGCCTCAGGGGAGTTCTAAAGCAAGTGCATGAGGACAAATATAATGCTCATTTTTATGACGTCCATGTACCCAGTACCTCCACACAATTTTCTATTAGTATTCCATAAATTTTCACCAAATACTTCAACTAATAAATGTGGAAACCATTGTCTAAATGTTAGTTATGTAAATACTGATCAGTGGTTAGGATCATCTAAAAATTTCCAATTAAATTTTACAATTAAAAATTATTAAATATATGCATATATTAAATATAAATTATATATAATTAAATATATATCCCTGATATATATATTCCTGAATCCCAAACTAGACCTACTGAAACAAAATTTCTCAAGAAATTAGGTATAGCAATGGAAGTGCATTTATCACCAACTTCTCATTTGAAACTATAATGCAAAATTCACTCAAGAAATTTCCATTGTGTTTTAACTTTTATAGCTCCTCACTATCAAATTCCCCTTTTATGTGATACTGTTCCCTAAACAAAGTGATCGCTTTCTTAGTTTCCTTATGTGGTTTTTCTATTCACTTTTTCTATGTCAAAGGTTAAAAAATTATATATATAATTATATATAAATGTGTAAGGAAAATAATATATGAAAAAATAGTATGGCAGTTACTTAAGTATGTACAATTTAATTTCTCAATTTTACTTCAATAAACCTGAAAAGATGAATTACTATATAATCCAACAAGCAGGGGCTCAAAGAGACTTATACATATTTATAACATCATTCGTTACAGTAGTCAAGAGATAGAAGCTACTAAAGTGTCTGTGGACAAATGTATATATAAACAAATTATGTTCTATACAAACAATGTAATATTACTCAATCTTAAAAAAGGAAGGAAATTTTGATATATATTATAGAAAACAGGTGAACCTGGAGGGAATTTTGCTAAGTAAAATGAGTTACAAAAAGACGAATGCTGACTGAGAACCTTGATGCACACCTGTAATTCCAGTCTCTAGGGAGGCTGAGACAGGAAGATTGAAAGTTTGAGACCAGCCTTAGAAACTTAGTGAGATCCTGCCCCAACATAAGAAATAAAAACAACTAAGCATGTAGTTCAGTGGTAAAGCATCCCTGGATTCAATTCTAAGTACTGAGAAAAAAATAAAAGAAGCAACAAAATGCTGTATCATTTCCCTTACTGGAAGTATCTAGAGCAGTCAAATTCACAGAAATAGAAAGTGAAATAATAGGTGTCAGAGGCTGGGACCAGGGGACAAAAGAAGGGGATTGTTTAATGAGCACAGAGTTTGAAGCTTTACAAGACGAAAAAGTTCTACACATTGGTTGCACATTGAAAGTATATTAAGCACTACTGAGCTCTACACCTAAAAGTGGTGAAGGTAATAAATTTCATTATGCATATTATACCAGAATTAAATTTATTTATTTTAATTTCACACAAACTCACATACACACACACACACACACAAAAAAAAATGACTAACATCTTCTATTCTGGGACTGAAACCAATTTCTAAAGGTCATACCATGGCTCATCTCAATAGAGGGAGTTTCATCCAAACTAGAGTTATCAAAGAGCAATACAGGGCTCAAAATTTCTTCAGTTCTAAAATTTTGTTTAAAATTTTGACCTCTTAAGAATCAATGTTCTCCTGTCAATGAATCAGCCAATGCCTTTGTTTATAATATGTTTAAAGTCATATATTGTTCATTAAACCTATTAAAACTGGAGTAGCTGAGGAAAAAAGAATTTATTACATTCCATAGTTTATTCTCTATCAATTGTTTTCACTACCAATAGGTGCTTTTGTACCAGGTCAACTTGGAGTTAAAAATATTCTTCACCTTTTCTTTGTAAAGTCTGAACAAACGTTAACAATTTTGTGGATGAGGACATCAGAATGAGTCATTTCTCTCCTCCTAGTTAAAATAACTGCAGTAGAAAAACAGCATGTTTTAACACTTGCTGATGAGATTTTTAAGTCTCTGAGGGAGCAAATAGATTAACAAAGGTGTTTGTGACAGCAATTTTATTAGCAATGCAATCAATTTTTCATGTTAAAATGGAATACAATGAAAATGAAGAAATTAAATCCACAACTTATCCCCTTTTGGTGACTATTTCAATCTTTTTATTGACCTAAATAAATAAAATTCAAGTTGATACTATATATATATATATATATATATATATATATATAGAGAGAGAGAGAGAGAGAGAGAGAGAGAGAGAGAGAGAGTATCATCATAGTTTACACAGTGATTCCAAAGGTGCCTAAGGTTATTCATTTCCTGAACAGTTTAAATTTTGAATATTTTGAATATTCTGCTTCGGAGTGTTCATAAAGACTTTTAAGACTATATATCTTGCTTTCCATAATTATAAAATTAGGGTCACCAAAGACAGCCTGGATAATTGTTAAATAGTTTCTGGCCTATGAGAACGTAAAATCTTGGAGAAATGATGACAAGTAGGGTAACTCAATAATCTTATATTTAATCCATTTTCATCTTAATTCTGGGAGAATTGACTGAGAAATATCTAAATGGAGAAATGTCTGAGCCCAAGTGAAGAAGTTGAAGGAAAAGTTCCTAGATAAATAACTCAGCCTTAAATGAGATGTGTGGCTCTGATTTTAATAAATTCTTAGGCATCCTCCAGTTTTTAGGGAAAACAGAATAGATTGTAGATTGAAGGCTTATTCCTTTCTCATCTGTACTAGATCTGTTCTCATACATTATGCAAACTTTTCCTCATTTTCTTAGAATCTGAAGAATTCTGAAGATGATGATGATAGGATTATATGCCATTTCCACATAGTCTACAGTATTGCTTTATTTTAAATTACAATAATTCATCCTTGAAACAAATTTTTGATTCTTTGATCTGAGGGCTTTTGAGGTCAGAGATTTATTCTCAAGAAAAATGTTTGAATTGTTAGCATATTGTAACTTCTCAGTAGGTAAAATTTCAAAGTAATTACCCAAGTGACATATGAAGTTTTAGTGAGTGACCTAAATATGCCTGTGACAGTCCTCAACTTACACTGGCTTGGCTGACAGCTTTTCGACTTTATGGTAATGTAAAAGTAATCCATATTAAGTAGAAAATGACCTTTGAATTTTGAATTTTGGTTTTTTTTCCCTTGGGCTAGAGATATGTGGTAAGATATTCTCTCATGCAAGGTGAGCAATAGCAGTGAGTCATAGGTCCCAATTAGCCATTGGATCCCAAAGGGAAGCAATTCATATTCTACAGTGTGTGCACTATATTACCAGCATTTTTGGATATATTCATTCAATAAATTACATGAGATATTCAACATTTATTATAAAATGGGCTTTATATCAGATAATTTTTCTCAATGGTAGAGTAAAGGGTTCTAAGCACATTGACAGTAGATTAGCTAAGCTATAGGTTAGGTTAGGTATAGGTTAGGTTTGATAGGTTAGGTATAGTAAAAAGTATGTTCAATTTAATGGTATTTTCAACTTACAATGGGATTGAATCCCAACATAAGCTGAAGAGTGAGGAATACCTGTTTATATGTACAGACACAAATACACCCATACTTGACCAATACCCACAAAAATAATTGTCTTAAAGTAATGGTCCTTTCTTCATGTCAGTAGTAAATAAGCATGACTAATATAGGTACTGTTAAACAAAGAAAGGGACAGAGCTCAGAAGAAAATCTTAAAGAACTCCCTTGTCAAACCTAGTAATTAAATGACCCTCTTGACCATCATCTGGAAAATTCATTGTTCAATGGTTCCTTGTGCCATCTCATATGAAAACCAATGATGCTTTAATAAGTGTTTTCTTTTTCTTTCTTTATTTTCTTGGGAGACAATGGGGAGGAATAGTCACAGTTGTCTATGGTATTCCCCATGGACAAAGATATTTGGATTACTGTCTTGTTCTACATTTCATTTAATTGGAGTATTATAGCTATATTTAAAGTGATACTTTTAGAAGGGCTGAGCAAAATGGATTGATCTGAATTGATTTGATTTTCTTGCCAATCATGAATATTAACATATTCAAGCTACACTTGACCTCTGCTTTTCTTCCTGTCAGAGGGTCAAGTGAATTTTATAAGGTTCAGTTCTTGATGATTTGTTAAACAAACTAATAAATCTAATAGCTCTGGGTAATGCCACATCTAGTAAATAGAGGCTTAACTCTAACACTTCTTCTAAATTATGACATTATCATAAAAACATCAAGGGTCACAGTTCTCCTTGGGAAATGATGATTAAAGTGTCAACTTTAAAAGACACACATTTTAATATTTTTCAGGAATATTTTATTTCTAAATATCATTTTCGTTTCCTATTAGTATTACTAACAGTAACATTTTACACAGGTAGATAGTGTTATAAATCTACAGCAATTTTAAAAACATTGTGGCATTTAAACTTTACAACAACCCAAGGTGGTAGTTTCATTTTTTGAAGAGTCCATCAATACAATAAGAAGTTACTTCAGTATTTAAAGGTTGTAGCAAGGACCTGAACGCATGCCTCTCTTTTACTATTATAAATTATATATTTATTTTAATTGATACATAAAACATAAAATCATACATATTTATGGAAATACCATGTGATGCTTCATTATAAGTATACACTGTGTAATGTTTAAATCAGCTTAAACATGTTTATCTCCTGAAACAGTTTTCATTTCTTTATGGTGAAAAAAAACTCCTTTCCTACCTTTTGAAATAGCACATTATCATCATTTACAGTTGCCCTAGTGGGCTGTAGATCACCAGAACTTCTAACTGCAACATAGCAGCAGTATCAATGGACCTCTCCCTATTTCAAGTTGCAATAAGACCAGAAGTCTCTTTTTACACAGTTCACTCCTCCTTAACAGGGTCTTGCTGTTGTCTTACATGCATTGTATTTGACCTTTCTGGAATAATCATAATGAACAGAGAATATATTGCTTTGTTTTATTTCATTTTTTTCTTCACATACACAGTCCTCTCTAGATTGTTCTTTATGGAAATTACTTTCATACCCATAAACTTTGAATTATTACTGTGTCCATGTAATATCAAAGAAACTGATTGTATTTTGTATTATACTACCCCAAATCTGAATTCATCTTTGTTAGCTTATTTTTTATTCCCTTTTTATTTCTTCTCTTGACTATAGCATTATGAGTCAAATTATTTGTACTTTTTTCAATTTTATTAAAATATTTTAATATATGTAAGGAATAATTATGATAGGATGCATGGACTACTTTCCTCTTTGGAATATACAGATGTATAACAAGAGCTTCATTTTAATCTTAACTTCAAAATCAAACTTTTTTTTACTTTAAGAAGGAAAAATGTTCTGGTTGATAAATATTCAGAATTCTCTGGAATCTCAAAGAAGACATTCCCATATTTGATTATGTTACAGATCCAGTTACTATTTCCTTTACTATTAAATAGTCAAATATACTGTTAAATAGAAATATATTGTAGACACTTTCTTTAACTCCGTTTACAAAGGCATATTCACATACACACCAAGCAGCAAAGCAAAGTTGTACCTGTCAAATCTGTCACTTGGAGTGAGAGCTATACCAAGGACTAATAGCTGAACATAGATTCCCCCCCCCAAACAGGTTTAAAAAGTTAAAAGTTGTGGGAGTTTAGAGGGAAAAACTGAAAAGATAGTTCATATGCAAGAATGAAAATTTTCTCAGAATCCTTATAATTTCAAGATAGATGTTTCCCAAGAAGAGAGAACCACAGATTACAATATATGGTATAGACCAGAACATAAAAAGTGGCACCTCTCATTGATCTTTCTCTATGGAAAGGGGGAACACTAGCTTCCATGTGGCCCTCTAGTGCCATTTTGCACTCCTTAGAGACAGTCTCCAAATAGCCTTTCAGCATTTTACAAATAGAAAAATTCTTCCAACAATTCCTATGAAACATTTTGCCATAAACAGAACTTTGGCATTGCTGAACACTGCAAACAGCTGTTTCAATTTGCCTCATCATAAAAGGCGAATCCAAAACTCCAGATTCTAAATGTAACCAGCATATTCTTACTGCCTTTCCTGCTGTGAGCTGCCAATTACAAAGCATGAGTAATGAAAGAACGTACCCTTCAGAGCAGCCAATTCTCAGAAGCATTCGTTTTCTTTAATATTCCAGTTTCATTCCAGGAATGGGCAAGACAAGAAATAAGACATTTCATGTCACTTCAGGATAATATCATGTAATTTTAGGGTAATAAAGAATTCATAAGTGATCTGATAGGGAAAAGTTCATTTACATTCTCTCCAGAGAGTTTTATCTTTTCAGATGTGACCTTGTTTAATTAAATATATTTCAAATATCAAGAGAAATGACAGCTAAGCAGACAATGGAATTCTTCATTTTTATGTTGGACTGAAATAAAGTGAAATTAAATTATATGAAAGTCAAATGCAATAGAAGATAAAAGGTTCCACTGAAATTCTTTCTATCTGATCTTATTCATTAGTGTTTTATAGAAGGACAATCATACCCTGTGCTGTGTAACTTGATTTTAAAACTGGAACTTCATTACATGAACATCCCCCCCAACAAATGAAGTGACCCAGAGACTCATTTGTAAATGTTAATTTATTCAGATCATTCATACATGAAGTTAGACCCAACATCAATAATGCTTCCTTTGAAAATAGGGAAAAAATTTTTGAAATCTGTGTCACAATTGCAATTTTGATATAATATATCATGAAAGGTTATTAAAACCATGTCCAAAATACTTTCAAAAGAAGGGACGCTAGATGAATTACATCAGGATGACATTTTTATATTAAATGTAATTCTTAAAAGGCATTACTTATGAGGCTTTAAGACTTGCATTCTCTTAGTTTGCTATCATCTTTAGAGATTTATCTCTATTACTCCATTCTCTGGTTATTAGAGATATGAAAAGTATTTTAATTACAACCAATATAATTATGAGGATAAGGATTTTAATTCAGTGTTGGTTTATTATGGAATCATTTATCATTTATAAATATTTAATTCATTTTATTATTTAAAGTTTCTTATATCATATACACGTAGAAAACCCTTGTTTTATGTGCAACTAAATAATTTATTGCAGACTGCTGTGGTTTAGATGTTGTTTGTCCTCAAAATATTCATGTTAGAAAGTTGATCCTCAGTGTGGTAATGTTGAGGTGGTGGTAATTTTTAAGAGGTAAGGTCACAGGGAGGAAGACCCCTTCCTGCACTCTGGATTCCTGTCTTTGAAATGTGAGGCCATCTGCTACAAAGCACTCTCCAGATCTGAGTTGATAGCAGCATCATGCCCTTGAACCTCCAGAACCTTTTTTCCTTTATAAGTACCCAGTTTGGTGTCTTTCATTTTAGTAACAGAAAACAGATTAATAACACAAAACAAAACTACTACCTAGGCAAACAAAACATTATAGCATACTAAATCCCTCTCTCTACTGCTCCCAACAACCAACTCTTCTCTCTCATTATGTGACAATAATTATCTTGATGTTTATGATAATAAGTTTTTGCTTTTGTTTATAATTTCATTACCTAACCATGCATCTTTTATCTTACTTACAATTATCCTACTTATAATTAATATAAGTAAAAATATATATCATTTTTGTTTCATATTATGTTTGTGAGATTCAGGATGTACTTTATCATACTCCTTGTCATTATTGTACTATGTTTCACTATATAAATATCATATAGTATATTTGTGTATTTTACTGCTCAGTAGCACATTTAGACTGGAGCAGGATTTTAGACTTGGCTTTGTTCTAAATGGGAGGTACTAAATGTATTTTGCATTTAGAAAGTACGTGAACCTTTGGGAGCTGAAGCAAGGACTTTAGTAGGCTGAATTTTAAGATAATGCTTCCTCCTGGGGCACTTGTCCTGAATAAACCCAGGACTGAATACAGATTTTACCCCTGTAATTATTGTGTTCCATGGTACAATGAACCTTAAAATAGGGAGATTTTCCAGGTGCACTCCTTCTAATCATATGAGCCTATTAAAAGAAGAAAGTTTACTCTGGCTGGTGAGAGAAGTCAGATATTCAAAGCATAAAAATAATTGGAAACCCCATGGCTAGCTTAGAATGGAGAGGACTGTGTCCTAAAGAATGTAAGTGGCCTCCAGAAGCTACAAATAGCCGGAGCTGAAAACCACCAAGTAGAGGTGACTTCAGTTCAGCTCTTAGGGAAATGAATTCTGCAAACAACCAGTGGAGCCTGAAAGATTCTGCTCCCCAGAGGAGAAACACAATCCTAGCCAGCTGACATCAGCCCAGTAAGACTCTGAGCAGAGAATATAGCCAGCCATACCATTCCAGAGTTCTGACCTGCATAACCATCAACTGTGCTGTTTTAAGCAAATAATTTTACGATAATTTGTTAACACACTAATGGGGGAATAATCAGTTTTTAATCTTCATTTCAGTTTTTTTAATTGTTACCTTTTAATTTTTCAGACATGTGTTATATGATGCAGCCATTTTTATTCTTGCCCCAGACCACACAAATGTTATGGGAATACTATGGCTAGTGGATATTTAGGCTGTTTCGGATCTGGAATAATTATAACTTTGCCTAAAATATCTTTTACGTGTTTGTTGGCTCACATGTACATATGTTTGTGGGATATATATCTGGAACTGGCATTACCAGGTCATAAGATAGGAAATAAGGTAGGAAAATAATGTCTAAATAATTTAAAAGTCAATTTACATGTCCATTATTAGTTGATTAGTGGTCCTATAGTTCATCCTTGACACAGGAAATAAATAAAACAAATACTTTTTTTGTTGTAGCCACCCTGATGAGTGCACAGTGCTATGATACTGTAGTTCCGATTTACATTTCCATGATTATAATGAGCTGAAGCACTATTTTACTTCTTTACTGATTGATGGTATATGCCCTTTTGTGAGTGCCAAGCCTTTTGTAAGGTCTGTGTGCCACAATTATCTTCTCATATTCCATTTCTTTACACCCTATTTGTCAGGTCTTTACCTTGCTTTTCTTCTTTATTTTTCTTTAATTTTTTGTTATTATGAACACATATATAACAATGCACACACACAGAAATAAACTATCCAATGATTACTATAAAAAAGAAATACTGTCATATAAACCTCACTCAAGTCAAGGAATAGGACTCTGTCAGCCTGATTGGAAGTAGTCTTATAACTATTCCAAATCACTAATTCACTCTTGAGCTCCTCAAAAGCAACCACTAATCTGAATTCTGTGGTAATCACATCCTTAATTTTATTTATAGTTTTGCCACATAAGCATAGGGCTATAAATTTAATTTTGCCTTTTAAAAATACCTTTACAAATGAAATTATACAGTGAATATTCTATTGTGTGAATATTTATTTGGCATGTGCTTGTGAGAAAGAGCTTTGTTTAATGAGTAGCTGTACTTCATTCATCCTCATTACTGCATAGCATTCCATTACGTGTATATACTATTTGTCCTTCCTTCTGTTGATGAACATTTCGATATTTCCTATTTTGGAAACATTATGAATAGTGCTTCTGTGAACATATTTGTATAGGTCTCTTAGGACACACATGCATGCATTTCTTTGTAGAAATTCATTATATATTCTGGAGATGAGCTGAGCTTTGTTAATTATATATGGTACAAATGTCTTCTACCAGTTTTGTCTTCCCTTGACAATCTCTTAATGGCATTGTCTGATGTAAAAATAAACAAATTGTAATGTGACTTAAATAACTATCCTTTCCTCCATGCTAAGTAAGTCTTAATTTATCCTTTTTAGTTATATTTTTCTATCTCAAGATCAAGAAAATAGTATCCTATGATACGCGTTATATGCTTTGTGTTTTGCCTCCCACATTTAGGTCTACTCTCTGCAACTGACTTTAGAATATTAGTAGGTAATATAGGTAGGAGGTAAGCGTTATTTTTTTGGTATGGATATATATTTTCTAGTACCATTAGTTAAAAGACTTGTTTTCTATGCTGCTTTTCAGTTACATGAATCAATTGTCTTGTTCTAAATTCCTTTATTCTATTTCATTATTTCATGTGTTTTTCTTCATGGCAGTAACACAATTTTAATCCTCATAGCTTTATAATAAATATTACTTTTTAAAGGGTAAGTTCTCTCATTATTTTTTATTACTAAAAGGTGTCTAAATTATAAATATACAATTTGACTTTCCACACAAATATTTTAGAATTGGTTTGTCAATTTCCATAATATTTATTTAGGGAAAATTGACATATTTACAATGTTGAGTCCTCCAATCAATAACCATGGTATTCTGTGATGTTTATATTCTCTTTATTTTTTTTCTCAATAATAACTTTTGAAATTTTGTTGGTAGAGTTCTTGTACTTCTTTTGCTAAATTTGATGGCATTTAAGTGGTGTGGTTTTAAATTTTTTATTTTTTAATTATCTAACAGCCAATAGATTTTTATACCCAGAATATTACCTCTAATGATCCTAATTATTTTTAAGTCATTTGGAAATCCATATTACATAATCATGCCACTCATGAAAAATAAAAAAAATCTTTCAGTTGTTTCATTCAAGTGATCATATACCTCAGTTTTTTAAAACTTATTTGCATTACCAAGGATCACTATACAATGATGAATGGAAGTTTTCACCTTATGGTCTCTTATGTGTGAATTAGTGATAATGCTTTCTCTGGTGGAAACTGGATGCTCAAATTGTTTCTTTTTAATAACCAGTTGTAGTTCAATCTTAAATGAATAGCAAATAGCAAAAGCTCTATATTTATTTATACCAGAGGTATAAATTATTCTATAGCTTTTTAGCTGTAAGAAATATGTATTTTTTTTACTTTTTCTAAATAAAATCCTAATAAATACCAAAATAATTTTCAGATTTAATATCATTTATTACTGTGTCGTCTTCTTCACCCTCACTATGATTTTATTAAGTAAGGATTTCTAATAGCCCTATTTTACAATTGAAGCATAATTACGAAAACAGAGACTCAGAGATCAAGAATAGACTTTAGGGTCCAGCACTGGCAGTCAACTCCAGTGTCTTTCCCTGGTATCTCCCACTTTATTCATAAATATAACCTATGTTATATTCACTTAAAATGCTATATAAACCTGTTAGATTTAAAATAACCAATATAATACTTGTTATCTTTCCTTTTGAATTTAAACAGAAGTTCTTTATTAAATTTTTTTTTTAGTTGTAGATGGACACAATACCTCTATTTTATTTATTTATTTTTGAGTGGTAGTGAGAATCAAACTCAGTACCTCACACACGCCAGGTGAGTGTCCTACCACTGAGCCACAACCCCAGCCCTTCAGGAGTAGTTCTTAACCAAAGTTCTTCCAATCATATGGTAAGATGAGAATTGTCACCAGTAGGAAAGTTGAGCAGTTTTAGCATAATGATTTTTTCAGATTCCTACTTACCAGATCCTTTACTCTTCATTTACGTGCTTTTATCATATTCAAGAAAATTCAGTTCCTTCCCACTTTGCTTTCTCTTCCATTTCCTTCTTATCCTTCCACCCAACAAATACTCATCCTCCACTCCCACCTTGTCCATATGCACTAAGACTTTCTTAAGCTGGCCTGACGAAGACAGGTATGTGGCTTCCCTATAAAGAAAAATGTCACCAGAAACCATAGCCATGGCTAAAGTATGTTGTCAGTGAAGGCTCATAGATGGATTCAGCCACTAGAGGAAGGTTTCATTATGTTATTTTCATTATTTAAGTTTTGCTGGATATCTAACTCTTCTTTTTGCCACTGTGTAACTACATATAAAATAGCCACAAATCTGAGTTATAGCATCAAAAGAACAATATGCAAGGTAAATTAGGTAATTTTAAAGCAATTACTTCATATGTAAAGAGAAGAATCATAATGAGATCTTAATGAAGATATTTTACATCTGAAGTAGATTTTGCTGGTGACACATCTCATTTAGAACTCTTGATTCTACTGGAGAGTGTTTCCCTTCATCTGAGGGAATGGTTGGTTATGGACACTGACCCTAGGTTATAGGGAAAATGTAGAATTGCTGATTGCCACTAGTACATTGCCAGGTGGCTTAAAATTCTTGCAAATCCCATTGATATAATTGATTTGGTAAAGCTTGAAAGACCACACTAGACATGTAGTTGTGTCCTAGGAGAAGACTGTAGACTCTTGCCTAATCAAGAACATGATGTTACCACCCTGGTGGTTTTGAATGCTCTCTAGGAAGTGACCTTATGCCCCATCATAGCACAGGTTGCCTATGTGATGTCCTCTTGTCAACTTACCGCACTGCTTTGTATGGAACTAGGTATAATACAAAGCCCTCTTGCCATTAAGAGTTTATTGCAATGCTTTGGTCAGTATAATTCTAGGCATGATCTAATATGTTATGATTCTGTGAAAGAAAACCCAAACAGAATTTACTTCCTCTGGCCTATTTCACTGTACTTTGCATCATGTTTAAGCAAGCCTCAGACCTTTCTGCTGAGGTTGATTATCGCTTTATTATGTTCCACAAAAGAGATAGCCTATCTCTTTTGTGGAACATGATAATATTTCTATAACCAACAGTCTACTTTAATATTTGAAGTTCATACATTTTCATTTAATCAAAAAAATCAAACTGCTAGCTACTGACTTACAATTTTTTTCCTACTATATTTATACATGATTTTAGAAACTACTGAATTTTTAAGATAGTACCCAGTTCTGAAAGCACAGAGTATTTAGTCAGCTATACTATTCAGAGGTCTGGTCCATCTTTACTTAACTGCATAGTTCAAAAGAATAAAATCCCCTTTATAATCTTTGATGCTTAGACCAATGCTTTTTGAAAACTAAATTTGAACTCGCTATAATTTCCAGAATTCAGCTTGAGTTGCTGATAGGAGAGTGATGGGAAGTATAAAATATGACACAATATAAAAAATTTATTGGATCTACCAGAAATAAAGATAACCATTTTTTAATTTTAAAAATGTGCTAACCTGAGATATTAATACTTATCAATATCTTCCAAAATGATAATAAAATAAGATTTTTCACAAATAAAAAAATATTCAACTACATGTGAGCTACCAAAATGATTAGAGAAAATTCTTTAGTTGGAATTGTTTTCCTCTCAGTGTTTTAAAGATGATGATCTGTCTTTAATTTTCTGCATTGTTTTTAATAAGTGGGCAGGTATTATTTTCTTTGTTCCTATGTATATAATGTGGTTTTATATTTCCTTCTGGCTACTTTAATGTTTTGCATTTAAATATCATATGTGAACAATTTGATTATTATGGTAGATACCTTCTGAGATGTCACCAACCATCTTCTTCTCTTGGTATGTAAATGACTATGCACTACCCTGACTTTAAAAGTGCAGACGAGGTTGTGACTTGTTTCTAACAAAAAGGAAAGAAAGAAAGAAAGAAAGAAAGAAAGAAAGAAAGAAAGAAAGAAAGAAAGAAAGAAAGAAAGAAAGAAAGAAAGAAAGAAAGAAAGAAAAGAAAAATAAAACAAAACAGGTTATCCTCAAAATGAGGTTTCATAAGATTGTGACTTCCTGCTTGAGGAAGCTTCCTGTACAGCTTTGGTGAAGCTACTTGCCACCTACTTAACTTTTGAACATATGAAATACAATTAGATTGATTATTTATTTAGAGAGTTTTGCATAAGTTCTTATTTGCTAATTATAAGATCTAGTAAATTCAAGGTTTCTTTTATTGGCAAATTTTATTCTTATTATACAAAGTGTGTCTACTGTTATATGCCTCTTCATTGTTGATTAAATGCCAGAATTTGAAAAAAAAAATGTGCTAAACAATTAACAGTCATCTTTTGGAAAATGAAATGTTTCCAGATTGGAAATGGTTTTGAAATTTAAGACCTTCTTTTCTCTTAAACAATGTTTTGGGGGGTTTATAAGTTTATTGTGTTCTTCTTAAGAATTTCCAGGAATCCTATTATATTCTGTGTTCTATGCTAGACACTTTCATATACATTATATTTTTTAATCATTTAAGAGTCCTGCATACAGATATTCTTTTATTTTAATTTTGCAGATAAGGAAACTGTGCCTAAGAGATTTTAAGTGTTTTTCCAAAGATGGATACCTAACAAAGAGCAGAAGAAGCAGGATTCGAGATCATATTTAAAATAATTAAGACCAATAGTGTTTCAACTGTATTTGACTATTAATATAGCTAACAGACAATCAATTACAAAAACATTTCTTAAATACCAATTGCATGTCAAACACTGAGTAAAGAAGTAGAAAAATAAAATTATTTCTAATTGAGGAGGTCATTAACCTACGACAATAGTATTTCTAAAATGAATGATTTTACACACAGTTGGCAATATAGCACACTGGTTCCGTTTTGCTATATAACCTTTTCTGTGTGAATTGATTGGTAAATATCAAATTATTTTCTATGCTATTTATGATGAAACTGCTAAACATCAATAATGTAAGACATATTACTGATCTCATAATTTTCCTTTCTACTCTGTGTGACTCTTACTAGTTAGTCTTCAAGTAAATGAAGTGTGTTTGTGGGTGGGGGGAGGACCGTAATGTTGTGCCACCATTTTTTCTTGTACATAAACCCTTCAATAAGAAATTATTTTTCTGAAATATGCACCTATACCCTAGGAGTTTTAAGGATATTTCATTTCTTTGTCTTATGTATATTGTATCAGAAGGAAGCTGCAGCTGTGTAGTAGAGAAGGACAATTCCTCCTCTGCCCTCTGAACATTTACACAAATGAACTGACAAATAGGCAGATTAATGGGAAAATAAGGTGTATAAATGTATTGAAGTGGAGTACCTGCACATGCGAGCCACAGAAAATATGAATGAAAGGTCAGAAGCTTCGATCTTGTTGTTAGCGGAGTCCTGGAACAGAGGGCATACTTCGAAGATCCAAGAGATCGAATCTGGCCACTTGCTCCCAAAACAGACAGAAGAGGTAATGGTGAAAAACATGAAGGGAACTTGAATAAGCTTAGCCAGGAAGACAAGAGGACCCATGTCCTTAGCCCTGTCTATGAGGTCTGACAATAGCTTTGAGGTTTTATAGATAAGGGAATAAGGAGAAGGTTGGGGATTTCCATAGCTAGAAGCTTTGTGCAGCTACCAAAGCAGGTGATCTTGGTCAGGTGTGGTCTGGTCCATCACTAAGTCAAGTAGGATCTGGCCAGAGGTAAATAAGTTGCTGTTGCCTGGAGGAAACTTCTACTTATCACTAGGTGTTTATCAATTAGACCTGTTATTCCTGGAGCCCAAGGTGACTTGGAGCAGAGGAGACAAATGCAAAATGAAGGCACAAGTGCCAGGTTTTTTGTCTTACTTTTAGCCCTCGGGACATTTGCAGGCTAAAGTGAAGAGTCTTTCTAGAGGGTGATGGCAAACTGTACTTTGTGTAAGTGCACTCTGTATGTTCACACAATGACAAAATCGCCTAACAGCACAGTTCTCAGAAATGTCTATCGTTAAGCAACATGGGACTATTTTTATTATGCATATTTTTTCTTCTCCAAAGGTAAATAATACAGGGAAAGTATAAGAAATAGGAGAAACTCCAGACAAATGAATAGAAATCATATTGACAATTCTATAAAAAAGTAATCTTTGTCACAATAGTTTTTTTTTTTTTCCAAAGGAGAATAAGATATTCGACAACTTACAGGAGCGTTATTTTGAGTGTAAACAATGTTCTCAGAGTGCTGGACATCTGAAACCACACTTTCCATGTGGTATAAACAAGAAATACTGGATGTAAGGGTTATAATGATAAAAATCAATAAGAATTTTGGAATCAGGAAGCTCTTAATTTCTATCAGCCGCTCAAACTGGATTGAATTTAGATGATGCCAATTACCACCACTGATAGAGTTAAAATATTGGAAGAGCCCAGACATAGTAAAAGACCTTGACAGATTTTTAGAAAGTGCATTATATTTCACCGAGAGTTGTAACTGATTCTCAGGAAAACTACTTACTGCAGTTGTGTGTGGCCAATGAATTCTTCAGATCCTTGTGGAGCTACAGCATGCAGCAAAAATTGTAGGAGTAAATGAAAAAGTTTAAAACAATCTGCATAGGCTGTCTCAAAAGAACTGAAGGATTCTATATGGAATTAAAACTAGAGTTTTCTCCAAACTTCCATTAGCTGGTATAGGACTTAAAGAGTCATGTGACTTTTTACTGGGCTGGCTAGAGGATTGCCAATTATCACAGAATGCTACTTGCTCAAGAATGCTTGCAATTTCTGAAACCAAAGATACTTCAAGACTTTAAAAGAGTCAGCCATCTATAAGAAATAACTAAAACCAACCAGAAAAACTAAATTGAATTCTTTTCTTAATTTACTAAAATTATCAAGTGAATAGGGAATTGACCATATGAAAACTAGAATTGAAAGTGTTATTTCAGTTTGACAGCTGGTGTTTAATTCATCTTGTGAGAATCTGTGACTGTCTACTTTTGTCTTAGTCAATATAATGGAGTTCTTTAAAATTGTCATCATAAATATATTCTTAAAGTCTCTGCAATGTAGATATTTTTAGAGCTGTAGGATCATTCCATCTACTAGAACATTCTATCTAGTCTGTACATAAAATATTTCTATAACCATTGAGCACACTAATTGTTTAACCCCTTCTTAGAAGGCTTCCTCAATTACTCTTGATGACTAACATAGTATAAGAAAACCTTACCAAATACAATTATTCCAATTTACCATAGAGTATTGCCATCACTAACCATTTTGTGGGTTGTTGTTTTTTTTACTCCATTTTGCTTTTGATTTCATATTGTTTCCCCTCCGTGGAATTCTTTTAAAATATTGCACCAGTAATCAAGCACTAACTGAGAAACAAGAATAAGAGCAACCAGTTAGAATGTAGTCCAAATGGGGAAGAAAAAAATACACTAATGGTTACCTGGATAATCATTAAAGAACAATGACTAGAAGCAGAACTAGCTCTATCATTTATTCTGATCAGTACAAAACAAAAATACAAGACTCCTTATATAATAGCAGGAGGGAAAAGTGCCTTTAATGCACTTTATAAAATTAAAATGTGAAACTTCTTCCTTTATTTCAAAATCTCTCCCCTTGTCATAGTGTTTTTTTTTCAATGTGCTGATTATACACTTCAGGCATGAAGATACTCTTTAAGCAAATGCATACAAGTATCTTGGGCTCACAGGTGCCTGGGTCATTCCCCTCACAACTTAGTGCTATCCACCCACTGGCTGACACATCTCCAAACCACACTTCCACCAGCCAGCAGCTGCTGTGACTCAGCCAGCGTTGAGCAGTCTTACTGGCCTAACTAACATTGTTCCCTTCCTGAGGCTTACCTTTGGAAACCACTATGGATGAGCAACCTCCAAAGAGCACAACTCCTGCTCCAGGAAGCTCTCAATACCTGGATTGTAATTGGGGAAGAGAGTCTTCCCTGCAATTTGTCAGAAAAACAGTGGTGCCAGACCTTAGGATAAAGATAGTCATTGACAGGACTCACCCTGGGATGCCATAGGGTATGCACACCCTACTCCCATCTCTCCATACCTATCCCCATCATGCAGCCATCTTCTCTCACACTCTCTAGAGCCAAGGTTTCTTTCTGGCCTGCCCCTCCACATCCCTGACCAGGAGCCACTGAATCCTCTGTGGGAGTAGCCAGCTAAGACCCCAGGTTCTAGAAGGGTGAGAGAGCTGTCAATCAAAAAATACAGTAATAAATGCATAAAATGCATTGTGCGTCATCCAAAGTACCAAAACCCAGACACAGGCTCTAATGACCCATTAGGCCTCACTTATAAAACCTGAATTCAATGATAAATTGAGGAAAAATTGTAGACAACTGCAGAGTATTTAACTCCAAGGGAGGAGGGAACTCTTCTAATATCAGACCTTATGCAACTGAACTGATTGCATATCCACGAAGGTGGTCATAGACAGGAGAGTCCATTTTCATCAGCAAATGATTGACAGTTGACATTTGGGGTTGAATTGTGTGTCCTAAAGAGATGTATGGAAATCCTCATCCTCAATGCCTGTGAATGTGGCCTTTGGAAATAGAGTCTTTGCAGATAGATAAGAAGAGGTCATTAGGGTAGCCCACAATTCAGCGATACTGGTGTCCTTATAAGAAAAGAAACAGACATAAGGAAAATGCCATGTGATGATGGAAATAAATATTAAACTGACCCAAGCCAAAGAATGCCAAGGCATAGCGGTAACAGTAGAAACAAAGAGAAAAGTATGGAACATATTTCCCCCAGAGACTTCAAGAAATATGGCCCTGGTACACGTTGATTTTGGATAGCTAGTAAGTCTCCAGCCTGTCAGAGAATTTCTTTTATTTTAGATAATCCAGTTTTTAGTGTAACCACAAGGAACAGGCAATATTTTCTCTTTCCCAATCATTCTTTTCTACAAATAATCATACATTTTTAGTTTAAATTTACATCAACTATTCTTAAAGGCAAATTTGAATAGTTGTAAAGTAGATACTTAATTAACTTAATTATTTTTTTAATATTTATTTTTTAGTTATACACAGACACAATTAACTTAATTATTTATAATTACTTTTGTAAGTGTTAGAAAGAAGACTTATGTTCATAAACGCAAGGAGTGGTGTTTATCCATTTTTGTATGTATGTAAATACATATATACATATATATATGCATATATGTGTATGTACACACACACACACACACACACACACACACACACAATCCCCATTGCTCTGTATCTGTGATTTGGCATTTATTTAAGACTACAAGTAGCAGAGTACTTAATCACACTAGATAAATTTGCTTTTTTTTTTCTTTTGAACAGAGATTCAAAGCATGGATTACTTGAAAAAGTGAAGCATTTGCATAATAGTAAGCTATTCAAGCCAAACAAGGAAAGCAACCTTGAAAGCCAAACAAATGGGGGGAAAAAAAGACTTTAAATGAATGTCACTGGAAAATAAAATACTTTATAAAAGACATTTTTTATACACTAAGTTATTTTAGGCATATTATTCCACTTAATCTACACATCATCCTTATATAATCAAGCATCTGAGCATAATTCTAAGGATTCCAAGCTGGGTGCAGAAGAGTGTGCCTGTAGTCCTCACTACTCAGAGGACTGAGGCAAGAGGATTACTTGAGCCCAGAGCAGCCAGGACAACAGAGCAGGGTCATCTCATAGAATATAAATAAATAGATAGATAGCTGGATAGACTCAGAGAATTCACAAACTCTACTATAAGTTAGGTCTTCAAGTGCCTGACCAAAGTTCTTTCTATTCCATCATGGAAATGATTCTATTGGAAAAATTCCAAGATACCAAGAAATTATATTTAACATGACCTCATGTATGTTCAAAATGGAATGCTATGAAATGCCATTTTCTATCATAGTCAAAATCATCTGAGGTCCATTCTACCTTTGTTCTTTGGATTCAAATTGCTGCAATTATGTAGTGACATTGATCTTAATTAGGCTTCCTTAGAAACAGATCCAGACAAGCATTTAAGTGTAATTAGCTTATAGGGGAGGTATTTCCTGCAGTGCTATGGGGGAAGTGACTCCAAGAAGGAAGAGGCTAATAAAGGTATGTTTTAAAGCCAGCTGCACTGGGAAGTGGCCGGACCCTTTCCTTGAGGGAGGTGCAAATCCAGCTCATAGTTCTCCTCACCCAAGGAAGGAAAAAATGAGATTGTTGAGCACAAACTCCCATCAAGTATTAATAGAGACTGCTGGGGAAAGGGGTATTAATTTCTTGGCATTTCAGACCTTTTCATTGTGGGAAAAACAGCCTTCACTTTTCTAGAAAATAACTTACGCATAGTCATATAGACATAGCAGAAAGTCCACAGAGACAATCATAATTTTAAAATCCCAAGTGTGTATATGTGTGTGTGTATATGTGTGTGTGTGTATGTGTGTGTGTGTGTGTGTGTGTGTGTGTGTGTGTATATATGGTATAGGCACTGACAGATTGGCCTCATCTTGAAATTTCATTTTCTGTCTGAAAGTAATAAATCTGGAAGGCAACTGGAAACATGCTGCTCAAAAGGATCGGCTCTTTTAGAATAAAAAATATTTTTTTCTAAGATGAATCTGTATTTCTATATTAGCTTTGGAGATGAAATAGAGACTTCAACAGGTTGTCAGATTTATAAGCCTAAAGAAAATTATAAAAATCTAGGCTAATACTTTCACTTAATAGATGAAGAAACATTGGTTGAAAAACTAAAGTGTTGTTTTTATTTTATAATATTATATATATATTATTTTTTTTTAAAATTGTTCTTATTAGTTACACATGACAGTATAATGTATTTTGACACACACATATGGAGTATAACTTCTCATTCTTCTGGTTGTATAAGATGCAAGGCATTTAAGGCCAATTTATAACTAAAAAGAAATTCTCCTCCAAGCCGAGGTACACGTTTCAATGAATTAATCAATTTGTTCATATTTCCTACACTAGTACCTTTTCACACTGAAGAAGGTTAACAGAACTGAAACAGTGGTAACAAATACAACACCATATAATGAATAAATTCATGATGTTATATATGCAGACTTATGTCTTAATAAGCATAATAATGTATTCATGATGATGAAGAATCATCTTCAAATTAGTAATATGAAGACACAGTGTATTTGTTCCAGTAATTCTGCCACTCAAAGTTCATTTTTGGAACTGGCCTACGATTTTTACAAAAAAAATAAATAGATAAACTCATTGCTTCAGAGTCACACCTTATTTTTCACTGTGAAATTACATTACACAAGTTGATCATCTATTTTCTACTGACTTAACTATGAATTGCTTTTAGTTGTGGCCAAAAAATTCAATCTATTCTCAAAAGATGATTTTTCATCACTGACAATATTAAAAAGAATAGGCCTTTGAACAACAACCACATCATTAAATATACAGTTTCCTGAAGCGACTATTTTAGAGATGATAATACACATTGAGATACCTTCATTTCAGTGCATTCATTTTTCAAATGTATTATTGTAGCAGTAGATTAGTATGGACCAAACTCAGGTGAGGCTTAGGAAAGAAATAGTTTAAGAAAAACTTCAAAGAATATAATGGGAAGGTTTCAACATTTATGAAATATTCATAGAAGACTTTTATGCGAATAGTAGTGTTCAGGTTGGTTCTGTCAAATATCACTTAATAGATGAAGAAACATTGGTTGAAATGATTACCTTTTAATTAATCAATGAGGTTAAAATTCAAATGCTAGACATAGGTTCTGTGTTTGTCTAGGTATTTTGTTATTTGTATTCAAGATTTGAGATTGGTGATAAACAATATGTATAGGAGAGTTATAAAAAGAACAAATAAAACCAGACTGAATACATTGAAGGTTGTCTATCATAGAGAAAAATAGAAACCAAATCATATAAATATCATGGAATCAAGATAACCAAAGACCTTGATAATCACCCAGAAGTGGTCAGTTTATAACAAAGTGTCACTGAGCATTTTGGAGAATATGTTACAGAATGTCACCGTTGGAAACCAGAGAGAATAAAGTCAAAGGAACAAATAAGACTGTTGTAGGAGTGTAAATCACAAAGCAGCAAGATCAAGGAAGCAAGCAATCAATAAAGAGAGAATAACAAGTATGAAAGTATGAATATCTCAATGATTGAGATTTCATCATTGGCTACATTTAGATAGTAAAGAAGACAAAAGGTGAATCTCTATGTCTCAAACCCTGGAGAGTAGAAATTGGGAAGTAGGAAAACCATTTTTTCAGAGGGGGAAGAGTATGAAGCAAAGATGAGGGTGGGGAACAATAAATACCTCTTTAAGGTAACTTTGAACTGGTAGTGAAATAATTTAGGATAAAGTTATTTAATACCATTGTTTTCCATTCAGAGTTCCAAAAAGATGTAGATGATAAAATTTCCAATACATGAGAGAAGGTCCAGGACTGAAAATATAGATTACATTTTAGTAATAAGAATGGGAATCAAAATAAATAATAATCATTCCACAAACTTTGCTGAACAATGAGGTTTGGAGGCCATGCTACGACACAGGATATTTGCAAAAAGATAGACTGAGTCATGGGAGTCTAAAACAAACCTGAGATATTGTTATATGAACAGAAACCAATGAAAGCCACCTCAGAGGTATCACAAGGTGGAGTAGAATTAAAGGTGTAATGCAAGAAGGAATTTATAACTTAATGGGAAAGGATCCAAAAGACAGGGAAGATATTAGCCAAGCAATAAGATGTAAAGATCCTTATATTCACTGTATGATCAGAGTCAGTAAAATAATGTCAGGGATATTGTGGAGATTCTCACAGTAGCAGAAATGTAAATACATATTTTTGTTTGTTTTTTCCTTCAAGGGGTACTTTTTATCTTTACAACATAATCCAACCAACTTCTCTATCATCTTTCATTGGAACGTGTGATCATTATCAGCATTGCCATGGGTATCATGATCATTTGGAAAACAGAATGGTTATCCTCATCATCGTCAACACATTTATTTGTAGACCCCTTTACCAAATTTACACAAATTATTGTTCTGTTGCCATGGAATGAAGCAAAGTTGAGATGGATTATTTTTTTTAATCTCAACATTCTTTCTCTCAGCATTTAGCATAATGCTTCCTGTCAATCTGGAAAATATGCTTTCCCCAAAGTAAAGAGAAGATAAATCTCTTTCATACTTCAGCATTTTCAACCTTATAACAATTTACCACTAAACTGCAAGGGGAAAGGAGCATGCATCTGTGGATGGGACTGAGAATCAAACAGCCTTGGGTCCCAGCTCAGCCAAATTGTACATCCTTTATCAAATCACTCCACTCTTCAGAAAGTTAGGTAGTTAGACCTGAAAATATCTAGTTCTTTATAATTCTTAAATATGAAGTTAATTCAAATTAACAAGCTAATTTAACAATTGAACTAGCTTGTCACAGTCAGAATCATATAAATTGTGTGGCAGGATTGAAATAACCAAATTACTAAGCCACATTCCTGGTTATGATGTTCCAGATACTATATCATGTTCTTTCAATGTCTTACCTAATTCTCGATATTGCTGTGAGTTAGGTCTCAGTGTTCCATTCCAGAGATGAAAAACCTGGGTATAGAGATTTTAGGTAGCTTGTCATAGGTCTTATGGTGAGCAATGCCAGATCTTTATATAAACCCAATCAGTCAAGCACATTTATGTATTACGCAGGTTCCATATTATGTGCTAGTGTGTATATACATTTATTATATTCTCTCAACAGCGCTATAAAATAGGTAAATATTTTCTCTTTGGTATTATTTGTTCCCTTTATTATTCCAAAATAGCCTCAGGAAGTAAAAACATGCCTAGTCCGTGATATTGAACACTGTGCAATGCTTTCAGGAAAGATAATTAAAAAAAATTTCTCTTGAGCTGGGGATGTGGCTCAAGCGGTAGCATGCTAGCCTAGCATACGTGCGGCCCAGGTTCGATCCTCAGCACCACATGCAAACAAAGATGTTGTGTCCGCCAAAAACTAAAAAATAAATATTAAGAAAAAAATTCCGCCTCTCTCTCTCTCTCTCTCTCTCTCTCTCTCTCTCTCTCTCTCTCTCTCTCTTTAAAACAAAAAAATTCTCCCAATTTAGAAAACTTCTCCACAAAAGAAGAAAAAGAGTTTTGTTATTGAATATCCTTTAACCCCAAAACATCATATGCATCACAGGAAATTCTCCAAAGAGATTGCAAAGACAGAAAGAAATTCCATACCTGTATATATCTAAGCTGATATACACATTTACACACATGTTCTAGGAAAAAACAAAGACTAGTCTTCCATAGAACTCGACAGCACTATTTGTCATGTATAGCTCATCCTAAATTCACTTGGTAATTGGAATGTTAGCTAATTGATTTATCCAAAGGCTAAATGAATTTTTCATATCTTTATCACAGGATGTAAAATATTAATTGAGTAATGCACCTACTCTCCCACAGAAACCTGGAGATGGGTGAGGTCTCCCTAGATGATTATGTTTTAAAGGGATGGTTCCCAGGTTCTTGATAAAGACATTGCTGGGCCCTGAAGCTGACAAGAGGCTTATTTAGCTTTTGAGAAAATTTACAAACATTTCAAAAGAACAGAGAAAAACTTAGTTATTTGTACTGAAGTAACTGCTCTAAGAAGAGAGATTTAGATGAGAATATTGGGTGAAGCTGGAATCTCCTCCATTATTTTTAACAGGGAGAATTAAGCCTCTTATTTTCATTTGTATTTGCCTTGATACTATTTTTACTGTTAATATTGGAGTGCGTATTTGTGTTGCCTTTCTGTCAAAAAGATCTTCATGATGAAGATGTTGACGATGAAGATAATACGTTACCTGGATGATCCTCTTTGGCATTTATGTATTATGCAGGTTCCAATGTGCTAGTGTATATGAATTTATTGCATTCTCTCCACATTCCTATAAAATATAAAATAAGTAAAACTATTTTCTCTTTGGTATTATTTAATCCCATTATTATTCAAAAATAGCCTCAGGAAGTAAGGACATGCACAAGAAGTAAACCCAAGAGTTCAACTCACGGAGACGGTTGTCTCAGTTCCAATGTGCTGCCATGCCTCCTACAGGAGGTCTTTCTGTGGCTTGGCTCACCACACAATGATCAGTTCCAGATACAAATTCTGCTTCTACATGACCTGTTTGGGAAGTTACCTGAAATAAAATTTAGATTCATTTCTATGTTACCTTTTCTCTTGTCGTCTCTATTCTCTCTGATTTTCCTGGTCATGAAATTCAATTCTAACAAAATGTACCAATATCATATTAGTACATGTTGACAATACACATCGTTAGCTTCTGCTTTCCATATCTCTGATATGGGTTATAATTTTCAAGTGTTCATCTTTGATTCTTTCAATCCAAACTTCCCATGTATTATAAATATAACCATCTCTACCATCTGCCATCTACCACTGTCCTCATTCACACTTGTTATCAGGAACAATAGAGACTCTGCCTGGGGAAATAACTATTGAATAAATGAGTAGGGTTTCTTAATTCTTTCCTTCTCTTATGTATTTAGATGAGTTATCTTCTGAGGTGAAAGGATCTTATGGAAAATACAGACATTTTTATTCTCAGAGGATATTTGTTATTTAGCCAAAAAAAAAAAAAAGAATGTTCTGGTATTTTAAAAGAAGTAGGGCTACTTTTGCTTTCCTAACACAAATAGATCTTAATGACTCTTCAAACATTTCATCTCTACCATATGTACAGTATGAAGGTAAGACATAAGTAGAATTGCATGTGTGAAGAAATAAAATCTCAATCACATATACATAGAAATCTGTGAAGTCTAACTAGCCATCTGTTTCATACTACTCAAGGGATGTTAGATTTTTTTGTAGTCCTAAGATTTTGATTTATGCTTGCTGAATCATGAATTATAGTTATGCAAAAGTATCCAAGATTTTCCCCCATGCATATATCAGTAAATGTATAGTCACAGAGGGAGACTAGAGATTTATGCATAACTGTATGCTTTGCTATTAAGATACATATAATATCTTAATCTTCAATACTTTTACCCCTCCGGTGTATAATTTCTAAAATTCTTGAATATTGGTAGCATGATTTATAATGAGTTTAGTTCTATGAAGTAAGTGTTTAATGGACAACATAGCCATTACTGAATGTGCATTCAGGGAGAAGTAAGGCACAAATACTTACACAACATAGCTGCAACAGTTCAGAGGGCCCAAAACTAGCAAACTGCCTTATTTCCTCACTTTGTAATTTGTATCAATACTGTTCATAAGAGCTGTAAAGGAACAAGGTGAAGATATGTGGGTAAGAGAAAGTAAATGAACCAAAAGGTGAAAGTTAAAATTGTCCATCCTCTCCTTCCTTTTCATCTTCCACACGGTTATAAAAATTATCTTCCAGATTAAGCATTATGGTTCTATTACATCCCAGATCTAAAATCTTGTATGAATTTCTACAGTCCATGCAACAAGGTTCTAAACAAATGCAGAAGGGAAAGCTTTTCCAAATCTTTTCCTTTTTCATTATTATACTTAAATCATTGCCTTTTCACTATAATAATTTCCTCAGTTAAATGCCTAGAATTCAGAGCCTTCTAAGATCTTATGGGGGTGCCAGCACATACAAGATACTTGATGAAAGCATGGTGGGTGGGTAAATAAAGAAATAAATGTAACTACGAATATAACTTTGACTAACTCCAACAGGTTTATCATTTATTTTTCTAATTTGTTTGTGCTTTAAGGATGTACCTGTGACTTACGTATTAAGTGGCAGAGCGTCAACTTTTTCATTATAAGCTAACGAAAAGAATGAAACAAGAGATACAACTTAATCCTTTAAAATATGTCTACGATATAAGCAAAAATGAAAAACTGATAATGTTTACTATTCAGTGCAAAACATGTGCTAAGGTATTATGTTAAATGCATTTTAAATGTATGTGTATGTATAGATATACATGCACACACAAATCCCCCCTTCCTATGTGTATATATGTCATAGCACTGAGAGGTGTAGGAATATGATCTGCATTTATGGGGGTGATAAAATGAGTTGTTGAGAATTAAATTGCATACTCCCCTATCTCCATTCAGGAGAGGCCACATTTTTAATGTGATAAATTAAGATCATAGGCCATTAACAGATATGCTTATTAGAGGACAAATTTATTTATTCATTCATTTGTTCACTTAAGTTTTTATTGAGGTCCTACCATGTTCCAGCAACTATGCCATTTGGAGGGATAGGATACTGACAAAGTGATAGTACGATTTCCACCTGCGGAACATCATCAGGACTTAGGATTCCCTTCATTGTTTCTTCTTTCGGGCCCATGTGATCAGTCGACCTGGGCAAGGACTGCCTTCCTGGTGTAAATTCCATCCACATGGCTCTTCATTTTCTTCATGCATACTATTTCTTTGCTAAGTTAAACAAGATTCACTTTATGTAGCAGAGTCTCATAGACCAAAGTGTGTTAAAAGCAGGAGGCTTAATTTAGGACACAGGGTCTAATCTACTTTTTCAACTTAAATTTATTTTTTAGATTTTTAAAAATTATGGTAAAATCTACATAACATAAAATTTGTCATCTTAGCCACTCACTTTTAATCGTACAGTTCAGTGGTATGATGTGCAAGCATGGTGTTGTGCAACCATCACTACATCCATCTCCAGAGCTCCTTTTATCTTGTGAAACTGAAACTGTGTTCATTAA
This sequence comes from Ictidomys tridecemlineatus, assembly GCF_052094955.1. Lineage (NCBI taxonomy): Eukaryota > Metazoa > Chordata > Mammalia > Rodentia > Sciuridae > Ictidomys > Ictidomys tridecemlineatus. The sequence goes on from NC_135490.1 coordinate 23,827,562, forward strand.
CCAGTAACTGCCACCTCCCCCTCCCCCAGCTTCTGACAACCACCATTTTACTTTCTGTTTCTATGAGTTTGGCTACTCTAGGAAAGCTATCCATTAGTGAACAATAACTATTTATTTGTCTTTTGCCAAATTTTCAACATGTTTCCCATTTGAATTCCATTGCCTTGAAAGAGTAGGAGGAGTGAGCAGCAGTTAGAATTCCGACTAGAAGGATCTCTGCCTACGCAGCCATCAAGAGAGCACCCCAAATCCCAACCATGACTCAGTATCAACATGGATAGAATTGAGATTCAAGTTCAGAATAAAAATCACTGACCAGAGCCTGTCCTGCCAACCCCCTTGTTTTTCCAGTAAAAGATGACTCTTCTGGGTGTTCATTGAACAAATTTGTTATTGGACAAAACCAGCTTGCTCTTCAAAAACTTGCACTTAAGCCACACTCTGTAGGCTGCAAGTATGCCCATGGGGTAAATAGCTGGAAGAGGGGAGCACATTGTAATTATACAGTCAATTGAAGGCATATACACATGTGTACACACATGAAATATACAAACACACACACACACACTGATTCATTGATGCCACAACAGGAAGCAAAAACTTATATTGTAATGTAGCAACCTTTGTATCATTTCTTGTTTTATTCTAAAGACATTCTTACTTACTTTGTCTCTTTCTCTGGGACTAATGTTATGACCTCACCTCTGTATGACATTTTTCATTAAATTTATCTATAAAAATTTCGAGAGTTAATGGCTATGACCCTGCAGATTTTTCTCTCCTTCAACAACGCTGATAGAAATATAACTTTTCATTCAGGTAATCTATGTTTGTACTCTGTCTCTTATTGTTTAAACCAGCTCCCTACTGTGTTAAATCAACTTTCCCAGAAGCTAATCTATCATTCTCAAGTGGCCTTGCTTCTGGAATTGTTTGGATGCTCTTGCAGAAAAGAACTGTGTAGTGCAGGTTGTGCAGACTTAAGAAACATTGAGTGAGACTTGTTCTTTTGTCTTGCAAACAGAGATTATGCATTGTGCATCTGGAGACCAGATTAGGCATCTGCCCTGGAGACCAGAGAGAAAATGACTGGTCATTAATCTGTTGAGAATGTAAGGATTCAAATAAAATTAGCCCTACAATAAAAGAAGGAAGCTCTATAAACTACTGATTTGTTGTTGGTTGGTTGGTATTTTTGTTTTCAGGTGTCAGTTTCAATGAAGAATTAAAAGAATTATACCTCCACTTTAACTGCTTCTCTGGGGGAGTATTTCTCTTTTCTTCTTATAAAACTCTTTAATTTTAGCAATAAAAGATAAGCATAACATTCTGCAAGTTCAAATGCATTACAGGAGGTACATGAGGTATTGCGGGAAGTCACTGCTTTACATAATGAAATGTAGCTATTAGGGAAGAAGTCACTTGGTTATTTAACAAATTGAAAAAAAATAATTTTATTAAGATTTTCATTGGAATGCACATTGTCAATGTTAACAAATGGTTTTAAGTCAAAGTACTGGTACATGGTAAAAGGTGCAATTTCAGTTATATAAACATTCAAGTAATCTAAAGTTTAAATTACATTTTAGTTATACCTGAAACTCCATTATCAAGGAAAATACAATTTTAGCCTCTATAAATACTAACAAAAATCAGAATCCAATGACTACCTTCATACTTGTAATATTCCTTCTTAAACTCATATTACCCTGTTAAGACAACACAGACAAGAACTAATTTGTAAAACAACAAAATATACCTTATTCATATTCCATTTTAAGCTTAGATTTTGGTTTGACAAGTATCCAGAAACTAGTAGTACAGAATAGTGCATTTGTGAACAACAAGGAAATCTGAAGATCTCTGAATAGCCTTATGTATAGATAGATTTCCAATAAATGTTAAAGATTTGATAAGGATTTATGCCAGCTTCTTTTAAAATGGTATTTAAAAAATAATAATTTAAAGTTGTATCCTCTTAGTTTATTTCAACTGACTCTATGTGGGTATTGAACTTCAAGATATTTTGTTTTGCTTGTTATTGATTTTTTATTTTATTTTTGAAGCTAAGTCTATTGAAGTACAGTTTTCCCTTTCAGGCGTACTGCTCTATGAATTTTGACAAATGCACACAATCATTTGAACATCATGAAAATCATGATAGAAAATATTTTCATCATGTCAAAAAGTTTGGTCATGCCTCTTTGTGGTCCATTCCCTGTTCAATCCCCAATCCCTGATAGCAACTGATGATATTGTTATTTGGTACAATGATTAAAGCAGCTGTTGTCAGCAGCTTACTGGGCTAATAAATAGGAAAAAGGAATGTGGATGATTCCACATTATATAGATGATTTTTTCTATCCTCAATTTTTCTAACTCTCTTACCACATTATTCTGTAATGCAATTTGAAGTTCCTGGTCTTATTCTCTCCAGGAGATTTTCTGTTGCCTAATGTATTTCTTTTTTTTTTTCTTTTCTTTTCTTTTTTTTTTTTGTTCTAATTAGTTCTATGTGGCAGTAGAATGCATTCTGGCACATTGTATACAAATGGAGCACAATTTGTCATTCCTTTGGCTACATGTTCTGCAGTCACACTGGTAGTATAATCATACATGTATATGGGGTAAGAATGTCCATTTCATTCTACTATCCCTCCTACCCCCATACTCCCTCCCCTCACTCCCCTTTACCCAATCAAGGTTCCTGCTTCTTTTCTAGCCCCTACTCACCATTATGGATCAGCGTCTGCATACCAGAGGAAACATTTGGCCTTTGGTTTGTTGGGTTTGGCTTATTTCACTTAGCATGATATTCTCCAGCTCCATTCATTTACCTGCAAATGCCATAATTTCATTCTTCTTTAAGGCTGAGCATTGTGTACAATAACATATTTTCTTTATCCATTCATCTGTTGAAGGGCATCTATGTTGGTTGCATAATTTAGCTATTGTGAACTGAGCTGCTATCAACATTGATGTGGCTGTGTCCCTGTGGTATGCTGATTTTAAGTCCTTTGGGTATAAACTAAGGAGTGGGATAGCTGGGTCAAATGGTGGTTCCGTTCCAAGTTTTCTGAGGAATTTCCATACTGCTTTCCACAGTGGTTGCACCAATTTGCACTCCCACCAGCAATATATGAGAGTACCTTTTTTTCCCCTACATCCTCACCTACCTTTATTGTTGTCTGTATTCTTGATTGGAGTGAGATGAAATCTTGGAGTTGTTTTGATTTGCATTTCTCTAATTGCTAGAGATGTTGAACATTTTTTTCATATATTTGTGGATTGATTGTAGATCATCCTCTGAGAAGTGTATGTTCAGTTCCTTGGCCCATTTATTGATTGGGTTATTTGTTTTTATTGGTGTTTTTTTTTTTGGAGTTCTTTATATATCCTGGAGATTAGTGCTCTATATGAGGTGCATGTGGTAAAGATTTTCTCTGATACTGTGGGCTCTCTTAAACATTATTGTTTCCTTTATTGAGAAGAAAGTTTTTACTTTGAATCCTTCCCATTTATTTTATTCCTCATTCACCTAATTTCACTGTGTTATCTGAGGCACATCATTCAAACTTTCTTTGCTAATTGTCACTGTAAATATAAGCTCAATATGTACATGGTATCTAAAATCTAAAGGTATTTAGGTCTATGAATCTAATTTCCACAAGAAGCTCTAAAACTTGACATATCTAGGATATTTTTCCCTTCCCACTACAACCTAAAGAAAAGTATCTCTGCCTCTTCACTTCTAAAATGTTCCCCTTTACAGTAACACACATAGACTAGTTCTAAGTGATCAATTCTTAAACAACATTTCAGATGTATTTTTAGGCACAAAAGTATTTCAGGTGGACTAGGGGAAAAATAAAAAACAGTTAATACTATAAAGGAAAGTGTTTTTCCCTTTTACCTTCCACCCCAGCAGATATGGATTTTCTTTGCATCCTTCTGGGTTTTCAATTTATGAATTTTACTTTCAACCTTAGTTTTATTACAATTAAAATGTAAGCATTCTCTTATTTTTATTGCATGACAATAATGTAGACTGACATATTTTTCACCATTACAGATACATATGTATTTTTACAATGATGTAACTATTACTTGAGATAAAATTGTTGAGCCAGATTATGTGTACTTGAAATTTTGATATCATCATCCAATTGACATCTCCCAGAAGGGAATGCTGATTACAGTCCCATTCATATCAAAGTCCCCACTTTCTAACACCCTCACCACAATGGATAATCATCAATCATTTTAATCTTAGCCAGTTGGATAGAGAAAATATGTCATTTTAATTTAAAACCAGAATTTCAGCATTTAGTAAGATTGAGCATCTGTTTAAAAGCTTATTACAGACTTGTATTTCCTCATTTTACTTATGTTTTATTAGTTCATTGTAGTTTTACATAATTTTTTTTTTACAATATTATACAAGCATGGAATAGAATTTGCTCCTTTTCTGTTCCTGGTACTTCCCCTTTCTCTCCCCTCCTCACTTCCCTGTTTCCTATTGATTTCTATTTAATACAGCTCTCTTTTTAAATTAGTTCATTATAAATATAAAGGTGAAATCCACTGTAGAATATTCACATGTGTACATAGAGTGATTTGATCAGTTGTATTTACTCTTTTGTGAAAGTTCAGGATATGCTAAGTGCCAGGTTATGTTACTCAGGTGGTCAGTCTTTATCATTTTAAAGGTAGGAAAATTATCTCTTTGCTTTTCTACATTACAAATATTTTCTCTTGAATTTATATTTCTTTTTTTAAATTTTTTTGTTCTCTTTAGTTATATATGACAATAGAATGTATTTTGACATATTATATATACATGGAGTACAACTTCCCATTCTTTTGGTTGTATATGATGTGGAATTCCATTGGTTGAGTATTCATAGATGAACATCATAGGAAAGTAATGTCCAATTCACTGTATCTTTCTTGTTCCAATTCTCCAACCCTTTCCTTCATTCCCTTTTGTCTAATCCAAAGTACTTCTATTCTTCCCAATGGCCCTCTTATTGTGAATTAACATCTGTGTATCAGAGAGAGAGCATTTGACCTTTGGTTTTGTGGGATTGGCTTTTTTCACTTAGCATGATAGTCTCTAGTTCCATTCATTTACTGACACTTTCATTTCTCTTGATGGTTGAGTAATATTATGCATATATACCACATTTTCTTTATCCATTACCTGTTGAAAGGCACCTAGGTTGGTTCCATAGTTTAGCTACTGTGAATTAAGCTGATATAAACATTGAGGTGGCAGTATCACTATAGTATGCTGATTTTAAGTCCTTTAGGTGTAGACCAAGGAGTGGGATAACTGGATCAAATGATCGTTCCATTACAAGTTTTCTGAGGAATCCTCATACTCCTTTCTATAGTGATTGCACCAACTTGCACTCCCACTAACAATGTATGAGTATATTTTTCCCCCACATCCTCACCAACATTTATTGTTACTTGTATTCCTGATAATAGACATTCTGACTAGAGTGAAATAAAATCTCAATGTAGTTTTGTTGTTGTTGTTGTTGTTGTTGTTGTTTTGCCAGGGCAGGATTGTTACCAGGGATTGAATTCACCTCTGAGCCACATCCCCAGCCCTACTTGGTGTTTTATTTAGAAACAGGGTCTCTCTGAGATGCTTAGTGCCTCATTTTTGCTGAGGCTGGCTTTGAACTCGTGATCCTTCTGTCTCAGACTCCTGAGTAGCTAGGATTACAGGCGTGTGCCACCATATTAAGTTTAGTGTAGTTTTAATTTGCATTTCTCTAACTGTTAGAGATATTGAACATTTTGTTCATATATTTGTTGACTGATCTTATTTCTTCTTCTGTGAGTTGTCTATTCACTTCCTTTGCCCATTTATTGATTGTGATTTTGTGTGTATGTGTGTGAGTTGTTTTTTTTTTTTTGAGTTCTTTATATATCCTGGAGATTAATGCTATATCTGAGGTGCAGGTGGCAAATATTTTCTCCCACTCTGAAGTCTGTCTCTTCTCATTCTTGATTATTTCTTTGTGCTGTGAAGAAGCTTTTTAGTTTGATTCCATCCCATTTATTGATTCTTGAATAAGAGAACCATAATAGCCCAAACAATTCTTAATGAGAAGTTAAGCAGGAGGCATCTCAATACCAGATCTTAAATTATACTACAGAGCTGTGTAATAAAAATGGCATGGTATTGGCACCAAAAAAGATATGTAGACCAATGGTATGGAATAGAAGACACAGAGATAAACTCACATAAATATTGTTATCTCATACTAGATAAAGGTGCCAAAAATAAACATTGGAGAAAAGATAGCCTCTTCAACAAATGGTTCTGGGAAAACTGGAAATCCATATGTAGCAAAACGAAATTAAACTCCTATCTTTCACCCTGCACAATATGCAACTAAAAGTGGATCAAAGACCTAGGCATTAGAACAGAGACTCTGTGTCTAATAGAAGAAAAAATAGGCCCAAATCTATATTGTGTTGGCTTAGCAACTGACTTCCTTATCTTTTATGTATTGCTTAAGTATCAAAGTCAATTATTCATGCTTTTCTGAAGAACAGAGTTCCCAATTCATGCTACAGCTTGGATTCACCAAGGATCTCTTATGAAAAGACTGTTGCTTGGGCCTCCACTCTAGCAAGTACAAGTTTGAGATGCCTTTGGAGCAAAGTCCCCCAATTGATGCTAAATTGTAGACAGATTTGAGAAGAACTGCCTATTATGCATACGAGTCACTGGGGGGTTTGTTAAAATAAAGGTCCAAAAGGAAGAATGAGAGCCAATATTTCTAAATCATTCCTAGGAAATGTGAATGCTATTGGTCTATATCCCACACTTGGATAGATGGGATTTAGAGTGTCTGAGTTTTGACTCTTACTTAAAAAGACTTTCTCCATTTAAGATTATACAACTTTCAGGGCTGGGATTGTGGCTCAGCCGTAAAGCTCTTGCCTAGCACATGAGAGGCCCTGGGTTTGATCCTCAGCACCATATAAAAATAAATAAATAAAATAAAGATATTGTGTCCAACTACGACTTAAAAACAAATTTATTTAAAAAAAAAAAGATTATACAACTTTCAGGCTGGGGTTGTGGCTCAGTGGAAGAGCACTTGCTTAGAATGTATGAGGCACTGGGTTCGATCCTCAGCACCACATACTAATTAATTAATTAAAGTTAAAATTTTTTTAAAGATTATACAACTTTCTTTTCCAGTATGTTTTCTTCTAATATGCTTTTATAATTTTTACTCAGATTGCAAATATATCTGTACTATAAATTTTTAGTAATGTGAGATAGTGATCAAATTTTATTTTTTCAAAACATCAATATCTGATTGATGCTACTCATTTTATTAGATAGATGTAAACATTTTGCTAACATTTCAGAGTAAGTAATATATTTTGTTGTTCTTTTAAAGTCAGAAAATTCATTTGTTAATAAAAGTAGAATCTGTGAATACTTAAAATATGCAAAGATTAAATTTTAAAACTTATTTTCTTTTAAACAAGAAAATTATATCCTGAAATTTAAAAATCAAGAAATTCTCCTTCTGCCTATTTTATATTTAAATTGCAAATGAGTTTATTATTGCAATGTAAATATAACTTAAAGTTCAATACCAAATTAAATAACATGAAACATGGAGGATGTGATTATTAGGTCTGTGTTTTCTATTTTATGTTTATAATGACTCCATAGGATATAGCAACCATCCTATTTTGTAAAATTTTGTGATGCTATAAACCCATTTATTTGGGAGAATAAATAAAATTAAATTTAAAAAAAAGATTATACAACTTTCTTTTCCAGTATGTTTTCTTCTAATATGCTTTATAATTTTTACTTCTGCTTACAAGCTTGTTCTTTCAACCCTTTATGCATATTATCATGTACAAAAAAAAACTATAGAACTGAGGATTTTCAAATTACTATGGTGTACTATGATGTCAATGATGTTGATATGCAAGAGGTAAACAGTGGAGCTGCTTTGTGGTTGAAGAATTCATGCATGTAAGGAGAAATTCAAGTATGTAAATGCCCTAAACTGATAAGGAGTATAAAAGAAATGAAAACTAAAATAAGGAAGTTTTGGAACCTGCATTAAATAATCTCATTGTATAAATAATTTTCCTAAAGAGATAAATGATTATTGAATAAATGAGTTGTGCGCAAGAAGGAATTTTGCTAATTTAGCCTAGCTATTTTCCATTATGATATTCTAATAGAAATAAATTTCCATTGAATAATCCAACCCTCAGGAGCTCATAAAAAAGATAGACACGTATCTTTTTTTCAATGGAGTCACAGCTCATTTGATGAAATTGGTCACCAGCTCCCAGTTTCATCTTTTATGCATTTTTAACCAAATGTAATTTCTTGAGCTACAGATTCAAAGAATCTCTTTTTGCATCTAAAATTATGTGCTTCAGAATAGCTAAATAAAGTTCTGCAGCTCAAGATTCTTCTTATTAAAAGAACAATGACTGTGGAATTGATAAAGCAATTCATTTCTCCTGCTAAACTAGAAAAACTATTCTTTAAACAGTTAAGAAAAATAAAGCTCAAAAACCAAAGATATTCTACTATATAATCTTTATTATCTAAGATACTAATGTTTGTATTACTAAAAATCAGTGATTTAAACTAATATTTTTTAAGGTAATGAATAATAATTTGCTTCTAGACTTTTAACCATGGGCCAGAAGTATATGTTTGGTTTCTTAGGATTGATTTGGGCAACCTCACTTATGAAATAAAACCCTTGCTCTCTGGAACTGGCAAAACTAGACTTGGTCTCGCTCCAATTGGTGAGCTGTATGGAATTAACTTGATGAGGTCTTTTATATGATTCTTACTTATTTTAGTTTAATCCAGCTGCCAGTTGTTCACAGAAGTCTCTTGGAATCTTCAAATAGTGAATCCTTCATTTATTAAATCAACTGTCTATTCTTGAGGAGAGAATTGCCCACCTTATATTGAGGGGCCAAGTTTTGCCTTGAATTCTAAACTCACATTATTAATATTATTTTGTATATTTTCTAATTGTATTCTGAACTACAAAATGCTATAATTTTGATTCACCAACATAAATGCTATGTTAACAATCGTTTCCTGCTCACACAATGTTATTGTATAAAATACACTTGGTGTGAAAGACCCCGGAACAAATCTCATTTCTGTTTCCACTTGCCTTATTATAACATTTTGTTAGAAACTTAAGGTTTGCTTAGTTTTATTCTCCACAGAACCAGTTTGAGCTGAGTATCTGACCCCTGCCTTGGCCTTATTCAAGTTGTCATTGCTTTCAACACACACATTCCTGAGTTCATCACTTCCCAATACTAATTCTCAACTCTGTTTTGATGGCCCCTGGATCATTTCAACACTAAAAATTATTTAAGCTCAGGTTTAACTTATTGGTATATTTCTATTTTTTGTTTTGAATTTTTCACTACAATATAAAATTAAATAAACAATAATTAGACACCTACTAATTTCTCCCCAAAACAAACAAAAAATGTAAACAAAAAATAACTCTGCCTATACTTGTACAGCTTCTCAAATCGTGTATGAAGGGTCTCATATTCAATGATCAAGAAATTTTAAAATAGCAGTAATTATTTTCAATTTAAGAAAAAGATCTCCTCTTCTCTCCCCTACCACAAGTATTTAAGATGAAAGAATGGGCTTCCTAATACACAGTAATTTTATACTTTATGTGAAGCAGCAACAATAACCCTCAATAATTTGGCATTAAAAGAAGCTATAGAAAGGTTAAAGGCAATAGGATTTCCTGAAGGACTTGTGATACCAGCATATTTTGCTTGTGAGAAGATTGAGAATTTGGCTGCCAATTTTCCTCTACAGCAGAACTTTGAAGATTGAAAGGGAATTTTTGTATCTCATACTTCAGATCAGTGCATTCCACTAACTTTGTTCACTGGATTGTCCTGGATGACTTGGCCTTATATCCACAGTACTTAGTATATGGTAGTAGATTGTTGGGGTGGGGAGGGAGGGATCTAGATTATTGGGCAGGGATAAATACAGTGCATCTCTGCTTCTGTTAGCAGATGCCACAAATCCACACAGTGTGTAAAATATTATACAACCAACAATCAGCTTCTGCAGGTTTTTATTTCTTCTATAAAACAGTAGGTACCTTTCCTAGGTTTCACTCTTTTTAGTGTACTAGATTCAGAAATTTAGTGTAATGCTGTGCTTTATATTTCTTTGACCTAATATTGGTTTCTGAAAGGATCTTTGCTAACTAGAATTTATAGTCTCCATTTCATGGCAACACTGGAGCAATTGTTAGTATAGTTCTCATCAAAGCATTATATATTTTGGTGAATCACTGTAGTAAATGTGAGGATTTGTTTCCCTTTATCCTTTCTAAATGGACATTGATCTCTAAAAGACACCTTCACAGAGCTGGAAAGAATGGCAGTTGCAATCATAAAATTGGGGGGAGGTGCCAGAGGAGAATATTATTAAAATACTTTCTTAAGTTTTTTTTTTTAAAAAAAACAACTTAGTTGAAATATAACATATTCAGAATAGTGGCCAAATCCTAGGAACTCATCACAGTGAGTTGTCATATGGTAACCAGCACCCAGGAAAAACAGGGCACATTTGTGGCTCCAAGGAAGCCTTCCCTCCTCAAAGAAAAGTTCCTTCCACTTCTAACCCTATTTAGCAGGTATCCTGATTTTAAGCTTTCTATAATTAGAATCACAGTACATTCTATTCTTTTCCTTTCTTTTGGTACCAGGGATTAAATTCAAGGGCACTTGACTGCTGAGCCACATCCCCAGCCCTATTTTTTTTATTTATATATGACAGCGAAATACATTAAAATTTTTATATAGAGAGCACAATTTTTTTAATCTCCATCATGTGGGATTAGACCTCAACTTCCTTAATAAGACTCCTGTGGCACAAGAATTGAAATTCAGATTATATACATAGTGTATTCACACCAATTAGTGTCTTCATATCTGTACTTTGGATAATAATGATCATCATATTCCACCATCATTAATTATCCCATGCCCTCTCCCTTCCCCTCCAACCCCTCTGCCCTATCTGGAGTTCCTCTATTCCTCCAATGCTCCCTCTCCCTATCCCACTATAAATCAGCCTCCTTATATCAAAGAAAACATTCGGCATTTGGTTTTTGGGGATTGGCTGAATTCACTTAGCATTATCTTCTCTAACTCTATCCATTTACCTGCAAATGCCATGATTGTATTCTCTTTTATTGCTGAGTAATATTCTGTTGTGTATATATGCCACATTGTTTTTATCCATTTATCTATTGAAAGGCATCTAGGTTGGTTCCACAGTTTAGCTATTGTGAATTGTGATGCTATAAACATTGATGTGACTATGTCCCTATAGTATGCTGTTTTTAAGTCCTTTGGATGTAGACCAAGAAGAGGGATAGATGGATCAAATGGTGGTTCCATTCCCAATAGCCCAAGAAATCTCCATACTGCTTTCCATATTGGCTGCACCAATTTGCAGTCCCACCAGGAGTGTATGAGTGTACCTTTTTCCCCACATCCTCACCAACACTTATTGTTATTTGTATTCTTAATACTGCCATTCTGACTGGAGTGAGATGAAATCTTAAAGTGGTTTTGATTTGCATTTCTCTAATCCCTAGTGATGATGAACATTTTTTCATGTATTTGTTGATTGATTGTACGTCATCTTCTGAGAAGTGTCTCTTCAGGTCCTTGGCCCATTTATTGAATGGGTTATTTGTTTTGGGGGTGTTTAGCTTTTTGAGTTCTTTATATACCCTAGTGATTAGTGCCCTATATTATGCATGAGGGGTAAAGATCTGCTCCCAAATCTCTGTGAGGCTCTCTATTCACCTCACAGATTGTTTCTTTTGCTGAGAAGAAACTTTTTAATTTGAGTCTATCCTACCAGACCTTAAACTATACTACAGAGCAATAGTAACAAAAACAGCATGGTATTGGCACCAAAACAGACTGGTAGACCAATGGTACAGAATAGAGGACACAGAGACTAACCTACCAAACTACAATTATCTTATATTAGACAAAGGTGCCAAGAACATGCATTGCAGAAAAGATAGCCTCTTCAATAAATGGTGCTGGGAAAACTAGAAATCCATATGCAACAAAATGAGATTAAACCCCTATCTCTCACCATGCACAAAACTCAACTCAAAATGGATCAAGGACTTAGGAATACAACCAGAGACCCTGTGTCTAACAGAAGAAAAGGTAGGCCCTAATCTCCATCATGTGGGATTAGACCTCAACTTCCTTAATAAGACTCCTGTGGCACAAGAATTGAAATTCAGAATCAATAAATGGGATGAGCCCAGCCCTATTTTGTATTTCATTTATAGACAGGGTCTCAAAGAGTTGCTTAGCACCTCACCTTTGCTGAGGCTGGCTTTGAACTCACGATCCTTCTCTCTCAGCCTCCCAAGCTGCTGGGATTACAGGTGTGCCTCACCAGGCCCAGCCTCATAGTATATACTTTTACTACATTTTTGACTCCACATTGTATGTTTCTGAGTGCAGATGTCCCTCCTCTGTTCCCCCTGCCCTTATACTAATCCATTTTGAGAACATGTCACAATCTCTCCATTCGGCTCCTTGATAGAAATTTGGATGGTTCCCAAGTTCTTAGCTATTATATATAATGCTGCTAAGATCACTATATAATTTCTTTGGGTGAACAAGCATGTGTATTTCTGGAATTGCTAAATTATAGGATATACACATATCAATTTAGCCAGTAACCATTGCCAAAAAGTTATTTAAAATAGTTGCAGCAATTTACATTCACACCAGCAATGTTTGATAATCCCATGTGTTTCAGACCCTTACTAGTACTTGTCATTGCCTGTCTATTCAGTTTAGTTATCTTTGCAGATGTATAATAGTATATAATTTTCATGTTGACTTCTATTTGTGGTTACCAATAAGTTTGAACAATTTTCATATTTTTATTGGTCATGTTAAAAACTTTCAAATTGTATAAATGTAATGCTTCTAAATGATGAGATATTCCAGACTCATCAAATTTGTTTCAAGGGGTTTTATAACCTAACTGTAAAAGTTTAAGAAAGGATAATATAAAATCTTTGGGTAGCTATACATCTGGAATGCTGTTAGTTAAGAACACTAAGAATTTTGGGCTACCTCTTTATCAGGTCCCATGGGTTACTCAAAGAACTGTGTATTTCTTATTTCTTGAGGCACATGTATGAGTCAATTATCATTATTAATTCACTTCTGTAAATGAAGAAACAAAATAAAAGATGCCATAACTTGGCATAACTTGGTCAGAGAGTAAATTAGAGACATAGTCAGCATTACTGGGCTGTAAGATCTTTCCAGTTTTTACAACAATGTCAGGAAATACAGTAGAATCATAAATATTATTAACTACTAATATAGTTTGGATAATGATATAGATGAACAGGTTTGAAATAGTTTTTGGAGGTGAATATTTACACTATATTTAACGTTCCCTAAATGTAAAAATGATTTTTCTATGTTGTTGAAACAAAATATAACCCAAGTTGACCTTAATGAAAGCCTGTGAGATAAACAAATATGCTTTAAAAGAATTTTTAACTCTAAGACTGAGTAATTCTTCCTACATTACTATAATGAGATATTGAACTTTTGAAATGAGTTAAAAATATGGAAAATGTTAATGATCTGGAGTTTCACATATTTTGTGCTATGAACAACATTTCTGGTTGCTAAATGCTAACTTTATTATGCACAATGTACGATGTGGGTGAGTTAATGTTGCTAGGGAATTTTTAGTGTCTAAATTGCCTTCTGTGTATTTAAATTTGCAAACTCAACATTATGTTAGTATACCTTCTGGCATTTAATTAGGTTCCATCCTATGTTTCTAAACTTAAGTGTGCTTTAATGCGGAAGATTTTGTTATTTTCATCTTCTATTCTATCCTTTGTTCCTAGTAGTTATAATACTAATATACTGTAATGGGATACTTTACTTTCCCTAGTAGGCTTAGTGCAAAATATCCTTAGAACATCTTTAAACATTTTTATAAATGCATTTTTATCCTCCTAGGTAGGAGAGCTTCGTTTCTATGTGCTATGGAATATACACTCATGATAATCACCCTCCAGAAGGGAGATTTGGATGCCATGAAATATGCATACTAAAGATATGAATATCTTAAATTAATATGAGGTGGGTCTTTCCCAAATAACAGTCACATACCTAGCTCCTAACTAGAGTTGTCTGATTTAGCAACAAGATCCACAGTTAAATTTTAATGTCACATTAATATTCAGCATAAACACATTTCAAATATTGTGAGGAACATACTTACACTACTTACATGTTACATGTAACATACTTACATGTGATTTTATTAAATTCAAGTACAGCAAGCCATTCAGTATTATATTTTGTAATTCTACTCTTCGTAAGAGATAATGAGAAAAACAAATGACATATGAAGTCAACTACTGCTGTAACTCTCCTAAAATGTTTTTTGTATTATAAGCAAAGCAATAAATTAATGCCACCATGTAGGATCAGGAATGCCACCAGATCCAAACCCCAAAAGTAATAAATAAAACATGTTTATGTTGATGATTAGAGATAATGATGGTTTCAAGAGAGAACATGAGCAATAAAAAGATAATAAATCCTTGGACTTGGGAACACTTATATAAAGTCTATGGAATGCTCTAGCACACTTTCAATCTACTAGCCATTGGATAATACCATTAGAAAGTAACAAGTTGAATGCCTCTTTCTATTCTAGAGATTTAATTCAGTCAATAAATATTTATTGGGCATGCATTTCCAAAATTGTTCTCCATAGAATATGAATGCTCAGTAAGATATTAATAGACACTCCTTGAACAAGTATTTGAAAGTCAAAACATGTGTAACCCTTTGGTTGCATTTTCCCTGCTCTGGTAGAATCATCAGGAGCCCATCTCTGTGGTGTTGAGTAAAAAAAATTGCAAGAGTTCAAATTCCAATTCAAGAATTGTTACACATCAGGCTATAGTTTAGTCAGTATATGTCTGTGGTTCTTAATCCGTTAAGTGGAAGCAATTATAGTAGTTTCTGTATAAGCTCTATATCTTTTAGAAGAAACCACAGAAATACCTTCCTGCAGACTGTCAAATGTAACTTAGACATGACACAGAAAAGCAAACTAGAAGAGGGAAAAAGGTAACTTGAACTTCATCAAAATTTAAAAAGTCTTTTCATCAGGAGATGCCATTTAAAAAATGCATTTACAATATGCAAAGCACAGACTGTGAGAAAATATTTGCAGTCTTTACATAAGACTAAAGACTTTTATCCTGAATACATAAAGAATTCCTCCAACTCAATAATAAAAAGGCAAACAACTTGAACAGAGTAAAATAATTCAAAAACACTTAAAGAAAAACTCTACAAGGAAGATATACAAATGGTCAATAAGCAAGAAAAATTGCTTGAGACCATCAGTCACCATGAAATAGTACATTAAAAGCATGATTCAATACTAATACATGAATCCTAGAATGGCTGGAATTTAAAAAGACATAATATTAATTTTGACAATGATATGATGCACGGACAATCTCAGATTGTAAATTGTAGTGGAAAATGGTATAAACACATTGAACAATAGAAGTTAGCGTATATTTTTAAAGATTTTAATCATATATCTACTTATGACTCAGAAAACTTACTTCTAGGGCTGGAGTTGTGGCTTAGTGATACAGTGTTTGCTTAGCACATGTGAGGTACTGGATTCAAGTCTCAGCACCACATAGGAATAAATAAAGTATACCATTTGATGTTTAAAGAAAATTTATTTCTAAAAATTTATCATGAGAAATAAAACTAAATTTTCATACCAAAAATAACAACAACAACAAAAACAACAACAACAAACCCTAAACATTTTATAAAAATGTTCACAGCAGAATTAGTTTGGAGTGGGGGAAGCCCAAACTAGGATAAAAACAAATATCCATCAACACAATAATTACTTAAAATAATTCTGGTGTTCTTATAAAATACAATGTTACTAAACATCATAAAACAATGTATTACTGATAGACCAAATAACACGAATAACTCAAAAGATATTACCCAGTATGTGGTGTTATTATACTGCTAGTCTAGTAAATTAACACAGAGATCCTGCATATGTCAAAATGTATCAAGCTTAGCAAATTGGTGAATGTCACTGTAGATAAATGAAATTTCATTATAAAAAAGAAATCGAATACAGTGATTATAATGTTATATCTCAGTAGCCAAAAGCAAAAAAAAATCATTTAACCACAACTATTACAAATATTTAGGTGCCCTAAAATAAGGATTAGATTTGGGGGAAAGGGTGAATTGAAAATGCTTCCAACTCCCATCTTCTCGTGCCATTTGTCTGTTTAATGCTTTTAGCATGGAGTCATCTCAAACAAATTGCTTGAGATTCTAGAGCTAAACAAATTACATAAAATTCCCTGAGACTATAAGAATAGTTTTATGGTGATGAAGTGACAATAATAATGATGGTGAATTGGAAGCAGCTTGAAGACACAGATAATGATGCATTTTATGACTGTCTCTTACTTTTAGGTGGTGACTATGCTAAATCTCCAAATAGATGAACAGGCAGATAATTTCAGTTGCTATACCAAGACCCAAACTTTTTTAGAAGTTACCATTCTGAATGTTGTCACTCTTCTCTGATCACATCATCATCTGGATTATAATTTCCATATTATTACCATTAAGCCACATAGAATATCTGTGACCATGATTACTGTTCTTTTGAATCTTTACTTTGCCAACCCAGATTTTTAGAATAGTAATAATAAATCGAGTTTCCTAGGACATGTGAGATATTTCTTCTCATTGAATCTAGTGGTTCCTATACATTAAAAATGCTTTGAGGCATTTTAATATGAATGTAGAAAAGTGGTTGAAAATGATTATTACAAATGATCTAATTTAAAAATTCAACCTAAACTTAGTGACATTGAATTTTGATAAACACATCATAATGGCAATGGTGGCAATTTCTTTGGTGGCAATTTCTTAAAGGATTAAACACTTAAAATGGTCCCTTGTTGTCATCTTATTAGAAAAACATTTTTCTTAGAATGGCAAAATCTATTTTTATGCAATCAAATAAAATATCATATGATGAATTCCAGGTTCATCTGGAATTAATAAATCTATATTTTTCAATTTATAATTAATGGTCAACTTACATGCTGATGCTAGCAAAGTTTGTGCTTATAAGGATGGGATGTTAAATTGCAGTCATAAAAAAATTGCTCAAATTCAGTGCAGTGAGTCTGTTGTACTCCTAAGGGATAATTCTGATGCCCACAAACTCTTGGCTTGAAAAAATCAGAAATTGGGATTGCCAACATTTCTAGAAGGTTACAAATTGTATAGAATAAACAGAACAAATAAAACTTAAAATCCGCATATAGCCATCATATATGTATAGAATTTATTTACTAAGTCCTTTGTAAATAATTGACATTGCTTAATAATTGGAGTCTAGTTTAAATTTTCATTGTTTTTCTATTTTTTTCTGTTATTTTGCCTTTTTTCCATGTAAATTATTGGAAGAAAACACTGAAAATTTTCTTTTCTTATTTAAAGCATGTTTTATGTTCTTGCCTACATAAGTAGCTTTGAAATATTCCCCAGCTTCCTCCTTTCTTTCTTTCTTTCTTTCTTTCTTTCTTTCTTTCTTTCTTTCTTTCTTTCTTTCTTTCTTTCTTCTTTCTTTCTAAGACAGATTCTTTTCTAGTTGCTCAGAGCCTCACTTAAGTTTCCACTCCTATCTCCACTTCCGGAGCTACTGGCATCACAGTTTTTTACTAGATATATTTATCAACATCTTTTAAGGCTTAATGAAGTAGGAAAACTTCATTTTTTTTGTACTACTTAATATACTATAAAGCAAAATAAATAATAATCTAGTCCAGAGAGACATTTGTTCATGTTCATGATGGTGAAATGTATCGCTGAAAATGTTAAATTATTTCAGTGTTTCAAAGTGGGTGATATGGACAAGAACTTTACGAAATGTGTATGTATTTTGTTAAGATTTTTTTATCAATTTGATTGTGCCTGTGGAATCAAGTGATGAAATGACTAGCAATCCAGAATTTAAATATCTTTATGGAAACAAAGAACGTATAATGTTTCATGTGTATATAATAGAAATAAGCACCTATATATGGTACTAAACGTGCCCCTCATCCTCTTCTAAACCCTTGTCTCTTTTTTTCTCAAAATCTTATGAGAAAAATGCTGTTATTACTTCATTTTTACAGATAAGAAAAGTTCAGCATACGAGGTAGAATAACTGCCCTAGTTAACTCAGCTAATGAGTAATAGAAGCCAGATCTCACCCAGCCAACCTGGTTCCCAAATCTGAGCTCCCAGTTCTTACTTTCTGTTCTCTAGCTAAGCTCATTGTTATTTATCCATTAAAGCATACATTTTAAAGACTTCTACCACAATTGGTTAATTTGTTCAACTAACATCTTATGCAATGCCTACCATATTTCAGGTAGTATTTGTTCTGATCAACTAATATTTATATTAGTTGATCAATCCCAGCCACAGTCTTCTGGCCAGTTTGGACTGTTGCCGAAGGTACACTGGCCACGGTGTTCAGTCAGAAAGCTTCCAGAGTAGAAACGCCATCACTCTTTCTCCCACCAATGTGTTAATGAATTGGTTCTCAAAACTTGTTGCATATTAGAATTACCTGGGAAGCTTTTTAAAATTCCAGCGTCCAGGCTGCACAACAATTAAATCAAAATCTCTTGGGTGAGACCTAGGCATCAGTATTTTTTAAATAGTTTCCTGAGAGATTCAGTGTATGACAAACTTTGAAAGCCAGTCTGCTAAAGTTTTTTTTTTCTTTTAATTAGCAAATTATCTGAAATAGTCTCAAGTGTCCTGTTACCAATATGAATGAATAGTAATGAGAAGTATAGGTATTAAATTATCTGAATTGGTAAGGTCCCCCAGCACTGTGGTCAATTAAACTGTGATTTAGATCTTAATTCTGCCATATCACAGCTATACAATTTTTGCCAAATCTCCTTTTATGAATCACAATTTCCTTATCTGTAGAGTGGGTATAATTATCACCTCTAAGAAGCTTTGTTAAAACTAAAGAAAACTAGTAATGAGGCCCAGAAGTTCTGCCTTTTCCCAGTCTGGGACTACAGAACAATCTCTGACCATTAAGGATTGTGCTCAAGAGCCCGTTCACTTGAGCCCTTGATAAAATTTCTTGCTCTGTGTTTTCAGAACACCTTTTCATGCATGCCCTGTAAGCTCCCTTGTGCATTACCTTTCCTGCCACCTCCCCTTGCCCCCAGGGGCAGCTCTTGCTTCCTAAGAGTGATACCATCTTTCATTTGCAAACTGCTTGCTTCTGCTGGTAGTCACTACTATCGCCCTCCATTTGCCTTCCAGCTCAATGTGAGACAAGCTTTCCTTCTTAATCCTTAACAGTGCTGCAGAGAATGGGCTATAACATTCCACAAGAATTTATGAAAAATGACAGACTGACTGACAACTGCTTTTAGATGTTATTCAGCTCAGAGCTCGCGGGCACCCCGTCTGAGTCACCTCTCTGTCTAGCTCTTCATTAGCCTCCATATACAAGGGCCAAGCTCACCCTATATCACCAGGGTAGATTGTTGAATGCAGGAGTGTGGTATTGTCTCTCAAAACATCAGAGCACATTTGTCATGGATCTTGAACAGCCTCTAAGGAGCTGCACGAAGCTCTGCCCAACTCCTTATCCTAGTGTCTCCCTGACACAAGATACCAATCCTGCCTGCAAGTCATTCCTGCTGCTCCAGCAAACAATACCCAGTGATTTGTAATCACTGATCATTCACTGCCTCCATCTCTGTGTGATCTTCGTTTCTCTTCAACTTCAACCACAAACATATTTTGATACACTTCAAAATTAGAGTAAATCGCAGACATCGCTACAAGCGCCACTGTCTGTATAGAATAGGAATGGAAAGCAAGAGAATAAAAAAGGATGTTGGAAAAAAAGTAGACATGGCCGATCCTATCTTTATGTCTCTGTTTATGAGGCTAGAGTTGATACTTACAACTTTGCTCTTTCACTACCCCTTTTGTTCCCACTGCTCACACTGGGAATTTCAGCTGAGTGGGGGTTCATATCTGTGGGGAGTGACCCAAGCATTGATTTCTAAGGAGTTTGAGATCCTACCTATCATTTTTCCATGATCCTACCAGTTTAGTTGCTCAAGTATTTCAGTAGGTTACTTACAAGATATGACCGTACCAGGAGGCATCCCAAAGATTTGTTGATTTCTAGACATATCCTTCCTTGTTCCTTACTTAGTTATTTCTTGATAGCCAACATGAATAACCCCAGAAAGCATAACAATCCCTGTTTTTGCCTACTAGCACCATGGTTGGTATAAGTAGCCAAAATGACCAACTGGCAGACCATTGAGGTATCCCTAGTACAAACATTCCTACTTTGTATATTAGGTCATTTCTTATCTAGAAGAACCCCAAACCATGAAGACAAGGAAGTTAAAATTTGTGACTAGGTCATTAGGGTGATAGTAATAGCAAACACTTTCATAGTGTTAATATATATTGGGCAGTCTCCAAACTGAATTCAATATACTGATTTTGTTCATTTTCAATACTAATATTTTCTCCATTTAAACCTTAGAAAACTAAAACACAGACATATTAATTAACTTGCAGGATCATATAGTTATTAAATGGTTAAACTGGGATTTAAATTCAGGCAACATTTTTACTAGATTCCAGGCTAAAAAGGTAAATTGCCAATATAATTATTCTCAGTGACAGTGAGAGCTGCTAATTCTACTTCCCCCTCTTCACTCTGTCTCATGCATTCTCATTACAAGAGAAAAGACATGGTGTACCTGATCATGGTTCAAAGAACATCCTCCATGATAGAATCCCAGATTAGCAAGAAATTATCTCTTGGTCCATAGTAATTACAATGGCTTTTCAAGACATTCCACCAAATAACAACAGGCCATTTGTGATCAGCAGGCTAGTTTCATAAAAGACCAATAATTCATGTATTCAGTTGCACTTTGCTATCCTTTTACCCCTCTCCCCTACCCCTTTCAAATTTAAATTTATTTTTAATTGTTATTTAAAAATCATACATATTTATGTTGTACCAGGTGATATGCCCATATATGTATACATTTTCTAATGTTTTAATCAGATTTGACAATGTACCTCCTCAAACATTTATTATTTCTTTATAGTAAAAGCATTCAAAATTCTTTGCAGTAGCTCTTTGAAATATACAGTACATTATTCTCATCTATGGTCACTCTACTGTGCAGGAGCACACCAGAACTTCTTACCCCTATCTGACTACAACTGAGTACCTATTGAGCAACCATATTCCCTGTGCCTATTATAAAGAGTGCCTTATAGAATATTTTCCCAAACCTCCTTGTCTCCAGTCATCTGATTTTGTTACAAGTCCCTGAGTCACCATCCAAATCTTTAGCTGCTTCCTGTGAATCAATATATATTTTTCCTTCAAACATACAAGATAGATGATCAGGTGCATGCTCAAAGTTTTGCTTCTTTAAGGAATTCCATTGTACCGTGTTTCAGAGACCATACAGAGTAGGCTTTAATTCTTCCAAATATACAATCATGGCTTTTCCAAACAGAGGGGCATTATTCATTTCAAACCCATGCCCTAACCTTCATATGAGATACCCAGAAAGACTGTGCTGTGCATTCAACAGACATTGTAATTCAACAAATATAGGAATCTTCCTCTAATTTCCAACTATCACCCTACTATTTCTACAAAATAAAAGACACAGGGTAAATTGTGTGCATGGTGAGAGAAAGGGATTCAATTTCATTTTGTTGCATATGGATTTCCAGTTCTCCCAGCACCATTTGTTGAAGATGCTATCCTTTCTCCATTGCATGCTTTTAGCACCTTTGTCTAATATAAGGTAGTTGTAATTTTGTGGATTGGTCTCTGTGTTCTCTATTCTGTACCATTGGTCCACCTGCCTGTTTTGGTACCAGTGCCATGCTGTTTTTGTTACTATTGCTCTGTAGGATAGTTTAAAATCTGGTATCATTATACCGCCTGTTTCACTCTTCCTGCTTAGAAGTGCTTTTGCTATTCTGGGTCTTTTATTTTTATAGATGAATTTCATGATTGCTTTTTCTATTTCTGCAAGGAATACTGTTGGGATTTTGATTGGCATTGCATTAAACCTATAGAGTACTTTTGGTAATATGGCCATTTTAATGATATTAGTGCTGCCTATCCATGAACAAGGTATATCTTTCCATATTTCCTTCTAAGATCTTCTTCTATTTCTGTCTTTAGGGTTCTGAAGTTTTTGTTGTATAGGTCTTTCATCTCTTTTCTTAGGTTGATTCCAAGTTTTTGTTGTTTTTTTTTTTTTTTGAGGATATTGTGAATGAGGTGGTTGTCCTCATTTCCATTTCAGAGGATTTGTCACTGATATACAGGAATGCCTTTGATTTATGCATGTTGATTTTATATCCTGCCACTTTGCTGAATTCATTTACTAGCTCTAGAAGTTTCTTGGTAGAACCTTTTGGGTCTGCTAGGTATAGGATCATGTCATCCGCAAACAGTGCTAATTTAAGTTCTTCTTTTCCTATCTTTATGCCTTTAATTTCTTTCATCTGTCTAATTGCTCTGGCCAGTGTTTCGAGAACTATGTTGAATAGAAGTGGTGAGAGAGGGCATCCCTGTCTTGTTCCAGATTGTAGAGGGAATGCCTTCAATTTTTCTCTCTTTAGAATGATGCTAGCCTGAGGCTAAGCAGAGATAGCTTTTACAAATTTGAGGTAAGTTCTTGTTATCCCTAGTTTTTCTAGTGTTTTGATGGTGTGAGGGGGAAAAATAAAAGAGAGAGAAATGTGTTACAACAGATGGGATATAAAGAGGTGATGGGAGGGGAGGGAAGAGGAGGTGGGGATAGGAAGGGCAGCAGAATACAACAGACACTAGTATGGCTGTATGTATAAACGTGGCTGTATAACCAATGTGATCCTGCAATCTGTACACGTGGAAAAATAAGAATTCTTACCCCATTTGAATCAAATGTATGATATGTCAAGATCATTGTAATGTTTTGAGTAACTAATAATAATAAAAAAACACTCAGGGTAGGCATGGAAATCCATGGTTTTCTGTGTGGGTCTTGAGATTATAACTTAAAACCTATGGCTCTCATATTTTTTTTCTTAAATTTACCAGTGTAGTTACAAATATTCAGCTCAACCAGTCTTAGTTTTTTTAGGCCTATGTATTTCTTATGACTGTTCTAGAGTTACTTCTTTCTAATCACCAATCTTTCTAAAATAAAAATAAAATCTACAATTTCCACTATCAAGAAAATTGAAATCAAATATTTTTTAGTAACAAATAAGGCCCTGTGAGAATAAAGAATAAAGTTTATTATGCTAATAAACTTCTTAGGTTTAGTTACGATTTTCATTAATTATCAAAGGCAAAGATTTTAAAACTTGAATTTTATAATTTAAATGTAATTTATGCTTCCCATCTTTTGAGGAATATTACAACTAAAATACCTCTCAACATATTGTGGTTACTTATGAAGTCTAGGATTTCCTAGTGTATGATTTTTGTTTCAATATTTATATTACTTTACATATTATATGTTATATTATTTTGCTTCAATATTTGTATATATTTGTATATTATAATGTATATATAAATATATATTTATATGTATAAATATTTATATACACTATAAGCATGTATAGTGTATATATATTTGTATATTCATATCTATATTTGTATATTATAATGTTCAATGTATTTGATCCTCCAGAAATATAGTACTAAATTTTAAAAATACATATTTGAAATATATATTAGTTCTAATCTTAAGGCATTTGTGTGTAGTAAGTCAATGATCATTCTAACAAATCTACATTCTTTGTGCTGTTGAAGAAATATGATTCATTCAAAATTATGAGTTAGAGTTATAGATACAACATTCATGAGTGAGGATGATGGAATAATAGGTTAGATATCTATAGAGGACCATCCCTCCAAATATGATCCCTTACTTTATTTCACCTTATTCCTAACTACTTGATTTTTTAAAAATTGAGAGACATAGAAAAATCTTTATGTACATACTTGATCTTAAATTGCCCTAATGTTTACAAGTATGTTAGTTCTGTAATTATAATACTAAGAATGGGATTATAATCTATTTTTATTCTCTTGATCATACTGAAATTACTTTGTGCTCAGCTCTGCCTCATTTAGTTTTGTTTTCTATTATTAGACCACATTGTGTACACCCTGTTGTGTTTTACAGGATCCGTTATATTTTTATTTTTTAACAAAATCTACAAATCTCTTTCCCTTATGTTGAGTTCTGGTGATAATCTATGCAAGTGATTAATAATGAAATAAAGAAGTAATTTATTATCATCAAAGAAAATGTGGGTATTTTATTTGTGTAGTTGATTTTGCCTTATGTATAATCTAATCATGGAAAGACAAGAAAAAGTAGAGATAAAAATAGCTTATGCAGCTCATCCTTTCAGCTTATGGGTGAAATCTTTTTGGTAGGAAAAAGATTCCTTATATAGTATGTGACCACTTAAGAAGAAAAAAATAACTTAATTATAAATAAAATTATTTTCTGACGTGTTATGCAATTCCACACCCACTTTATTCAGAAAGATATTAAGCCAAACTACAAAAGTATTTAAGCATAAATGCAAATAAAGTAAGAGTTGAATGAAGAAAAGAAGAGCTGAGTAGAGGACAAAATGAAACGTGATTCTTAGTTCCAGCTTTATCCTTGTTATAGGTAAACCCTAATTTGGGCAACAGTGAACCAAAGTTCAAACAAATATATAAAGAGAAACCAGGTCAATTACATAGACTTGTTCTTTTTTTTTTTTTTTAAGACAAATCAATTGCATAGAACAAGTATCCTTGGTACTGAATCAGACAAGGGTCTCTGGTAAGGCCTTTTGAGGGAGATTCACAGTCATGGAAATGAAACATCCTTGTCAGTTCTGTCTGAGAAAACAAGTTTCAAAGAGCTCCTATTCTCATCCTCACATAGACAGAATAAAGTACCACAAAGGCAATTGTATACCATAAGGTTAAAAGAATGTTGTAGCCTACTCAGGCTGTTATGAAAACATGCTTTAGACTGGGTAATTACAAACAAAAAAAAATTTATTTCTTTCAGTTTGAAGGCCAAGATTAAGGGGGCAGCAGGTTCAGTGTCTGGCAAGGTTGGCTTTCTGTTCCACAGAGAGCATCTGATGTTGCATTCTTTCATGGTGGAAAGGAAAAGGCAGCTCCCTTCAACAATGGGATCAGGAGGGCACTGATCCCATTTGGGGGGGCAGCACCTTCTCTAATTTCTTACACCAATTTTTTTTTGGTAGTTTGTAATATTCCTTCTATTGTAAAATGGTCTTGAATTTTGTCAATCCTTTTTCTTTACTTATTCAGATGATCATTCATTTTTTCTCTTTCATTGTATTAATGTGATATATCACATTAACTTATTTGTATATGTTAAATTATTCTTGTATCTCAGGGATTATTCCCTTTGGGTCATGGTTTATGATCCTTTTGATGAGCAGCTGTATTTGGTTTGTTAATATTTTGTTGAGGATTTTGGTAACTGTGTTCATCGGGAATATTGGCTTTTATTATTTATGAGTATTTTTATCTTCATCAACTTATTTGAAAAATTTTGACAAGATGGGGTAGGGGTTATTACTGATACAATCTCACTATTTATTAATGACTTACTCACATCACTTATTTCTTTATTATTCAGTCTTGGTAGGTTATATATTTCCAGTAATTGATGGATTTATTCAAGAGAGTATGCATTTTTATACTTAGAGAAACAAAATAGACTTTTAATCAAAAGCTGTCACATGAAACAAGAAGGATGTTATATAATGATAAAAGGGTCAATTCATAAAGAAGTTACAAATATTATAAATACATATGCTCCCAACATCAGAACACTGAAATAGA
The DNA here is from genome assembly GCF_052094955.1 of Ictidomys tridecemlineatus. Taxonomy (NCBI): domain Eukaryota; kingdom Metazoa; phylum Chordata; class Mammalia; order Rodentia; family Sciuridae; genus Ictidomys; species Ictidomys tridecemlineatus. Next base: position 23,853,726 of record NC_135490.1, read on the forward strand.
AAAAGCAAATATTGATAGAATGAAGGGAGAAATAAATAGCAAGATACTAATCTTAGGAGACTTGCACAACTTCACTTGCAATAACAGAACATCCTGACAGAAACTCAATAATGAAACAGCAAATGCAAGCAACACTGTGGATCTAATGGACTTAACACACATATACAGAATATGCAAACTGATAATAGGAAAATACATGTTCTTCTCAAGCACACATACAACATTATATAGAATAGATCACCTGTTAGTTCACAAAATAAGTCCGGACAAATTTAATACTAAAAACATACCAAGTAACCAAGTACCCTCTCTGATCACAAAAGACAAAAAGAAAAATAGAATTCAACAAAAAGAGAAACTCTGGAAAATTCACAAACAAATGTGAATTTAACCACATACTTGTCAATGACTAATGAGTCAAAGAAGAAATTTAAATAGAAAATAGAAAAAAAAATCTTGAGACAAAGACAAATGAAACACAGCATACCAAAATGGGGGGGATACAGTAAAAAAAAAGAAAGAAAGAAAGAAAGAAAGAAAGAAAAATAAAAGCTTATAGTGATTCCTGCCTACATTAAAAATGAAAAAAGATCTCAAACAACGTAACTTTACATATCAAGGAAGTAGAAACAGAACAAACCAATCACAAAGTTAGCAGAAGGAAGGAAATAATAAAGCTTATATCAGAAATAAATGAAATTAAAAAATAACAGAAAATATAAATGATACTGAGTTTTTTAAAGATCACCAAAATTGATTAACCGGAATGAAAGAGGATTCAATAAAATCATAAATGAAGAGGAGCTATTGAAAGTACAGGTTTTTTTTAAGAATACAACAAAGCATTTTACTGTATTTGAAGTGTAAGACATAGTGTTTTGACAAAAGTATACCTGGCTTAATGATTTCTAAATTTGACCTAAAACAGAAAGTACAATTATAGGTTTTTCTTAAATTTATGTTTTCTGGCCTTTATTTGTCTCTCTGACCAGCAAGGAAATATAACTAGCTCTATAAAACAAAACAAAAAAAGGCTCCAGAGAAAAACATTGAGTCATTGTGATACTTCTTCCCTCTTCCCTCCATTTCAGCACAGAACTCTCCTTCAAACACCTTCCACTCACTTGGGGATGAGAAGGTAGGAGTTGGTGTGTATCTGTTCTGAGATGGTCCTGCACAGCCCTCAATAACCTAATGAGTTAATCTTCACTTATTAGTAATTTTTCTCTCAAAAAAACCAATTATATTCTATCCAGTCTGGCTTTCTTTAGAAAACATCATTCGAAGAGGTCTGCAAATGTCTGAATGCCTGTTGTGAACTGGATTACAGTTCTCTCTCTCAAAATACGTGGGTCCCATGAAATAATGCAGCTAGACTGCATCCTGCATTTTTCTGATAATCCTGAATAGTTTATGATAACATATTGGTTGATCCAGAATATGTAGAATTCTCTAAGAAAGAAAAAAAAGTCTTGTATAATTTCATGAAACAGCATAATTAGGCAAAAACAACCAGCAAAAATATCTCTAACTATATAAAGTAAATATTGATAGAACTGAAACGAGAACTCAAATGCAGTACACTGTGATTCTTTGTTAATGTGTTATGTTGGTTTAGGGTACTGTTTATTGGCCTCTGCACTATTAGTGGCAGAAAGGTATTTGGCATTATTAGATGGAAGTCATATAGCCCAAATATCTCATTATAACAGTATTTTAACAGTTTCTCATTTAAATACGTAACTAAAACTATGATTTCTGAAATTCTTAATTCACATCCAGTAGAATCATATACAAGTGTTTTATCAAAGAATAATTTATTGATAGTAGAGAAAGTCCATTTGGGTTTTTTTGTTTGTTTGTTTTTGTTTTGCTTTTTTACATTTTTGGCTTCAAATTTTATGTGTCTTTTCTGGTTAATTCTCTACAAACCAAAAATTTTAAAGTGAATTTCCTCAGTGGCTATTTGGGTATGGGAAAGTGGGATGTGAATACTTATTCTTTAGTAATTTATTTAAATTGTGAACAAATTGACCCTTCACAGGCTTCCTTTTGTTAAAAGGCTTGGAAGCTGATTTACCTGCAACAAACCCAGGCTCTCCATTCCTTGCGCCCAGGATGTAATCTTAATAGTGCAAAGATCTCACCTTAGGTGAGACAAGTTGCTGGCCCTTCAGTGAATTGGAAGGCAAGTCTGCCCGATTTTTGGAGTCAATGAGCAAGTCCATTATCCTACTCTAAACTCTGGGTTTCAAATTCACTTTTAATAATTAGCAAAAATGATCTTTATCTTTTCACCATACTTTTCACTTGACACAGAACTAAGGAGGATAGATTGGGCCCTGTCTCAGTCAGCTTAGACTACCATATTTGGACACCCCACACTGAGTGCTTTATAAACAAAAGAAATTCATTCCTCACAAATCTAAAGGCTAAGAGGTCCAAGATCAATGCACCAAATAGATCCAGTGTCTGATGTACACTTGGCACCCAGTTCAAAGACAGCTGTTTTCTTACATATCTTCACAAGGTGATATCCACAAGGGACCTCTCTTAGAAATCCTTTATATAGGCACTAAACCCATACATGAGGCTTCAGCCCTGAGGGCTAATCACCATAAAACAGACCCAATTTCAAATACTATCTCATTGGAGGGTTAGGAATTCAACATGAATTTATTGTGGGACACGGTCTATGGAGAACTGCCTCAAAGCCCAAATTCAGGAAGACATTGATTGAAATGTATGAAATTAATGAGAAGAAAGATTGGACCAACATTGATACTTCAGCAAAACTTTGACACTGTTCTGCCATCTTTTTATAAGAACTTATTCATGTTTATTTCAAAAGCAACTTCACTTAGGCTCCAACTACTTCTTAACTCCTTCCTAACCCTAGTCCCTTAGAAAGGGTAAGACTAGAGGAAAAGTTAAACATCATAAAGGGGGCGAAAAACCGGTTCACTGTGAACATGTTAGAATGGTGCTACTTTGAGATCAAGTGTGTAGGTTTGGCAGCCAAGCTCCCAAGGAAAGTCAGTGCTGGAGATTTAAATGCAATGACCCTTGACACACAGGTTGAAGTCCAGGAGCCTATGAGGTATGAGGGATTATGAGCTAGGGGAAAGAAGGAGACACCATCAACGAGTTTCAAAATCAATGGGAAGTTCAAGGAAGATATAATGCTAGAGATGTCAAGGTGTAAATAATGTATCACCAGGAGGAAAGAGGGACCAGACAATTATTGTACCATTAATTTTACTTCCCCAAGTTGAGCCTATATTTCTTGGAGAAATCCAGTGTACATTTGATCCCTTGGAGGTCACTGGTGATCTTTGCAGATATAATTTAGCTAAGTGTTTGGAAGAGACACCTAAATATAGGAGATTGAGAAGTAAATGGTAGCTAAGGAAGTAAAATTTTGGAAAAGCTTCTTGTTCAACAAACTGGGTGAGAAAGAAATGAAGGGATAAAGAGCAGTAGCCAAAAGAGCCCAAGCAACCAAATAGGAAGATGTTTTCCTTTTTAGTGTTAGAACTCTGAGCATGTTTGTCTGCTGAGAGACATGAGATGGTAAAGTAGAAGGAAAAATGAGGCCAGAGGTATGCAGGGAAGGAATAATCAATGGAGCTAGTTCCAGAGGAAATTCAAAGTGATTTGATTATCTAGTGAAAATGGATACTGTTACAGGTTGAATTATGTTCCCCAAAATTCATATGTCAAAGTCCTAACTCTCAGTGCTTCAGACTGTGACTGCTTTTGGTAACAGGGTCTTTAAAGAGGTAATTAAATTAAAATGTGGTTATTAAAGTAGGTGCTAATCCAACATGACTGATATCCTTATTAGAATAAGGGATTAATACATAGACCTGGACAGAGGGATGATCATGTGAGGACTTAGTGAGAAGATGTTCATCTACATACAAGTCAGAGCGGCCAGCCTTAGAAATCAATCCTGATTAAGACCTGGTCCACAGACTACTAGACTCCAGAATGATGAGAAAATTGATCCCTGTGCTTTAGATCATCCAGCCTGAGATATTTTGTTATTGAAGCATTAGTAAATAACATAGAACAAGAATAGAAATACAGAGAGAAAAGCAGCTATAAGCCAGGTGTGGTAGTGCACACCTGTAATCCCAGTAACTTGGGAGGCTGAGGCAGGAGGATCGAAAGTTCCAGGCCAGCCTCAGCAATTTAGTGAGATCCTAAGTGACTTAGAAAGACCCTGTCTCAAAATAAAAAACACTTGCTAAGTGAACTGGCAAGTGGGCCCTACAGAAGTCGGAAAGCAGAAAAGACCCCTAGGAAGACAGCATATATATACCGAAAATATATACCCAAATATGCAAATGAACAGAATAGCTGTCTCTTTGAATGATTTGAAACTCCCAACTAAGAGTTACATGGTGACCCAAGACTGCCAAGATGTTCCCAGTACAAGTTTTTAAAATACCCTTTAAATAAGAAATGGGGTGTACCTCAGTGGTAGGGCACTGAGATGACCATGTTAAAGGCCTTGGGTTCAATCCTCAGAGCCACAAAAACAAAGAAAAGAAAAAAAGAAAAACTTTAATAGAAGGCCAGAACACAATTGAGCAGGTTAAAGGAATAAACCAGGAAGAGAAATGTCTTTGTACTTAAATCTCTTGGGTTTAAAAAGCCTTCATTAAGTTCAAGAAATTCAACATCGTTGGGGAGAAAGGTGAAACTATTACTATTATTGGATTGGAGACCAAAAATTAAGCACCTCCTTTCTTTATCCTTGGTAATTTACAAGGCCATACTTTACATAAATTCAGAGTAATATAGAAAATTAAGTAGCAGTTCTCTAATGCTGTCTAATAAATATTGTCATTGTCTGTTTCTTCAAGGCAGAGTAGAAGGATTCTGATTCAGCCCACAGACGATGTGTTCTTATCCCTGTTTTCAACCCCTCGTCTTCTCAAAGTGTCATCACGGGCTTAACCCACCTTGTGGATGTCATTCCTGATTCTCCTTGAATTTGCTTTTCTTCCATATTGTCAAATTTCTTATGTCATCTAATTCTGTTCTACAAAACACTAGGCATATCTTTTAACTGGCAGGCACTAATGTCTTTCTAAATGAAAATGGTGATCGTATAATCATCAACTCTAACTTGCCAGCGAGTCATTTGATCACTCAAAACCATCCAGACTGTTGCATCTGTTCTCTGCTCCTCTCAGTGATAGTCGGTGCTCTTGTACAATTTCTGATGTAGACTCAGCTGCCATAATTCAGTCACAGTGTAGCTTCCCTGGCATCTATTCTTTGCACTCCCTCCCACACAATAGTTCTGAAAGGTAAGGCTATCAATCATAAAGACAACTCACATGATACATGGCCAGAATCTGGGCTAAAAGCTTCATATGGATTACTATGTTTAATCAACCCTGAAAACCAATAAGGGATAGAACTCTCCTTAATCCCATTTTACAGATAAGAAACTAAGACTGTGAAAGGTTACACAATTTACCCAGGAACACACAGCAAGTAGGTTAACATATCAAATACTCAAGTCTGATACCAAATCCTACAATCTAAACCCCTCACTTTCCTCCGAAAATCTTCATTAATTTTCTATGTAAACAGTTCTGAGACTATCTCTAACAGGTGCCTCACAGAGCCTTCCCAGACTCCTCTTGAAGTCTTTAGCTTCTGTATAGCTTAAGTCCCAACAAATTCAAACCAAATGCTATGTCACAAATGACCTGTTAGCATTATTTTGGCTGTTACCATACTGTTTCTGGTATGGATTCTAATAGGTGTGACTTTACATATATTATCAAAATTCTTACTAATGATAATGTATATTGTACCTCTTGTTGTTGTTTCTGATTATTAAATCCTAGGCTTCTCAAATTGAATCTTCTGAGCCAGGTTTCACAACAGTTCTGACTAAAGAGTAAAACTCGTTTGAACACATAAGGCTGTTCAAATTTATCTGGTAAATATCCTAGAATTAGTAAAGTTGGCCCATGCCATGTTGTTTTTACCCCATAATATCCCCATATACAATGGAGTATAATTTCTGTTACAATTACTGGAGATGTTGATCCAGCTACATTATTTATCAGTTTGATTTCCCTTTAAAAATGGCTCCTTTGAGATCCAATTCACTAAGCATCAATAAAAAAATAAAAACAATTATAAATTGAATTTCCATGCAAATGTGGCCTTTTCCTTATTCTGCATGAATGCACATTCATCAAACCACTATACCTTACTGTTGACAATGTACTGGTGAAACAGCCAAGAAATAACCATGTTCTAATTGTTTTGATGGTTGCCAAGGTCAAGACTCGTTTTTCCCCTAGAAATTTTATAAAGGTCATTAGAGCTTAATGAAAGTTTGCATTTGCTACTTATGAAAAAAAAAAACTGTGGAGTAACTAATTTTCATAAGCAGGTCTCTAAAGAAACAGATTCATATTTCTATTAACTATCTAAATTTATCCCTCCCAAAGGACTATTACATTTAAAAGAATCATTCTGGTAATCTATTATAATTTAAATATATAAGTGGTATGGTCATATGCAAAACATTAGCTCATCTTCCCATTATACTTGGTGTTGATCTGCTCCTTATCAGAGTACCTGCCTGATTGGTTTATTCATATGAAGGAGTATGTGGAGTCCTTGCAGAGCATTATGGTCAGAAACTTAAATGGCTAACCTACAGTCCTCAACAATGACCAAGAGCTATGTCTAGCTACTATATTTTCAAGAACGTAAAGCTTTTTATTCAAATGACTTACTATGATTGTGCACTATTGAACAACCTCAATTTCAAGACTTCTGCCAATAACACCTTATGTAAGTAAACCATTATCATAGTTTAGATGATATTAATGCTCCAATTAACATATATTAAATTAACAAAGTAATGCACAAACTCCTGAAATGTGAGTTTCTCATGATTTCCCACTGTCAAAAACACCTCTCAAACTCACTGTAGCAAATTTCATGTCCCTAGTCAGATTTTAGCTCTGGGGGATAAAAATCTTTCCTTTTTCAAAATATCAGAATTGTTTTAACTTGTTTTAGATGTCATGTTCTGGTGATCTCATTATTGCTTAAACAGGTTGATAAAGAAGTTGTTTTGTAAGCATCTGAAAAACCTATGAAGCAATTATTAATGAAAAAATTCAAAAAACAACTAATGTATTAATTTTTTAGTGTTTAAATTAATTTTAAATATATTCTGTAAATATGACCCTAGCTTCAAAGCCTAAAAAATTTATTTGACAAAGAATTTATGATTAGAAAAACAAGAAGAGAATTTATAAAGTATGATGGCTGTTTGACAGTACATCTCTGTCCATCTCTCTCTGTTTCAATCTGTGTTCCTCCTTTTAAAAATAAAGGTAGGGCCAGGCATAATGATGCATGCCTATAATTCTAGTGGCTGGAAAGGCAGGATCACAAGTTCAAAGCCAGCCTCAGCAACCCAATGAGGCCTTGAACAACTTAGCAAGAACTTATCTCAAAATTAAAAAAAAAATTAAAAAATAGGCTGGGGATGTTGCTCAGTGGTTAAGTGCCTCTGGGTTCAATCTCCCATAATAAACAAACAAAGATAGAATCAGAGACTAGGTAACCAGTTTTTTTGTATTAGGAAATTTACAACAGATGTAACAAAGATTCTTGAATAAGCAAAGAAAATATGCAAAAAATAAGATTCTGGTGAAGAATTCTAAGAGTAAAGGAGAAAAAAGAAAAGCTAATAACAGCAACAACAGAAAAAAAAATTAACAACATTTAACTAAGAGAACACAGTGTTAGTCCTTGGGGTTAAGTCCAAAAGATGTAAATTAGAGTTGAAAACTAGGGAAAATAGTGCCTACCTAAACCTCCTTTGAAGTCATCTAAAATATATAAAGTTAATTACCTTATATTTTTGTCTCTACTACTCTCATCCACATTTCCAATTAATAGTTATAGTTTTAAAGATGCACACGCACACACACATACACTCTCACACACACTTGCACAGAAAGCTCCCGAGTTCTCTAATTAGCTTTATGTATGAGAAGCCAGAATGCATAGGCTCCATCATCTCTGTTTGCAACCTAAGGTCACTTATGCCAAACACACACCCAAACATGGAGAAGAAAATTGTATTATTGTATCCCTAGCCTTGTCAATACAAAGCTTCATCATGACCTGTTCATTATATGCATTGTATATACAACAGCTAATATTTTTTAAAGCTATAATTAAATTCAATATAATTTTTACTGTTTTATCTTCAAGTGTTTGTCCATTTATAACTAATTTTCCTGATACCAATCATTGAGGTAAGATTAATTTTGTTCTACTATAGGTCAAATATTGTTGTTCTCTTATATGTAAAGTATTACATATAATGAAAATCATATGATCATAATAAAACGTTCAACAATTATTTAGAAAATTAATCAGTGCATATATTCTATGTAGATAATTCATGTGCACTAGCAATCCTCTCTGGTCATGCAAAATAACCATGTTTGTGTGGGTGGGGAAACCAGGTCAGTGAAGTCAAGAAAACTGTCCTTGGTCACTTGACTAGCAAGAAATCAAGATATTGCTTGAAAGCAGATTTGTCTGACTCCAGCTGCAAGAGTTTTCCATGAATTCTTGCTGCCTCCTGCTGACATGAGAGGCTCTCATTCTGCAATGAATTCTGACTCTCTTTTGAAATGATATAAAAAAAAGTCCTAGTTTATCATTCTACTTTCTAATATTTGGGCTGCAGCATTGCTGCTCTTTGTGAAATTTTGATTAGTTATTTTAATTTGATGGTTTTCTGAAATGGGTTTCCAGCTGTGTATTCCTCTATTGCAACTCCTTAAGTGGCAACATTATCTTGCCACCCTACCTCTTAAAGCCAGTATTTGGTTCAGAAAATGCTTCTGAAATCAGTGACTCAGCACTTCAAAGTTTGTTGATTTATAGTTGTGACTCATGGTGTTGAAGAATCATTTAATTGTTTCTAGTCACCAAAAGCTATTTTAAATCAACGTAGTGTTGTTGTTTAGAATTTTCACTGAAGTTCCTGGCATTCCTGGTCTCTACTCCCAGCACTGCATTCTATTTTAGTTCATCACATCAGAAGTGGTGTGTCTTTTGTTTGTTTGTTTTGTTTTATTTGGTTTTGGTTTTGGTTTTATTTTTCAGGTAGGTACTTAGATTCATAAAAAGCTGACATGAGGTGTCATCATTGGAAGTGAGTTCTGTGCTGCATGTGACCTTAGTTTGGAGCACGTGACCTTAGTTTGAATAAGCACTGTGGTCCTTGGGCAAAGGCTGGGCATTCTTCCATTGGCTGACCCACTTGTCTATATGGTTCTTAACCATGCACATAGTCCTTTAGCAAGTAGATGTCATTGTCAATTATATAATCCCTTAATATAAGGAAACAAAGCTTTCCAGGTCTGTAAATTCCGTAAAATCACACTTGTCTGTTTTGCTTTGTGTTCTTCAATTAATCTATAGTACACAATTAGGCTGTCTCTAAAACAGAGAGACAGAGAGAAAAGAAGTACAGTTTCCCTCACTTATCATTCTATTCAAGGCTGAAATTTTTAATTAGGTAAGTAAGGAAGTGCTCTGGCTTTACAAAATTTGAGAAAAGTATTGGTCAATTACTTTGTTAATTGTTCTCTCTTCTATAATGATAGTGCTATGATCTTGTTATCTGATACCTAGATCATAATAAATATTCAATACCTAGAATTTATAGGTTCCCAATATATATGTGTTAAGTAGTAAAAATTGCATTATGCCTTTATGTAATTTCAACTATACCTGTTTTGGATATCTGCAGCCATATTTTTTTTTCCCAGAGTGTGACGCTTGGCTTAGTTTAGCTACTGTTCTTAAAATCAATTTTCCATTAATAGTTTAGAAAGTAAACACAAATAAACCAGCAAAATGAACTTGAAAACCAAAATATAACATTATTATAGAAATTTCTCCACTGCTGTCAAAAATTCTTTTACTCACCTTTATCTTATACTCAAAGACCTGGTTAACTGCTCACTCATAAGTAAGAATGATAGAGGTATGTATTTTAGTTATCCTATTTGTCCATTAAGTTTTTCAGAGAAATTTTCCAGCAGAACATTTTCTATAGCATCAGTTTGCAGCTACTATTCTATCACCACCTGACAACTCGAAAAATCTTCTTCCTTTCTGTTGTTATGGCTAATGCTGAAGGCTGAGGTTTCATGTTACCTGCTAAGTGTTCTTTCTCAAAGATTTATACTTCTGATTCTGGGTTTCCCTTTACAAAGTTCTATTCTGTCTGTATTCATGACATTTTCTATTCTCTTAAGTCTGTCCTAGTGAAATGTTTTTAGGTAAAGTGTTCTCCTGAATACAATACATTTTTGATTGATCAATTACTACCACAAAGTACAAGTTCAACTATGATTCATTGAATTTGGTCATTGTATATGGTTGATGTAGTTAATCCATGTACACCACAAATAATCTTGTTTCAAAGCAAAAAATTCTCAGAACAAATGTTCTTTATCCTGGTTCCTGTTAAACGTTTACGGAAGCCAGAAAAACATAATTCCATTCACATGGTTTGTCAGATGATCCATATTTTCTATATTATGAGAGCTACATGCTGGGAAGCACGGGGTCAATTTGATGGTCTCACAATAGCTGCATTATCCTTCACGATTCACATATTGTTCCTTTTTCTCAAAACCTTCATTTCCTATTCCTACTTTTAGAAGTATTCCTTTCATTTTCTTTGAATCTTCCTCAAAGTTTTTCTAGATAATAGTCACTAAACTTTTTAACTGTGTTAAAAGTGGTATCAGCTGGAGTATGTAGGCATGCATGGCCAGTCCTTCTGGCCTTGACCCATGCCTATCACAGGATGAAATGCTCAGAACAAGAGAGAACCGTGAACCTTAGAGGGGGATAATGTTAAAAACTCACCACATGAGGGCATCTCTATTTATGAAATGCCTTCAAGTCATTGTTTACATCTGTGGGCATTTTATATATGCTATGATATTTTTATTCATAAAAATTATTTAATATAAGTGAGGAAAGAATGACTTAAGGGTCAGAATGTAATGAGCTTGGATCTATAAGTTGTTTAAAAATGGATACTCACAAATAGAATAATGAAAAGAGCTTGCAGTCAGGAAAGCCCATGTGGAATCTTGGCTTTTGCTATTTTATTTATTAAGCTCCGTGATTAAGATTGTACAGCTTCTTTAGATTATATCCCTCTTATCTGTAAAAGGTCAATAATAATACCCACTTTCCAGAATTGATGAACTAAGATAATGTACATGAAATATTGAGTAAACTACTGAATAAATTGTATGCTTAGTAAATGGTTTCTACTGTAACTATTTTTGCTAAAGAAAGGTTTTCTGAGAAAACTGTTGTCCTGTTAGGTTTCGAGGAGAAGTTCAGAGAACAATGAGAATTAAATATCTTTATGTAGAAACGAAAAGTGGTGGTTTGTCAGGATGGGTTTTGCAGGTCAGAAGATCCCCGCTGTGGCAATACTTAGGTAGGGGGTGGGGGTTGGGAACAAACCTTGAGCAAACTTGAGAACATTCTGTGTCACAGTCTTTCACTCACTGGAGTCGGCCCTGTCAATCAAGTTCCACCTCTCATTATTTCCTGGAAAGAACCTGTAAAGGCCACCCCAGTAAGGAGTCCTTATTTCCCTGGCCTCCATAAAAGCCAGCTAACAGGTCTGCACAATTCAGATAAACTCATTCTCTGGGGTCACCTTAACAAACTATTGAATGAATACCGCCCAAGTATGTCTGCCCAAGCAAATACAGTACTACTGCCACAGGGAAAAATAATGCTGGGTGACTTAAATTACGTTGTAAACCTGTCAGACATGAAAAAGTTTTAAAAATAGATTCCTGAGAATTAAACTAAAACAAAAGTAAGAAAATTTAGTGACAGGGACTAAAAGCCCATAATCTATAAAATTCTTATTAGTTTTTCCTCTTCAAATTTTTTTTCATGTTCAAAATAATAATCCATTTTATACTTATTTATGTTTTCAGAAAATTGGTCTACATGAAATTATGTATAATACATGACTTGTTTTCTCTGAACTCAGAGAACCCCAGAGATCTCATTTCTTTTAACAGCTCGGTTTTGTAATAGCTGATGCCTCTCTCTGGTTTTTCCACTGTGCACCATCTCAGATCACTGTTTCTTGGCCTGTTAACTTTATTCTCTCATCGCAGTTTCTCCTGGTAGCTGTTTACCCACCCCACCCCACCCAAGGATGCTTCATTAGGTAGTACCTGTTGCCTCTTGTGTGACTCCAGCAAGGGCAGGCAGCCTCTGTATTCGATGCAGAACACTGTTCACAAGTCCCTGTGGAAAACAGGACGCTCAACAACCTCCTCAGCTCCAGCTTTCAAATTCTCCTGGATCATCAGAAATACACACCTGCCTGAAAATGGTCATAGTCAAGATCAACACAGAGAATCTACTGCCCCACATCCTCCCTAAAGTAATAATCATCACAACAACCTGGGATGTCTCCGTCTAGCCCATCACAGACAGTATATTGCTTTCTCTGAGTCTGGGGGGAAAAAAAAGTAGACTAGAGATAATGATGATAATAGCAGTGCCTTGCCATTTTATGAAGCTTTATGCTTTCCAAATATCCTCATACATTATATCCCTTTGAACACATATTTCCAGAAGAGACGGATACTGAAACTGAGATAGGCAATGCTAGTATGGCAAATTCCCTGCCCTTCTTCAATATTATGTGAAGCAAAATTTGTTATCTAATGTCATAGAATGGTTTATTTTGGTTTTTTTTATAAGGAAAAAAAAAAGATCTCTCACAAAAGCTAAAGATATTTTCACGGCTAGCTTCTGTTCATTTTGTAAGTAAATATTTTCATGCTGGGTTGCTAAATTATCAACTCTTTATTTAACTGAGTCTTCTCAATACATTTCATTTAAAATTTTCCCAGCTGATGTAGGCATAAAATCTTATTACTAAATACTATGAGAAAAACAAACAAACACAGAGAAGGTGTATTCTTCAGTCTGGGTTCCTTGTCTTCAAAATCACCTCATGATAGGGTATCAGAACAGCCAATAAGGTTGATAGGTTCATTTGTTTTACTTTTGGTGAAATGAATAAACATTTCCAAAGACAAGGAATGTCTGCAGATAATGCTTCAAATCCATTTCCTGAGAACTTTTACACTTGTAAAGGCCATTTGGGTAGTGTTTATGCAAGATATGTTTCTACGTGACCTTTCGTTTATTCTGAGTAAGAGCTGATTTATTGACCAATTTGGTGGTAATTTTTTTTCCTCAGACAATTCATGGCTTCACAAAATCTCTCAAGAATCAAACTTTTAGCTGTAAGTATTAAATCATATTTTAAACCAGTCTGGTTTTATGTTCTCCCTTAGCCAGTATATATGCTGGGTGAATCCCATCTTTCTCCTTATGGATGTGGCTGTTATAATAATAACAAAGAAATTCACAGCTACATAAGCCTATTTACTTCCTCAGTTACCAATATTTAAAATCATCACTATCTCATTAGGCATGAGGTAATGGAGACAGAATTCTATGTCCACTAATATAAAGAATTTTTGCAGATACTTCTCGTTTATAAAAAATTAACACATTTTAAGTATTTAATTTGCACTATGTAATTTTACTTCATGTAACCTTAGTATATATTAAAATTTTTTTCAATATAATAAGTGTTGATTTTTTTTCACTTCTGATGATATAGCAGACTAAATTTTTAGATAAATCTCTGGTGGCATGGAACACCTAAAATACTAGAAAAGTATTTATATTTCTTAATAGCATGGCTGATAGTAACATAAGATTTCCACATAGTAAGACTTGTTATGGAGCAGAGTTTACCTCAAGAGCATTTTCCAGTTTGTGGTCTGACCTAAACTTTGAAGGTTAGAGAGTAGCATTCCTTAATAAGGGAACTCCTTCTAGGCCCAACACACTCCTTAGTCATTGAACAAGCAAAAGTAACCCCACATGATTCCAAACACTCCCAAACAAGGAAATGGCATCCTTAACTGGGAATTGCTGACCTAGAATCTAGGTTTTAAATAGTCATAGAAAGACTTTAAGCAATTTTCCAAAACTCTGATTCTAGCAAATACAAAGTGGGGAAAAATTATTTCAATTTCTAGAAAACTGAATTGGCAACAACCTCAGTGATTAAACTGGAAAGAAGAAAGGAAGACAAGAAGAGCCCGTGGTCTCATAAAAGAAGATTTTAATATCTCTGCTTTGGCTGTGGGAGGAGCAAAGATAATGAACAATCTCCTCTGGGAATTCCTAACCCAAATCTGTGGGCATGCACAGCCCTAAATGTCCCAATTCAAAAAATAAAGGTTAAAATGTCCCAGAATGATAGGACACCCAGGAATCTGGCAGAAGTGAATATGATTGTATCTTAAATGAATACAAGTTAAACAAATGCCTCAAAATAATCTGACAGATATATTTCTAAGGAATTTTTTCTCACAATATAAAATAGTAATTTTCTATTATATTAACATACTCAGAAAACCAGGGACTCCTGTACAAGAAAATATAAAGCACCTCACAAAGATTACAAACATTAGAATGATCAGATTCAGCACACACACAAAAAAATTGACTATGTTTAAGGGAATATAGTTGGAAATTTAGAATCTAAAAAATATAATGATAAACTATCAAAACTGCTCAGATAGACTTTTAAAAGCAGCAAAACAACTTTCCTTTAAAAGATATCAAAGAATTCAAATTAAAAATCCAATTAACTAGTAAATAGCTTACTGGACATAACTCAATAGAGCTGAAGAAATTGCCCAGAATACAAATCAGAAGGTCAAACACAGACAAAAAAAAAATGTATCTTCTCTGTTGCTAGTGTCAAATGTTTATCGGGTTTCTAATTCTATAAGTGTGCCACCAATTTCTCTATTCCTAGAAATTCTCATGGAAAAAAATCTCCTCACATTTCCCATTCCTATAGTCCCCAAAGATAATTTGGAACTTAACAAGCTAGTTTTTTTTTTTAAGAGTTTTGTGGCTCATTACTAGGAAGAAATAACAAAAGTATTTAACTATAAGCACTTTTTTAGTACATAACAATGTTTCAAATCAAGGACTTGATAAGATTAACAAAGATATATAAAACATAACTACATAACAAATTGACATTGGTTGATAAAATATAAAGAAAAAAACAAAAACATAAGAAAAGGATAAAGATGAAAATATGTGTCTTAAAGAAAGTACTACAATAGTAAGATCATTTTCATTCTCATGTTGTCCTCCCCAAACCCAGCACATGTGCCTACTATGTCGGTTCTTCTTTGACAGCCAACTTGCACTCTATTGTGAATCTGAATCCTTGGTATCCTGACTTATAAACTCTCCTGTTCACAGCCTCCTCCAGAAGTTCTCTGACCCATGATTTCTCTGAAGCCTATTCCTGTCCTGCCCACATAGATTGACCCCAAAACTCCACAAAAGCTATTTCTCAGTCTATCACCTCTCCTCTTCTACATTTCCTCAATCACTCTATTCTACCCTTTTTCTCTGTCCAAATATACCTCCCTTTTTACATTTTTGCCTTCTTACTGGATCCAGCCACATCTCACCCAAGTCATTCTGATTCTGTGTACCTCCAGCCATGCTACTATCTGAGTGGTATCACTCCCTTCTCCTTGCATTTCTTCTCTTCCCTCTGAGCCTCATTCTTCCTTCCTGCTCTCAGATCTACTCTTGAGATGGCCAAGGAGAATTTCCCCAACTACTGGAGATAAGCTTTGGGATTCCACTTAACTTCAACCTGGGATATAAAGCAACAGCTGCTTGCCCTCTTAACTAGCAAAAAGGGACTGATCCTTGGGGCAGAGTTTGGACAGATATGGGGTTAGGGAGACATGCTTTTATTCATGGTTACTTTGTGACTGTCTTCCCTGTGATAACATCAGGGAAGTTTTTGGAGGATTGCATTCACAAAGCTCTGTTAAGCTCAATCATAAAACTTATAAGAGGGGAATTATATGATAAACATTTCCTTCAGCAAGTATCTAGAGCACTAGTTCTTGGTTTAGAGTGGAAATTTGACCCAGAAGTGAATATCAGGGCTCATGTAGCAGGGAGATGACCATACATGGTTTGTGTGGGACTTAGACCATGAAGAAATATTTACTTCTCCATGGTGAAGGTGAAGGATATCGACCATGAAATCCAAATGCATGCTTTCAAATCCCAGCTATGCCTGATAAATTACTTTGTGAACTCAGGCAACAAACTTAAACTCTCTGTGCCTTCATTTCTCCAACTGTAAAATGGAGTTAAATGAACAATACTGGTAATTATTCCTTGGTTCTTTCACAAATGTTGAAAGAGTTAATACGCAGATCACTAAAAACAATTGCCTGTTACACAGTAAGCACTGTGTAAATATTTACTATTATTTTTGCTGTTGTTGTGAAAGATGTTGAACATGAAAAGGAATCCTTTAAGTTTGTAAAACACTTTCATAGAATTCTAATACTAAGGAGGAAATCACAAATTTAAAACACATACACACACACACACACACACACACACACACACACACACCACACCCCTCTCCCCTCAGTTTTCTGGGCTTATGGTATCTGATTGTTATGGTATAGATATGAGTTATCCCCCAAAAGCTCATGCAGGAGACAATGCAAGAGCATTCAGAGGTGAGATGATTAAGTTATGAGAGCCTTAACATAATCAGTGGATTAACCCACTGATATGGATTAACTGAGCTGTAACTGCAGGATGTAAGAAATAGGTCACAGGAGTCATGACTTAGAGATGGATGTTTTGTCCCTGTAAGTGAAGTACTCCCCGCCTCCCTCTCTGTTTCCTGATTTCCATGTCCTGAGCCTCTTTCCTCTGTCACACTGGTCCAGCATGATGTTCTTCTGCCTCACTTGGGGTCCAGAGCTACGGAGTTACCTCTATGGTCTGGGACCTCTGAAACCCTAAACCCCAAATAAATCTTTCCCCCTCTAAAATGATTCTTGTCAGATATTTTGGTCCCAGCAGCAAAAATACCTGATTAAAACACTGACCCTTTAATTAAGATTATGATTGAAAACTCTTTCACTTTAATACCAAAGAGGACATTGAACAAAATAAAAATCTGCCTTCTTCATATTTTTACATTTGAGAGATTATGTTGATTCTCTAAGAAAGACCCAATAATTAGGCCTTCACTTGCCATTAAAGTGATACAGCAGCTATGGCAGTGATATAGACGAGTTATTTGTTTTTAATTATCTTCTGTACTGGGTGAAACATATCTCTAGGCCTATGCTCTATAAAATGAATTTTCACATAAAGATTTCCTAACAAAACCTACCCTGCTCCCTCTCCTTCCACACATTATATAAAGAATGCATGTGAAAATATACTAGGCTTCAGGGCAAAACTAGTGCCTCACTTAAGGGGAACCTTAATTAAAGGAGGGGCTTTATGTCTCTCATGATATTTTCACTCCTAATGATAAAGATTCTGATTCTAAGTGAAGTTGTATACTTTCCTTTTGTTGACAGAAGTCTTTTTTTTGTTGTTTTGTTTTGTTTTAGTAGATATTGCTTGGGCACTGTTTGTGTACTCGGTTTTGTTCCAGACAATGATGATTCAAAAATTAACAAAGTATTTGTTATATTATTTAATTTTTAAAATCACATGAAAAAGATACCTTGTTTGCATTTTAAATGTAAGTTATAAAAAGTTTCCAGAACTAAAAAACTTGGAAGTGGACATTTTAACCAATGATTCTTTCCAAATTTCATGTTTTTAACCACAGAGTAATCTTAACTCCTGATTAAAAGAGTGAAAATTCTGAAAATACTTGATATTCAGCAAATACACAGTATTTATAATCTTCTGATTCACAATTCATCCATTCATTTGTGCATTTAATAAATATTTATTGAATATTTAGTGGGGCATTATAACATAGGAGAAAACAAGGCATTACTGTTATGGTTTAGATATTAGGTGTCTCCCAAAAGTTCATGTGTGAGACAATGCATAAAATATAGAGGTGACGCGATCTGGTTATGAGAGCCTTAACCTAATCCAATTAACTGGGTAGTAACTACAGGCAGGTAGGGTAGTAACTACAAGCAAGTGTGTCAATGGCATATGCCTTTGGGGTATATATTTTGTCCCTGATAAGCTGAACTAAGCATAGTCTCTGTTACCATGTCCTTTTAAATTTAGTACTGTTACCATGTCCTTAGCAGTTTTTCTCCCACCAGACTATTCTGCCATGATGTTTTGCCTTACCTTGGGCTCAGAGCAATCAAACTGGCCTTCTATGGACCAAGACTACTGAAACTGTGAGCCCCAGAATAAAATTTTCCTTCTCTACAATTGTTCTTGTCAGGCCTTTTGGTCATAGCAATGAAAATGCTGACTAAAACAATTACCAAAATAGAACACAGACAAACCCACAGGCAAATAAGTAATTGTAAAATAAAGTGTGAAGAACACAATAAAGAGCGAAAGTTCTGTGGAAGCACAACAGGGAGATCCTAGCTTGTTTGTGGGATTGAAAAGACTTCCCAAAGGAAGTGGAATGAGGTTTAGGTTCCAGCAAAGAAAGAGGTTGAAAGGTACATCTCCAAAGAGGGAATAGGGTCAAAGCAAAGTTGCCTATGAAAGGAAGAGTATTTAAGGAAAAAAAAATGTATTATTCCAGAGCATATAGCTTAAAAACAAAACAGAAGGAAACATAGTGGTACAGTTGACAGAGGACAGACCTCAGCGGGGAAAGTCACCTTACATTCATTGGAGTAGATGATGAGAAACCTCAGGGAATTTAAGGATGTAAGAGTTAGGTAGAGCCTGCATTTGGAGAATGGGCGATAGATTAAAGAAATATCAAGAAATTGAATTTGTTTTGATTAAGTGAACAGTATGATCAAGAAATGTTTTCAGTTTATGGATTTTTAATTGTAGGTTGATGTGGAGCTACATATTAAAATAAGCAATGAGAAGTCTGATTAGGGTGGAGAAATCAGGAATTCAGTTTTGAATCAGAGTGCACCCACGTGAGGTTTGAGGCTGGAAGTCAGGAGACACCTTTTGGCTGTCGATTACTTGGAAATTCTTTTTATTGGGATGGATGTTCATCATGTCACAGCAGTGAATGAGACCGTCCAGGTAAAGTCTGTAGAGTCAGAAGAGGAGTATAGAATGAATTCAGAGGAACAACATTTAATGGTTGGGCAAGAAGGAAGAGGCGACAAAAATAGCCCAACAGGACTGAATTTAAAAGAAGCCACTTATCCAAGAGAATGCGATGACATCAAAATACAACGTTTGCCAAGAAATCAGCAAGTTAAGTACTTAAAAGCATCCATTGACTCAACCAATATGAAATAATTCATGAACTAGACGAAAAACAGTTCTATTAAAGCCTGGTGGACAGCGGGTGGGGAACCTTGATTTTCTTATTTATGACCTGCTTTACTTTCTTTGAGAAACTTAAATGTTTCATCGTCTGTCTCTCCAACTAGCCTTTAAACGCTTCAAGAAAATGAAAGGTGTCTTCCTATTCTTTATATCCCAAATGTCACTTATTGGGTCAATTAATAAATGTTCATTTTCTTATCTAGAAAGAAGAAAGAATACCATCTTCCTTTTTAATCTACTGGAATACTTTTAGGATCATAACATCCATGAAAAAACCTACAGAAGTGATGATTTAAGCCATTATTTCTAGGTGCTAGCAATTCAAAACTAAAATAAAAAAGTCATCCCAGATGGTTTGTTTTATTTCCAAGTTAATATTTACTAGCAATGGTTGCTCTGGAATCCTGGGGAAAGAAAAGGCCATTTCCAGATGAAATCATTAGGGCACACTTTTCAAAACTGTTATGAAGGTATGTCAAATGGTAAGGTGATAAATGAATAAAATTTGGAAAGGGGAGAACTACATTTGAGTGCAGAGAATGGCAAATAAGCCAGTAAGAATAGCACAAGAGTTTTCAAACTTAAAAATTTATTCTAAATTATTGGCATAGACAAGAAGAATGCATTATTAAGTTTTAATGATTACTTTGAAAGAATATTTATAGTATTTGCTGTTCTGCAAAATGTTTTATGATTTATGATTCTAATAACAGACAGTACTTGAACATGAAAGCTAATTTGCCCTCCTGTTATGGAAATAGACTTATTTGAGAGCAAGTCTTGGCCTAAACATACCACGTGATTCCTTGCTCCAAACTTGACCTTCTAATTTGGAAAGCATACTTCACAACATTTTGTATGGAGTAATTTTTCAACATAAAGTATAGCTGAGAAATATATAGGTTTCAATAAGCTTCAAGTTTATTGCTTATGAGTATATAATGTCATAATATCCATAGGGTTAAAGGTTCGGGAAAAGAATGTGAAGAATGTATATACATATGTACGTGTGAGAACATCTGAATTCTAAGGAAATTGTGTGGAAAAGCTGTATGGTCCCCAGTTTTTGTGAGAAAGAACACTAACAGATATGAAGAAATATTTCAACCTTGCTCTGAACTATATGGATACTAGACCAGAAGTAAAGGTTGCAAGATCCCTGCTTTGATATGTCTACAAAGAATAGCAAAGTGGGCTAGATCACCAATACTGAAAATCACATTAGTTCTTCATCCATTAGATGATCTGTCTGCAGTTTCATTCCCTTCTTACTCTTCCTTGGCAATGCTGTAGAAGGCTTTGTTCAACATAAATCTGATCATGTCATTTCTTGTCATATCACATAAAGTAATGGCTCATCTTCCCTTCAGAATATAAATCAAAACTTCTTAGACTTGTAAGCATGACTTTGTATTCTGTGTCTCTTACCAGCCTTTCCAATTTCATATCATATTATCACTGCATATGTATCCTATAGTCAGTCATAAAAATTGCTTTCCTAAAGCAATTGCCTCCCCTTACCACCTTTTACACCAGCTTTTTCCAGCTTACAGTTTATCTTTCCACGCTCAGCTCTAGCAATGCCTCCTCCAGCTAGTTGTGAAACACTATGACTCTCACCACCAGACCCATCATGTTTCTGGGTGTTGAGAATAAATATATGAGAGTATGTATGTGTGCACACATGTACATGTGCCCATATGCGTGTTTATGAGCCCATGCATGTACATGCGCGCACACACGCGCGCACACACACACACACACACACACACACACACACCACAAGCTGCATTTTACTTGTCAACACCCCAAGCCATAACTGGCCATGGCATTTATCTTTTGAAATTATAATTGCTTAATTCTCTGTTTTCCTGAAGATCACCAGCTACTTAAGGTTGTATTCATTCCACTTAGAAAGCCCTCAAAAGAATCTCCTAAGTACTTAACTGAATGACAGACTAAGAAACAAAATGTAAAGCTGATATCTGAGAGATCTGACAATTAAAAGAATGCCTAGAATAGTGAAAATACAGAAAAAAGGCATAGTTTTAAAGTTCCAAATATGATGCATCTGCTTGCCCTTCCCTCCAAGAAAAATAGTTGGTATTTATTCCAGTACTGAGAAATTCTAATATAGTACCCTGTAAATAAATATAGTACCCAATAAATAAGTTTATTTTTGAAAGCAAAATATCATGTGGCAAAGACACTTTTTTAGATTTCATAATCGGAGCTGGTTATGGATGCCTTAAAGTGATCACCTGACAGAATTGGTAAGATCTATACAAATGTCCTGGTTGTGGACATCTTTGTAGACTCCTTCTCAGAGAAGCTTCAGAAGGGATTACTGGGAGTGATTCTGATATAGAAATCACAAATAAATGCTACAAGACCAATGAAACAAATTATTGTCCAAATATATAGGAATAGAATTCCTGTGATGCCTTCATATATGGATCCTTTAAATGCTGAGTCTGAAACAACTATAATAGGTTGTTAGTTATCCATCTCTAGAAAATTATTAGATAACTCCAGAAATTACTCACATTGTGATTAAAGCAATGAGGCAGAAGGTGCATATGAGGAGCAAATGGTTTTAAAGTGTTCACTGAAATATGGATTTCAAAAAACATGATTTCTATGCAAATAAAATATTCTACATCCATGATTAAAATATTAATAATTAATTACTTAGTTATTATATCAAGTCATCTAGCTACTTTTTATTGGTAAGCATTTAAAATGGCCAAATTAAAAAGTTTTAAAAACTTCATAAAACCTCTGTTTGGGAAAATAGAAAATCCTCTTATGTTTGCCTTGGATTTAGGCATGTGATGCATACTAGTAAAGTTCCACTAACTTGAGAAGAAAATGACTCATTTTCTCCTAATTGATAAAGCTAGACAAGTCAACACTATTTGAATTCTTAATCCAAGAAAATGGTTATACCTTAGAAATAAACATTCTCACTTGTGTGTGTTTAAGTGAATTTTACCAACACTCCAAAGCTGAAGGACTTGGTGCTGGGAGTTTAAAACATATTGTTTTAATTTGACAATATTTTTTTGGCATATGATCACTCCTTAGGAGAGACCATATTAGGTATGAATTGAATTCCCAGAATCTCTTGGATACTTCACAACAACTCTAAGAAGACAGGCACCAAGACCAGGGTGGTGAGGCTCAGCAAGGTTAAATAACAATCAGCCACAGAAGGAGCTAATGTCATAGTCTGGGCTTTTACCTCCCAGAAATAGTAATGCTGGATATCACTGGAGAAAGGAGCTATTTATTTCTGAGTCTAAATTTTGCTGCCTTGAAAAATTCAATGCTTACCACCTTTGATTCTGTTTTTTTGCAACACCAAATATTTTCCTACATCTCTCTGCTATTTTTCTAACCTTCAATCACTTTAAATGAATGTCATAGCACATTATTATATTTCCTGTTCTATTAACTCCGAATGAATTTCAGACTGTGAGTGCATGCATGCCCTTCTCCCATCCCCCCTCATTATAGTGTCTTTTTTGGAAAATTTACTACTTCTGAGAATGAGCATAATGGACCAATTTTTTACCCTGTGTAACTCTAGATGAAATGTCTACAGGCTAATAGAGCAATCAAATATACCCTGCTAAGCCAAATAGCAGTGGAAGAAGGGGACTTAGAGGCCCAGGGCACCTGTCTTCCCTGTTATTTGTTAATGCATCTTTGCACAAGACAGATATTTTGTTCAAAACCTGCCTTAACTCCTGCTGCTTATTCTCTTCCACTTCAAATCACTCGCCTCTGTTTTGTGACATAACAGTTGGTTTATGGGGGCAATATTACAATCCAGTTGTCCAAGAGCTGCTTTCTAATAAGGTGATAAAGCATAGGCATTGGCTGACTTCCCATCCAGAGCTTTTTAACAAACTTCTGGTGAAATGGCAACAGGGTGCCACATCAGCAGGTGGAATGTAGATACACATAAATATTTGGAGGAGCCTCATGAGAGTGGATCACATTTATATTTTCCCCAATTTGTTATCTTTACTTGTTTGTGGTACATTTACTAGGTATTTGAAAAAGACTGTCTCAGATACACCCAAATTACACATTTTGAAATCAAATGCACTTGTCTCTTGGTAGTATAGGGTCACTATCCTGCCTGCCAGTAGTTTCTTTTGAGATCCTTGTCCATAATAAAAACTCCCCCTCAATTTAACAAAGACAAAGCTCTAGATGAACCCTCTTCAGACTGAACATAGTATAATTTACTTTTCAATTTCACACCCAAAGATTTTGTAATGGGGGAATGTAGGCGGTTAAGTTTTCAGTCATACCAAATGGGTTTTTAATATTTAAAATCCATCTGTTTACTTACAAAGAGTAAACGCCTGGAAATGAGGCTTCTAAAATGCAAATGAAGAGCTACAAGACTTATTTCTGCTTGGGAAAATTCAACACTTTTCTGACAAAAGGGAGTAATAATAGCTCCTGTAGAATCCAATAATGTTATAAATGATGGTTGATCCAATAGTGCATGATATGTGTATGGGGAAATCGACAGTCTCTTGTTTGTTATGACTGCATCGTGAAATGCCTCATGAATTAGGGGAAAGGGAAGAGATTCAAATTAGCATGGTACTTCGCAAATTGTCAGCTATACCAATTTTAGGATGCCTGGGCCTGTAGAAACAGCTAACAGACATAGGAAACTGAAAACAGTTTCAGAAAAAGATTATCGTATCCACTGCCATTCACGGAGTAGCAAGATGCAGGTAGGCCTCTGCTAGCTTCCTACCAGAATTTAGTCTCATTCTTCATTTGTTTATTTGTCTTTTAATTTTGAGAAATTAAAGTTTGATTTTAGGTAGTTATTCTTCTCAGTGCATGATTTCATAAAAGATTACCAAAAATGACTAAAGAGGCATACATTATTATTAATATGGAGAAATAAAAAAATTAGAGGGCTACATATGAAATGTTAAAATGGATTTTTTTATACAATCTTGCATGTCTTCACTAAGAGTTGTTAGCATTAAAACATAGGTAGGTATCTTCCCATTGGTAGATTTTCTTGAAACCCTTTAGTCTTAATATTTCACAGATTTTGTTTTAGGGTATCTTTCTATCTGCTTAATAAAACAAGCTAATAAAAATCTAATCCTCTTAAGTAAGTCTCTTTTAGTTCTTGAAAAATGAATGTGATGTATAGAGTAACACTATTTGCTATTATTTTCAAAATGTCAAAATAGATCATGACCAAGCTGACAGGATTGTATTTCTCATTCATGCAGCCTCAAACAGGCTTTCTGTGGATGGAAAACTCACTTTCCTATGGCAAGTGCCTTGCAAATTAGAGCTGATGCTTCTTTTGTCTCTGTTAATTTCACTCTGTACCATTTCTTAAACTCAGTGGCCTGGGAATGATACCAGTCACTTTACCCTTACTTCCTTGTTGGGAAGTAGTGACATTGCACCATGTTGACATAGGTACAAGCTGACTGGGAAATATAATTTCTTGCTTGGGTCTCGATTTGTAGAAAATTTCTACATCATACACCGAGAAGCAAAGATTTTTGGAGGTCAATTAGGCTACCTTGATGCCCTGCTTTTCAGACTGAGGTCCCCATCTGCAAACAAATCAACTGAAGAGCTTGCCTACCATCCCACTCCCTGGCCCTACACCTGATTTACTAAATTTAAATGTTAGGGGGGAACACCTAGGATGCTGAATTTTAAACAAATTCTCCTGTTGTTCTTAAAGCTAAAATTTGAGAACCATTTTAGAAACAATAACACCTTAACATATTCTAATCTCCATCTGTCAGATTGAAAAGTAGTCTGAAATAATGCACAAAAAATTCAGTAGCCATTCACGTATAAGGTACAGTTTTAAGCATGGATCTGGAATTCAAAAACAAGGAGGTTTTGTCTTCAGGTGTCAAGAGAATTGTAATCTCTGTAGAAAGAGATATAAGACGGGTATAGGTAATTAAAATATAAGGTTTCACACATGAGTGTTTTGTAAAAGGTACAAACAAATAATATGATTGGTGAGAAAGTAAAACAGTATTTTTGGCTGGTGGAGGGTGTTTTAAGGACAAAGTATTTGAAGTTGTTCAAAGAAGGTTTATTTGATACACAAAGATATGAAGAAGGGCAGTTCAGACAGAGGAAAATGATACGGGAACACTCAGAGCTGGTCTGGGCAATTTTGAACAATCCATTTTGATTTATATTTGTCTACTTCTGGGAAGGTAAACTGTATGAAAACTCTGATAGGCGAATAGAAGGCTATGTATCCTGAAAGGTTTGTTTGGACCAGATAATGGAGGGTAGCAGCAACCATACCAAGAACTGGATTTCATTTTGAAGACACTGGGGAACCACAGAAGTTTTGCTAACAGGGTAGAGACAGGACCAGAGATGGCCAAGTTGGGTCCTTATTCTTTCCTTTTCTGAGCTCTAGCTTTGCTGCTGACTTATCTTCTTTTCCCTATAATTTTGCTTTTATTTTGCAGTTTAAACTCCTTCTTTGCCCTTTAGGAAGTTCTTGGGCTCACTGTAAATGACTACTGCATAATTTGTTGGATTCAAATAATTTATCAGACTCATAATGTTATCCAAAGTTCCCGATTTAGACTATAGATTTTTTTTCTGATTGTTCTTTATTTGCACATGGAATATCTCCTACACCCATTCTCCTGAACCTGTTTAGTCTCTGTGGGTTGGCCTCAATTCTTTTCTAAGATTCTGCTTCATGAAAGACTTCCCTGGGGATCTTGAAACATGGCCCATAGGACAATGGAAACCAGAGTCTCTATAATCCGTCTACCCCCTTCCCATCTGCTATTTTCTCTATGCAGTTCTTATCAAACTAGAATATTAGCACCTGTCCATAGCACACTGATAGAAGATATGTTCTATTAGTAAAACAAAAAAAAATTTTTTTTTGGTACCCAGGGACATTTAACCAATGAGCCACATAGCCCACTTTTATTTTCTATTTTGAGAGAGGGTCTTACTAAGCTGTTTAGGACCTCACTAAGTTGCTGAGGTTGGCTTTGAACTTGTGATCTTCCTGCCTCAGTCTCCTGAACTGCTGGGATTGCAGGCATGTACCACTACGCCCCACCAAAAAAAAAAAAATTCAACCACCTGTGTTCCTAATATCTTCCTATTATTAGAGAAAGAGAGAGAGAAAACTCCTGGGTTTACTTCACACCATTTTTGATGGCTTCCTAAGCTGATGAAACCAAGTAGCTTCATTTTCTGGTTTTGGCATTTTGATGTTTCTTCATGATAAAAGCCCCTTTTCCATTACTATAACAAAATGCCTGAAGTTGGGTAACTTCCTAAAGTAAAGCATATTTATGTCACAGTTCTGGAGAATCCAAAGGCAAAGTACAGCATTGACTCAGATCTGATGAGGACCACGAGTTCACATCTTGAAACAGGACACCAGTGACTCTAAAGTCCCATAATCACAACCTGGGACAAACTACAACCCCACATTTTAAAGATTTTTATTACTTTTCATATGACCACACTGAGAATCAAGCCTCCATCACAAGAACCCTTGGGGAACACCCTCAATTCATATCCAAACCATGGAAATGAGTAATTTCCTATCTAATTCTTCCCATGAAATAAATGAATGACAAATTGCTCCAGAAGCACATTTCATTTTTATGGCCAACTTCTTTATCCTGGGATTTGAAATATGAGCATCTTGAGTCTAATTCAATTCTAATTAAAATAATACTCATTAAGTGATTGCCCCTGGGTTACGTGATAAGTGGTATTCAATTGGAAAAAGACAACCCACCCCAACAGCCCACAGGTTATTTATATTCTAAAAAGCAAGTAACAAAAATGGTTTTTTTTCCCTTTCTTTTTTGATCTTTATAATGGCCTGCTGGCTTACTCTACTATGTCCATTTAGATCATTTGTTGATAAATCTCAAACATAATATGCAAAATAACTTTATCCTTTTAGTCCTTCATAATCTTGTTTGTCATCCTCTTGCAATATCTTCTGTCTCTTTCAATTTCACCATGAATACAATTGGCTCTCTATTACAAAGTGCTTAACTTTCTCTCACCAGAGAACATACACTTTTGTTAACTCTTAAGCCAAAAGTTCTTTAACTGGATATATTTTTTGGCACTTACCAGTGTACAAAATATGTGATGAAAATATTAAAATCATCAACGAGGCTATCTAAATTCCACGTATAGCAAGTATGGAAAAAAATATTTCTACACTGACCACTCTGTTGGTGACCCAAATTAACTGTCAGCATTACATAATGTCCCTGAATGACAATAGGTCATGAAACTTTTGGAGGTTATTCAGTTATATTTTTGGTCAAAAGGCAGACACTAATCCCTCACTAAATGTTCCTTGCTTTATTTCACCAGGTTTTTTACTCAAGTCTTGTGTCACTGTGACCAAAATACCTGACAAGAAAAACTTTGAGGAAGAAATATTTATTTTGGCTCATGGTATAAAAATATTTATTTTGGCTCAATGGTATAAAAGGGCATAGACACAGATTCCATTGCTCTGTGCCCACGGTGAGGCAGAATATCATGGCAGAAAAACATGGTGGAAGAGTGGTGCATGGAAGCCAGGAAGCACAGATAGAGGAGGAAGGAACTAGAGGGAAGATGAACCCTTACAAGGCAAGTACCCAGTGACACCCCCCCTCCTCCATCCACATTCCACCTGCCTACAGCTACCATCCAGTCAGTGCATTCAAACTAGGATGGACTGATAGGTCATAGCTCTCACAATCCAATCATTCCAGTCATTTCACCTCTGAATATTTCTTCAGAAACACAAGAATTTGGGGGGGGGGAGGGAATACCTCATATCCAAACCATGACACCATGTTTGAAATACACACCTTTAGAGACAATAGAAAATAGCATTCCAGGTTAAGCAACTATCCTCCCTATCTAAGCATCAAACAGAATTTTATGGAGCATATGATTCTCTCCTATGAAAAAGCTTTAAGTGTTTAATGTTAAAAATAAGACATTCTAACTTCTATTGATAACCATTTTCATATCTATCTCCCAGTATATTTGAACTCTTCTATGATATATTTATACATTGTCTATGTCACTTTCATAGTAATATTCCCATAAAGCACAGAAGATTCAACATTACAATCCATTTTCTTGGCCCAAAATTATACCTTTTAAGTATAAAATATTAAATCATTATTATATTTTGATTTTTTCTACCTTTTTAAAATTTTTCTTTATTTTTTAAAATTTTATTTATTCTAATTTGTTATATATGACAATTCACATTATACAAATAGAGCACAAGTCTTCATGTCTCTGGTTGTACACATAGTAAAAATCACACCATTCATGTTTTCATACATGTACTTAGGGCAGTGATGTCAGTCTCATTCCACCACCTTTCCTGTCCCCATGCCCCCTCCCATCCCATCCCTCCCCTTTGCCCTATATAAAGTTCATCTATTCCTCCCACACTGCACCCCCATCCCCATTATGAATCAGCCTCTTTGTATCAGAGAAAACATTTGACATTTGATTTTTTGGCATTGGCTAACTTCACTTAGCCTTATCTTCTCCAACTCCATCCGTTAACCTGCAAATGCCATGGTTTTATTCTCTTTTAATGTTGAGTAACATTCCATTGTGTGTATGTGTGTATACAACATTATATATATATATATATATATATATATATATATATATATATATATATATATATATAACATTTTTATCCATTCATCTACTGAAGGGCATCTAGGTTGGTTCCACAATTTAGCTATTGTGAATTGTGCTGCTGTAAACATGTGGCTGCATCACTGCAGTATGCTTGTTTAAGTCCTTTGGATATAAACTGGGGAGTGAAATAGTTGGGTCAAATGGTGGTTCCATTTCCAATTTTCCAAGGAATCTCCATACTGCTTTCCAGATTGGCTACACCAATTTGCAGTCCCACCAGCAATGTATGAGTGTGCCTTTTTTCCCACATCCTTGCCAACACTTATTGTTGTTTGTCTTCATAATGGCTGCCATTCTGACTGGAGTGAGATGAAATCTTAAGAGTAGTTTTGATTTGCATTTCTCTAATTGCTAGAAATGATGAATGTTTTTCATATATTTTTTAATTGATTGTATATATCATCTTCTGAGAAGTGTCTGTTCAATTCCTTACCCATTTATTGATTGGGTTATTTAGTTGTGGTTTTTATTTATTTATTTTTTTTGGTATTTAGCATTTTGAGTTCTTTATATACCCTAGTGATTAGTGCTTTATCTGGTGTGTGAGGGGCAAAAATTTGCCCCCAAGATGTAGGCTCTCTATTCACTTAACTGATTGTTTCTTTTGCTGAGAAGAAGCTTTTTAGTTTGAAGCTATCCCATTTATTGATTCTTGATTTTAATTCTTGTGCTATAGGAATCTTATTAAGGAAGTCAGGGCCTAACATGACATGATAGAGATTTGGGCCTACTTTTTTCTTTTATTAGGCACATGGTCTCTGGTGTAATTCCTAGGTCCTTGATCCACTTTGAGTTGAGTTTTGTGCCTGGTGAGAAATAGGGGCTTAATTTCATTTTTTTTTTTTGCATATGGATTTCCAGTTTTCCCAGCACCATTTGTCGAAGAAGCTATCTTTTCTCTAACATATGTTCTTGGCACCCTTGTCTAATATAATTGTAATTATGTGGGTTTGTCTCTGTGTCCTCTATTCTGTACCATTGGTCTACAAGTCTATTTTGGTGCCAATACCATGTCATTTTTGTTACTGTTGCTCTGTAGTATAGTTTAAGGTCTGGTAAAGTGATGCCACCTGCTTCACTCTTCTTGGTAAGGATTGCTCTAGCTATTCTGGGTCTCTTATTTATATTTTGGTATTTTTAATGCTAAATATAAGTTTCAGAATGAATACATTTCGATCATATGTCTTCGTCATAGTTTTATTCCATTTAGCATATCTATAATGGAATGTTTTCATGTGAAAAATATCTAAAACATGATTGTTTAAAAAAAAGTTTTATGTTTTAACATTGGCCAATTTTTATGATTTGGATACGAGGTGTCCTCCCAAAGCTCCTGTGTTAATACAGGAATATTCAGAAGTGAGATAATTAGATAATGAGAACTGGAACTCAATCTATTCATACCAGTTTGAATGGACTAACTGGAAATTAACTGTTGGCGGGTGGAACATGGCTGGAGGAGGCGGGTCACTGGGGGCATGCCCTGGAAGGGTGCATTTTCCTTGTGGCCCCTCCTACCTCTATCACTTTCTCTCTGCTTCCTGTCCCCTGAGAGTGGTCAACACTAGACCACAATGTCCTTCCATCATGATGTTCTTCCTCATCTTGGGCCCAGAGCAATGAAATTGGACGACAGTGCACTGAACCTCTGAAACAGTGAGCCAATTTTTTTCTCCTCTAAGTTGTTCTTGTCAGTTATTTTGCTTATGCCAACAAAAAAGCTGACTAACAAACAAACTTATAAAAATTACTTTTAAATCAGTTTAGTTATAGTGCAAAGCATGCCCATAATTTCCCTTCAGGGGAATACCTTTATTGACTATCTTAATTCAGCACCACACACTACCCTTTAACAAAACAATTTTGCTTCTCACATGTCTGGAGTAGAGCAGAAACCAAGGTGCTGGTTTGCCCGGGTGTTGAGACTGCCATCTTCTTCTGATTGCTTCCCAGTGCATTAATCCTGTTCAGGAGGGCTTTACCTTCATGATTAATTACTTCCCAGAGGTCCCACCTCCTGACAGCATTGCATTCAGGATTAGGGTTTCAACATATGAACTTGGGGGGACACAAACATTCAGTCCATTGCATTGAACTATTTTGGGGGTTTTGGTTTAAAAAAAAGTTCCAAGGAGAGTGCTTTCAAAATATCATAAAATAGTGATAAAGTATCTGTTTTCATATCTTTGTATATTTTAAATGAAAACTCTGACACCTGAGTCATTATAAACTAGCCTTTCCTACTTTTTCTAAATCTGTGTACCTTCACATCACAACAGTGATTTATACTCAGGCATGTGAATAGGGGTCACTGAACCATTCTAGGATTAAAAGGGATCACATAAAAAAGGTTTTCCTATACACTTCTTACCTGTGCATTTCTCTAATCCAGACCACCAGAAGGGAAGCATTCTAACATTGCTAAGAAAGATATCTTATGTATTGGTACATTTAGGTTAACAAATACAATGAATGAGAAAAATGTGACAAAGCGAAATTCACAAATGTCTTCAATGCATAATTTCAGTGGTAACTGATTTTTTTCCCAACTAACTATAACACTCTATTTTTTTCTAATTCTTGTTATGCATAGAAAAAAGTTCATGCATAACAACCTTCTCAAAGTTGGAGTAAGTTAGACCTGGGTTAGAGAATTAATGTTGAATGACAATCTTGGAATCTACAAACAGCCCTTACTCATTGGAACAATGGACCAAATCAAATGCAAGATGTAAGAGGGATAAATATATCTATGTGTCCAACTTCATAAGTTGCAGATCAAATGAATAGGACCAACACTTGAAAAATAAGCTCAAATAACTGCTATGTCATTTTTTAAAGGATCATTATTATATTTAGAAAATGACTGTTTGAGTCAGCTTTCCCTTGCTGTAACTAAAGGACTGACAAGAACAATTTTAGAGGAGAAGTTTATCTGGGGACTCATGGTTTCAGAGCTCTCAGTTCATAGATAACTGGATCCATTTCTTGGGGCTCAAGGTGAAGCAGAACACCATGGAAGAATAGGAAAGCAGCCGGGTGGTACCAGGAAGCAGAGAGAGAGCACTCCTTGGCAAGGACGATACATAAACCTCAAAAGATGTCCCCAATGCCCACCTCCTTCAGTCACATCTTACTTGCCTTTAGTCACCAATTAATCCCCATGAGGGAGGGGTTTCATTCTCTGATTGGATTTAGGCTCTCATAACCCAATCATTTGACCTCTGAGTGTTCTTGCATTGTCTCACATATGAGCTTTTGGGAAACACCTAATGTCTATATGATAGCAATGACTTCTTCCCTCTGTATCAGTCTATTCATAAATATTTTCTTGAATTCTGGAAGATGTTATTTAAGAGAAGTGTAAATATATTAAAGGGCATTAAGAAGAATATGACGTCAACCAAGGAGGTACTTCATGCCACGGGAAAATTTATTTCCCCATTATAGGAGTTTGTTTGTCTGAAATTCATAAACAATGTACTGACATGTGGATTCGAATATTTTTTCAAAGGTCAAGACAGATAAGCACTAAAGGTTCTTCCAGAAATGAGATTCTATAATCTTGTGTAGTAAAAGAAAATACTGTATCCTGTTCTTTTTAAATGATGCCAAATTACATTCATTATAAACACTTCAATTTTAAAATTGGAATAGTTCAATTTAAGCCCAGTATTACTTCAGTTACTTATTTATATAATAGAGTACATATATGCATATATAGATATATTTTATGGATATACAATTTATATTTATGTATATGTATATACACACACAGGTTTTGGGGAAAGCAAATGAACATATATAATGTATCATCATTTATACTTAGATAGAAATTTTTATTTGTCTAAATCATTATACACAAGGATGCATTTAGATGTTTCATTGAATCAGAAATTTTAAAATCAGGGATAGTGACACTGAAATGTCTGTTTTACAAAGGAGAAATACAGCCATTTGGGAGAAATTGGTATTTTATAAAATTATCTTCTATTAAGCTGAAGTGAAAACTCCAAAATTTAGTTGGTAAAGCAAATTCTATTATTTGGCAATATATGTGAAAATATTAGCTACACAAATATCGCTACACATAATTAATGTCCTCAAGCACTGCCCCATTAGCATGTATTCTCCTGGGCTAGAGTCACAAAACTAATGGCTGTGCTTCCCAGGGACATCGGCTGGGCATGACACCGCCTCCGTTTTCTGCATAACCATTCTATTGCCTTTAATATAATATGATTACTTTTCATTTGATTCTACAAATTACATTATAACAAATTGCTACAGTGAAGCCTATGATATGTTACTCTCACTAATTAAAATCCTTGTTATCTCTACACTTGGGTTAATATGCGTAGTTATTCTTTTGTTTCTTACCAACCACTGGAGAAATACATTAGGAAACACTTCAGGCTCAGCATCTTTTGTGTCATTAAATAATAGTTATTTGTGCTTTGTCAGATGTAGAAAAGAGCTAACATTATTTTGCTGTGGGGAAAGCTATGTAGCAATTACAGCAGATGCTACAGTTGGAGCTTTCTAAAACCTGATATTCTAGTCAGGTAGGATTTGAGAGTCTAAATAGACCAGTGAGTGGCATTTCTTATCCTAAGAGACCTCGCAATGAAAAAAATGTCTACATTCAGTCAAGTTTAATTTGTTGTCAATATAGCATTTAGACAGGACTTTGAAGACTGACAGCGTATATTCAGAAAACATTGGCAATATCAATAAGATTGTTTGAACTCAGTTATATGAAATCACACAAAAGGTATCAGATTACTTTTACTATTGTTCTCTAAGCTCTTCCCCCACAAAATTGTAAAAAGCCCCAGGCAGACAAAGTCCTAGTTTTATTGCTGTTGCTTTTTTTTTCCTTCCTTTTTTTAAGGTAAGGTATGTGGGTCAGACTTCAGTTGTGAGTGTTGGAGATAATATTGCTGCTTTAGAGATCTCCATAGTCTTTTCTTCCATTGTCAAATAATTGCTTCTGTCATGACATCACCACCTTTGGTATTTAGGAACATAAAGTAAATTCTCTGACCTAATTGCATAAATAAGGATTATGTTGTACGTCTACACAACGTGTAATTTAAACAATGACAACACAAAGCCTTTTTACTTTTTCTTTTCTTTTTTTTAAAAAATAGGCCATCTGCTTTTGCTGTGTGGCAGTATCTGAAAACACAGCAAAGACCTAAAATATATGGTCTAAACATATTAACTGATATGTTTCTTGGAAAATCAAGTTTGAGACAAGTAACCTCTTTATATCTCTCATAATTATTTTTTTGCTTCCCAAATGCCAAATGGCTCATATACAGCAGCAAAATATAATGAGGACCTGAGAGATAATTGCCATTAGAAATATGCCATGGATTGTGTCAGTGTATGCCAGGCTCTTAATTATATCCATAAATATCCAGAAGACCCCTGTGCCAGTTTGGCATTTCCAATCATAAAAGCAGCAGAAGTGAGCCATGAAGAAGCAAACCTTCTCCCTCCCACACATCTCAGCATCCCATTCCTTTGCTTTCCAAACATTTCTTACATTTACCTCTACAGTTTTATGATGGGTTTAGTTTTAAGTAACATAAGTTGATAATTAAATCCATTTAAAAAATAAACACGCAAATTCTGCTTTGATCAGTCAGAAATTTTATGATGATTTCTGCTTCTTGAACTTACAGTTTGATTCTAGTATCATTATAAAATAATTTTATGCTTGTAAGCCTTGTTGTTTATCCTATTATCTGCAACAAAAATTTTACCCAATAACTAATACCATTCACTTCATCAAGTGTAACATCAATATTGCAACTTGTTCTTTATTTTACCTTTTTTTTCTATTTTAGAGTAGAGAGCAAGGGATAGATGAGGCTAAACAGAAAAGCTGATTTTAGAAAATAAGTATTTGTGAATTTGAAGAACTGAAAATTCCTTAAAACTTTTCATTCGCCTGCTTAACCCTGTGAATACCAAGCATAAATCCACCCCATCTCTTGAAATTTGGTTTGTTCTTGTAGTGAGTCTGTGATTCTACTACTGGATCTTGTAAATATGCTCTGCTGTTTTAGAAATATTTATAGATTTGATGCAGTTACTGCATATTTGGAAACCCTATTTTGTCATCTTGTTTAACTGTTACAAAATGCAAAATTATGATCACTTGAGAGTTATTAAAAAGGGACTCACATGAAAAAAGAGTCAGAAAAAAATTCTTGGTCTAATTCTGTAAAGAAACTTGAATGCATAACTCAGTTAAGAAAAACCTAAGACCTGGATTTGCCTTGTATGTTTTATTAACAGATAAAAACCTATTCCCACTAATAATCTGAATGTTAATCCAATTGAATGGTGGCCTTTACATTTCTAAAGAATGACTGTGGGTTCTTGAGGCAGAAAAAAAATCTTTACAATTTTCATCATTACTTGTATGCAAAATTTCCTATAAACCTACCACCTGGCTGGTATATATTATTCACAAGGAGGATTGTTAACTTCTGTGGTCTCAAAAGCACTATTATTCTACATCTGAACCATGACATCACCAAGACAGAAAGCATTACTTCCCAAATTAGACACACTGCTTATAATGGATTTCTCTACTCTTCCAGATGATTAAAATATATAATGGGTCAGAAGAAATTTTCTGTTAAAATATTATGATGATACAAGGTAAAATTTGAAAACAAAACAATACAAGAGTCAATAGTAAATGTGTACATTCTGACCCTTTTCTAATGACATAGTACAGACTTTTAAAATTCAACCCCAGAAAGGTTTTAAAAGGTTGATTTTTTTTTCCAGTAACAAAATGGCATTTAACTGGAAACATTAGTTGTGAGTATTATGCTGAAATACACTGCCTTTATAGCCATTACAGTATAACAAGCACTAAATTTACCTTTCTGCCATTAAAAAGAAAAACTAGAAAACTGGCAGAAATATATATATAATAAATGCTTTTAGCAATTAGATTATAGAACAAGTTATGCCCCAAAGGGTAGAAAATGAAGTGAATTCTATCATCATCTTAGCTTTTGACTCAAAGGCACATTTAGATCTACAGTGCAAGAAAGAGGGGATTCACACAGCTCAGAGAAATTTGCTGAATTGAAAAGAGATAAATCAGAATATAAAATTTTACAACTACTTTGGGAATAACTTTGGCAGTCTACTCTAAAATCAAGTATGTGTTTGTTTTATGGCCTACCAATTATGCTTATAGGTATTATCCAAAACATATATACACAAATACTCATACATGGATATTTATTATAGCTTTGTTCATAGTTGTCCCAACTGGAAGCAATCCACATGCCATCAAGATGTGAAAAAATAAAATAATTTGTGGCATATTCATATAATAAAGAATATTTGACATGAAAAGGGAATGAAAGGATGCTATGTAGAACAATATGGATGGATATATTATGCCATTATGTTCAGCTAAAGTAGTCATGCATATTGTTTGATTCCATTTTATGAAGTTCTAAATAGACAAACAATTGCAGAATGGCCCTTGGTATCTCTAGATTCCACAAAGGTGAATTTGACTCATGGTAGATAGAAAATATTGTTTTAAAAATTCCAGAGCATTCCAAAAAGCAGAGCTTGCATTTTCAGCCCACAGAGCATTAGACTGGGTCCGCGTGAGTGAAGCAATGTGCCCTGATGAGCCTCCTGTCTCACTAACCTCTGCAGACGTCATCCAGCACAGCTCATATACTACACAGTAAGGCCTAGGATGGTTGTATCTAGAATGAACATCAGTTTTGGTCTTTGTTCCTTAAACAATACAGAATAACAACTCTTTGCATAGCATGCACATGTAGAGCTGATTTAAAATATCAAGGAAGATGTTTCTAGGTTATAGGTTAAGTACTGCACCATTTCATATAAGAGACTGAAGTGTTCATGTTCTGGGGTTGAGGGAAACCTGGAATCAAACTCCCAAAGATACAAAGGGATAACCACAAATGGTGTCAGAAAGTAGATCAATAGTTGGCAAGAACCAGGGGTGTTAAGCAGAGGCTGGGGTGTTTACTGTGCATACACACACACATGCATGTGAATATACATATATGTACACAAACACATATACACACACAAATTATGGCTTTTACTTGTTAGCAAGTGTAAGCAAATTTGTTAACTTTTCTGAGTCTGAACATCGTATGGTAAGCCAAGTAACACAAGCAGCTGGTCACATTTTAAGGCCATGCTTCCCCAGAGGCAGGGTGTCTTGCTAAGGATGTTGATAGAGTACATATGCCCAAACCAGTAAATTATCACTGTTAAAACAAATCAGTTTATTTTAGACAATACTATAGTTGTCAAGAACTCTGTAAAATCTGAATAAACAATAACAAAAACAAATTTCTAAATACTAGGAGATAAATTCCACTTCAAGAACAATGACAAAAAATCTTAATGAAAACATAGTAATAAAAAGAATCAAAGCAAAATTTGACAATATCTTTAGATTTTTCTCTTCCTGTCTAATTATATTGAACCTTCCTTTCTGTGTCCTTTTTACAGTGAAGTCACAATTTTTAACATTATCTGATTTCTATAGATCAATGCTTGATTCCTCTGCAGACAGGTTAATCTGAGTGGCATTCCCCATTTTTCATCCCTTTCTAATTAGCACACACCATGATGAGCTAGAATGCCTAGGATAACAAACCAGGAATGGGATGGAGGTAATTTGCAGTCTTTAGGTATTTTGTACCAACTAGTTTTTCTCTGTTCCACAGACTGAGCATCCCACACTCACTGAAAATCTTATAAATATATAGCGTTCTTCGAAGGAATAAGCAGATATTGTAGATGATCCGGATAAGTGCTTCATTAGTACTATAAATAAAAGCAAAACTCTTGCCTGCTGAGTGGTGAATTAGTAAAATCAAGCTATGACAAGAAAGATTTCTATAATATGATTTTTATCATTTGTCATGCTGCTATGGGATGAAAAGTGCATAAACTAGAAAACAGAAGATAGTTGAAGAAAAGAATAACTTTTTGCTCAAAATTCTAGGAGTTGTGGGCATAAAAACAGATTAAGTTGCTTAAATACATGTATATATATCACATTTACATAAGTATGTTATATACATATATTGTATATCACAAAATTAGTTAGAAAACAAGATTTGAAAGTATGAGAGGTAAATATTTAGGCATAAGAGTTTAAAAAATACCAAAAATGTCCAATAAGAAATAGACTAGAAGAATTTATTGAAATAAATACCATAGTCTCAACATGATCTGAGCACAAATGTGATGGCCATTTTGCAAAGATTCATAAAGAAAAAAATTGTCGTGTATAAAAGACTGATCTTACGGGTTTTTGAAACTTGAAATTATTTTATTGCATGGTCATATCTAGACTTTAAATTTATAGGTAACAAAAGTAAAAAATAATACTTCTGCATATACCTTAACCCTTCATAATTTTCCAAACAGTTATTATGCATTTTCTGGTTCATATTTTCTTTATCTTCTTTATACTGTAGTTTAACAACCCAGTACCTTTTGAAATCTTTAAGATTCATGAGTCCTTAAAAGCTTCAGTGGCCACATGAGTGAATAGCTGTAGTTGTTGAGATCTTTTAAAGTTGAAATAACATTTCCAGTGCAGACCTCATGCATTAATCTTCACTAGTGATTTCTGAGAAGCAAACAGGCTTAGCTGTTTCTGAAGGGCTCCCAGTGTGACCACAGAGCAGCAGCACTTTCATCTCTTTGTTTCCAAATAATTCTCTTCAGGAAACTCAATGACAGGGAACAAGCACATCAGACACTTTGTAACTGTAAAAGCACAGGTATTGGCATTTGGGGGGAAAAAAAATAAAAGGTACCAAGGGTGAATTTCAGAAAATTGGCTAAAAGCATTTTATAGACAAAATGGATTACATCAAAGCCATTGACAGTTACCTCAGTATCTGGGTTAAGTTTTAATAGTTACATTTCTGGTTTCCATACATGGTGAACTTAAAAAAGGATTGTAAAGTGTGTTATCAAAGTATAGGAAAAATATAGGTACTTTGTCCCTTTAAGAAGATTTCTGTGTTGTTCCACTTTCCATTACTATAATGAATAACTAAGATAATAAACTTAGAAAAAATTTAGAATGCCTCTCAGTTTTGAAGAATCCAGACCGACATCATTTGTCCTATTGTTTTTAGACCTGTGACACCGTGGCACATCATGCAATTATGTGATGAAGGAAAACAGGGGAAGAGGAAGGAGCTAGCATCCCACTATTTCCTTCAAGGGCACATGCCAATAACCTAAAGAGCTCCCACTAAATCCCGCCTCTTAAAGATTCCACCACCTCCTAATAGCGTGTCCCTGGAGATCAAGCCTCTGACAGATGGACTTTGGAGAGACATTTAAGTTCCAAACAACAGCAGATTTTCTGCTCTTATATATCTTAAACTCACAAACTTTATCATCTGTTTTTTACTACACAGACATAATAGTTTTGGGTAGACAACAACAGCAACAAAACAGAAGCTTGAGGAGGAAACAGACTTTTGGGGTATATAGACATGGGAGATAAACAGGCAAATGTATACCTTCAGTAGAATCAAATAGATGCCACACAAAATGATAGGGAAAAAAAACCTGAATACTCTTTCATATTAAAAACTTCTAGGCCTTGAGATAGTAAAGAGATTTCAGGATATTCCTGGAAGAAGAAATAACATGTACACAATCATGTGAATGAATGAGGAGAACATGTTCAGGAAAAAGCATCAGATTTGGTATGGCTCAAATACAAGGTATAAAGGAAAAAA
Source organism: Ictidomys tridecemlineatus (assembly GCF_052094955.1). Taxonomy (NCBI): domain Eukaryota; kingdom Metazoa; phylum Chordata; class Mammalia; order Rodentia; family Sciuridae; genus Ictidomys; species Ictidomys tridecemlineatus. The sequence continues at coordinate 23,893,784 of NC_135490.1, forward strand.
AGGATTTAGACAGTTAGGAAAGACCATATTGTGAAAGTCATCTTAGCTATAATAAATGTTTGAATATATAAAGATCCTATAAATAAAGAAGGAATATGAATGCTTCACAAATATATGAAAAAAATGTTCAACATCTCCAATAATTAGAGAAATGTATGCAAATTAAAACTACACTGAGGTTTCCTCTCATTTCAGTCATAATGTCAATTATCAAGAATACAGGTAACTAAATGTTTGCAAGGGTGTCAAGAAAGGGTATGCTCATACCTTGTTCGTAGAACTGCAAATTGGTGCAACCACTCTGTAACACAGTAGGGAGATTCCCAAAAAAACTGAAATCACCATTTGACCCAGTTAGCCCACTCCTTGGTATATATCCAAAGCTTACTACAGTTACACAGACACAACAATGTTTATAGCAGTTCAACTCACAACAGCTAAATTATGGAGCCAACCTAGGTTCCCTTCAACAGATAAATGGATAAAAAAAAATGTGGTATCTATACACAATAGAGTGTTACTGAGCCATAAAGAAGAATGACTTGGTGACATTTGTCAGTAAATGGATGGATCTGGAGACTATCATGCTAAGTGAAAAAAGCCAATTCCAAAAGGATTGAAAGAGGGGAGGGGAAGAATAGAAATTCAGTGGATTAGACAACAGTAAATGAAGGCAAGGAAGGGGTGATAGGCAAAGGAAAGACAGTGGATTGACTCTGATATAACTTTCCTATATACATATATGAATACATCACAGTGAATCTCACCATCATGTACATCCACAATAAATTAAGTTAAAAAAAATAACTACAGATAATGACAGAAAGTTCAATAGACGGAAGGGAGAAGCGGTTGGGAGAGAGAAGGGAAAGGAGAGGTACTGGGGTCTGAATTAGAGCAAGGTATATTCCATGCTTATGTAATTATGTCAAAATGGATTCAGCTGTCATGTGTAACTTTTTAAAAAGCAATTAAAAAAAGAGTGTTTGCAGAAAGGAATGACAGTGTTACTCGCTTTTAAAAATTTTGGAAAAATAGCAGATGAGAGTGCAGAGGGTAAACAGAGTCAACAGAATGTGAATTTAGAAAAAATAAAGAGGCTAGTATAGTAGGTGAAGAATGGCAAGGGCCTGAACTAATTGGCAATATTGTTGATTGCAGGGGAGAATCTAGTTTCAGAAGATATCTTTGCCAGAACTGACAGTCCTTTGGGTTAGGAAAAGGAGGTTAGATTGGTCAATAGTGTGATTTTAATGCTACTTACTCCTTGGAGAAATGTCACTGGAGGAGCAGATTTAGATGGAGTTTGAGGAAGAATAGCCACCTGATGAAGATATCTAGCAGTCGTTAGGAATGAGTGGGTATAAGTCCTGGCTAGAGATTTAGATCTTGCCTTTCACCTTTTACCAATAGAAAGATTTGTATAAAATTATATAATCTCACTAAGTCTCAGTCATCTGTTTAAAGAAAAAAGGAGGACAAATTATGCTGTATTCAGAATGTATATTACATAACTGACCAATGATAATAATTTTCACTGATGATAATTTTATGTTATAGGAAGATAATGAAAAAAATTGAAACTGGAATAACCAAAATATTTAACTCCTTTGGGCTTCAGGTTCTTTATTGGTAAATTAAAAAACAAATGATATCACATATATGGTGCTATCAAAACCGAAATTACATCAAATGTGAATTTGTATCAGGATGACCTGATTAAGCATGACATAAGGAAGCGTGCATTTATCTCACATATGTAAAGACACAATACAGCTAGGTCACTTGGCCATCCCTGCCTTCAAAGGAATTGGGTAAAAATGTTCTCAGGCATCCATTTCACCCCTTAGAGAGATGATGAGGTCCTTACCCATGTAGGGTTTAGTTCCCAAGAAACTTGTGATATGAATGCCTCCTAAAATTTAATTTTCATTTTTAGTTTCCCTTAGTTAAGGATATATTTAATCTAGAGTGATGGTTGTTCTTAAGGCCTAATTGAATGCAAAAGGGAATTCATGATCTATTTTAGCAGCTTTCAAATATTTCTAACCTTGAGGACATTTTTTTTTGTTTAAATATTACAAGAAAGCCAGATGTGTAGAATGAAAAAAATATCAGAGCTTTTCTAGTAAAACTAGGTTAGCCAAGCCCTGACCTACATGTATACCACTTTGCCTGCCACCATCCAACAATGCCCTTCTCGCTCCACTCCCAGGATATTTTCCAACTCTAATCCTAGGGCTGCCTGCAGATAGGCTATGATAACATAACCCTGGATAACTGAAAGGTGCTTGTTGATCTTCCACATGTACCAGGCACTATGCTAGGTACTGGAAGCCACATAAAAACAGATGAAGTCTCTCCCCATGAAGGATTTATTTCCTAGGATAAGAGACAGATGCAGAGATAAGACTGGGGAGGGGGATGTTAAAGAAGTAGAATGAGAAATGAAGGAAAAAATTTCTAAGTTGGATGATTTCTTTTTTTCATTTTTTTTATTTGTTCTTTTTACTCATACATGATAGTCGTATGCATTTTGCCATATCATAATACATGGAGTATAACTTCACATTATTGTAGTTGTACATGATGTGGACCAACTTGGACAATTTGTACAAAGAGAAACAACTAAGAAGCGCACATAAAGCATCACAGGAGGGTTATCTGCTTTGGATGCAGTGATAATAGAAGGTCTTTAAAAAGCAGAAGCTTGGCAAAGGAGAAGGTACTGGCCTTGTGAGGAGGGAAGATGGAGTCCTGCCAGCAAGAAAGGCAGGTGCAGCAAGGTGACTAGATGTATTTGAAAGACAGGCAAAGGCAAGGTCCTACAAGACCTTAGACATGGAATTTTATTCTAGGTGTCATAGAAAGCCTCAGAAGGTAATTTTGAAGGGAATCATAAGACATGATCTCATTTACACTTAAATAAGATCCCAGAAATGTAGAATTAAGGTAATATCTCTGTTATGGTTTGAATGTGAGGTGTCTCCCCAGACTCCTGTGTTAATGCAGGAATGTTCCGAGGTGAAATCACTGGATTGTGAAAGCTGTGACCTCATCAGCCCTTCCTAGTTTGAATGGACTGACTGGATGGTAACTGTAGGCAGGGAGAACATGGATGGGAGAGGTGGGTCACTGGTGGCGGGTCCTGGAAGGGCTCATCTTCCTTGTGCCCCCTTGCCCTCAGGCCTTTTTACCTCATCTTAGCCCAGAGCAATGGACTTGGCCAACCATGAACCAAACCGTTAGGACCATGAGCCAAAATAATCTTTCCTTGCTGTAAATTGTTCTTGTTAGCTATTTTGCTAACAGTGAGAAAAACTGACTAAAAGAACCTATGATTAATGTTTTGGAAAACCACATTTTTATCATGCTAACCTTCATTTGGGAGCATCATATTTTTAGAATACTTAAGCGTTATGCTGACAATGAAATAATGTAGACCCCAACAGAAATCACTTCATCCTGGTCCCATTTTTCCTCCTTCTGCAATATTCCATTGCATAGTTACTTATTTTGTTTTCTAGAAAACAAGGATCAAGTCTGAGACCCATTTCCCCGTACAGCAAGTTTATGAGTTTATTCTCAACTGAGTGGGGCTGTCACTAATGGAATTTTGTTTCAAGCGCTAAGAATGTATTTCTCCCTTTAATTATGTTTGAACTGAAAATGGATATCCCTCTTTCCCAATCTCTCGGGAATTCCTGTCTAACTATGTAATGCAGTGATATGTAGAAACAGAGGCTCTCACAAATTGTTCTATAGAAAAACATTACCTCTCTGTATTCCAATATATTCATCCTTGATGGAGTTATTGAAGAGCTACCTTCTCTAATTCCAATATGTAGCTACAAAGCTGAGCTGAGACCAATAGTTCATCAGAGCAGTTTAGATCATCAGCAATATACAAAAAAATCATATTTGTGTTACTTTTTCTTGTATTGTAGTTAGTAATTGTAATATTAAAATTTAATTCAGAAAATGGTCATGAATTATTAAAATTGAGATCTCACAGAAAAAGCGTATTTCTCACAACGGTATAAATATTTTGCATTGAATAGTTTGATGTTTATATGCATCCTCCAATATTAGAAATGAAAATTTGATGATGACTTATTCAGAAAAGATTTGCATCATACGACTTTCTAGGAAATGCAGAGCATTTTCTATCGTTGAACCTGCAGGCAGGCACATGCAATCTTCTTGTTATATAGCAGCAGACCTCTGCTAACCAGATAGGTTGTTATTCTTAAAAGATGAAGGAAACACTGCCAGCATTGTAAACCTAATAAGGTGGGTGATGTGAATCAATTTGTACTGTCCTTGACTTTCTGCTTCTATTAGAATTCTGAAAGATCATTAGCCACCTCTGGGATATGTTTGATTAATGGGTTTGGTTAAACAAAAAAGGTGAGGTCACCCGTGAGCAGAAAGTTAAAAAAAAAAAAAAAGAAAGAAAAAGAAAAAAAAAAGCCTCATACCAGAAGGAATATATGCTTTCCAAATTGTGACTCCGATGTTCACTCCTTAGGCATGTTCTAATCAGTGCCACAGTGCACAGTGTGTTCTCACTGTGATGACCCTAGAAGAGACTTTTAGCCTTCCTGCTTAATCACAGGCATGTGGCCTCTGAGGGTAGGATATTAGCTCACCTGCAGAAATTGTGTCAATCTAAGGTGATCCAAAGTCCCCAAACACATGCTGCTAATAAGTTAGATAAAAAAAAAAAAAAAAAACTAGGCTAACATCTTATAGTGAGGAAAATTCTTCTTTATCATTACAGAAGGTGAAACACGTTTCTGCTGTGTTTTTACACAGTAGATCTCTTTTGTTTGTTTGTTTCATTAAAAATAGCCTTGCTTGCTGTTTTCAGCATTTCATTTTCATTTGCCTACTCTAATAACTCTCCTTTCAGGGTTTTCCCCAAGTTAAGCCTGGGGCGGCACACCAACGTGGAGACTGTTTCACTTGCCAGAATGAGGCCCTAGTCTTTGGATTTTTGTTTTCATTTTTCTTTTATATATATACTTCTGGCCTTCTTACTCCCCTGAGTTTATCACCGTGCACAAATTAAGCTAATTTTATAAACTGAATACACTCTTTCTATTAAGTTCTCCTTAAAGTGAGAGCAATGAGCTTTATTCTACTTATTACTCTGCTCTTTACAACTAGTTTTATGATGTATGGCAAGAATGTGTATACTATAAATCGAGTCTATAAATCTTATATGTCTAGTGATGATTATGAATCCCTTGAGGAGAATTGAAAATACAATATATAACAACTCAGCCTGATTTATAGTCTCCAATGCAAAGCAAGTTACATTCACAAACCCCTTATATTCACATTTATTTTTGCAGGCATTTTAATTAGATACAGGGATCTAAAATAATCTGAGTTCCTCAAAGCAAGATGATTGTTCGATTTAGTGACATCAGTTTCTGATGCATTAATATAATCTCATAAATGCCATTAGCTGACACCTGAGACTGTTGCCTTTAGTTCTTTAAACAAATAAATTAATTAAGTCTTTAAACATGTAGCTTTGAAAATAGAGTTTATGCTTGAAACCAGCTTAAAAATATAACATGCCTGATTTGGGGGCTGAATATGGGTCAAACTTTAGATGGAAAAATTGCTCTCTGCTACCATCCCCTGCCCAGAACTGGTAACATCTACTTCTGGACTTTTATAAAGATTAGAAATTTGGGCAAGGGCATCATAAGACAGAACATAGTAGGTCTCATTTTATAAATATTAAAATAAAAAAGATGTATCTTGCTTCACCAACAGTGAATAAAATATTCTTCATTTAACCCAACACCCAATCCTCTTTGTTATAAACAAATAAAAATATCTTATTCAGAAAGGATTTGCATCATGCATTTGCTTTTTAACACCCATTTGTTTTTCCTTTTACTTAATCTTGACCAATTTCCTCAGAATGTTCCTGACATTCTATTTAGAACTTGATTCATTTCTATTAGGTACATATTTATGCTTATCTTTTGAGTATATATTTATTTCATGATTTTTTAATGGGAGAGAAAAATCAAATTTCTTTTTTTTTAAAATAAAATTAGATTTGGCTCCATAACCAAAGAGCAAATTTAGCAATAAATCTAGAATCCATTTTCTTATAAACATTCCTTCCTGTACTGCTCTGGAAATTTTACTTGAAGATATGTAGAGAAAGAGTGTCTGGAGATATTAGATAGAGAAAGATGAATCCTTAGTACAACATGTATTTTTATTCTTACTTTCCTTTGTCAAAATCTAAATGTTCCATTTCAGGATAGATAAATGGCTCCACAACCACAGCATCCATGTCCTAAGCCAAGCATGATCTCCAAGGCATTGTCCTGGCGTAGCCAAGACGGAGTGGAAACCAGGCCCTAAATCCATCAATGTCCTGAATCCTCATGGGGCAGCATCTCCACATAAGGGATCCCACCCATCCTGCCATAAAAACCACTTTTACCTCAAAGAGCTATTTTCCCAAGAGTCTACAACTTCAGTGGAGAGACTTCTTATTCTTGTTCCCAGGAAAGACTAGCCCAGGCCTGAAGGTCTCAAAGTCCTTGGCTTTTAGCTCAGGAGATGGTAAAATATTCTTCATTCCTTATGGTGAAACTATAGCCCAAACCTCAGACAGTTTCTGGATTTCCTAGAAAGCAGAGAAATAAAAATTGTGTGTGAGTGTGTGCATGTGAGTGTGTGTGTGTGTGGGGGGGTGATTACATAGCAGTTTGAATTTGAGTGTAGATTGTACGTATATTTAAATTCTGTTCTTCATGAAAAGACGGGGGAGAAAGGGTGCATGTCTTTCAAAATGATAAGATTTTTTATAATATTTCTTAAGAATGAAATATTGTTGAACTATGAAAGACTGAACCTTAAAGTCAGGGTGATTGTCATATTCATCCTGGAACCCACTACATAGAAGACACTCAAAAGAGAAAAAAAAAATTGTGTTAACCTAAATTTAAATAAGGCTCCCAAAGTGGCTACAACTTCAGGAGATCAACTGCATAATAAGGCATCTTTTAATAACAAGCAAGCAAATACAAAGTACCGGAATGAATAACTTTCTCTTTCCACAACTACCCTTTCACTGCTACTGTAATGTTAAGGTGTGCATTGCTGGAATCAATTGCTCCCAATGCACCTCTATGATGAAATATTAATTCTTCCATCTGGAACTGTGTTTTGCCTCTGCCTCTCCTTCTCCAAATGTCCCCAAATAAGGCATGCGTGTAGAGGATAAGGTGAGGTACATGCAAATTCCTAATTATTATTATCAGGCTTTTGCACCAAATCTTAGTGCATTCTCTGAGTGAATTGGGCAGCCTTCTTTCTACCTTTCTTTGTCACACTGGTAGGGTTGGAAAAGGGTTGCTTAAATAAGGATGTACTCTTCCCTCCCCCTGGAACCTGAAGGGTTGGGTTTAGGCAGCTAACACTCCAGGATGTTCTCATGGATGGACACCAATCCCCTTCATTAATGCTGAATACCTGGGAAATTTTCTCATTTTTCCACATCATGAGATTAGATAAACTGCTGGGAATGACATACCTCTGATGGTAGGGAAAGGTAATTCTAAAGAAAACACACCAAGGAATCAAGGCACAGTTTTTCTCTATAAAAAATTATTTATTTTCTCTATAAAAACTATAAATAAATTTATATTATATATACAAAATATAATAATGTATGCACAGCATACACAATTCAAGCTAGTGACAGTCCAGTGAATTCTCTGCACCCAATTCATCTATTCATTCTCTGGTAACAAATTTAGTGAAGAAACTCTTCTGCACTTTCTCAACAGAATAAAAGCCACGGTGAATGGACCTTCCCCAAAACGTGGATATCACCTAACATGGTTAGATGAGAAGATTCTAAGAAGTATTATTTCTTGCATCTATGCATTGTTGTTGTTTTCTCCCTCATTCTGCATCTAGAGAAACTCCTGTTTTGATCTGTTACTTAATACCATCAAAATCACCAATTGGTTTATTTTTCTGATGGCCCTGTAAACCTCCCCCCCATCTCTCTGCACCATAGATAAGTCACTAGGAAAACGAAGTTGGAAAAATGTCATATGAAAGATAATAAAAATTATAAAAGGATTCAGAGGTAGATGTGAATCAGGGCCAAATCACAGCTGTATTTTCCCTTTAATAATTCAGTCAATAGGAAAAGATTTCTATGTGCCCTATGTCCTCTACCTCCATGCCAGGTTGATGGGCAGTCGCTTCCATGCACTTATGAATCATGGATGGAAACATGCATGAGTGCCCACGGACTACTGTACTAGAGAGGCTTCACTCCTCATCCTGGTCTATTATTTACACAAATAAATGTCTTTGCAGTCTGTTGACCCTTTCATTCTTTCTGAAGTAATGAAGGTAGGGTTTTTTTTTTTCTCCCAAATATGACCCTTATGCTAATATTGATTTTCTTTCACTTTTTTCAGAATCATAAATTAAATTTCTATTTTTGCAATATGCTTTCATAACTTTGACCAGAATCACTGATTTGGAACTTGGTCATATGTTTTTGAAGTACATATGATTCTAATCTAAGTCCAATGCAACACTATATTTGCTCCCCGAAAAAATAACCTTAACCTAGTTATTGAGGCATGACCTTCTTCAGGTTACTCTGGCTATTTGCTGTCAGCTTTGTTTTTTAAGTGTCTAGTGATTTGATCCCTGAAGTAAAGTTTTGAAATTTAATGACTGTCAGATAACATAACAACATCCCAGAATACACACACACACATACACACACTTTGGATATGACAAGCCATGTGAGTGTCACCTTTCTTTTTATTTAAAAGTACTATGACATACATATGTCAAAGAAAATCTTTTCTTCAAAGGTTTATGCCTTTGAAAAAGCAAAGAAACCTTTCTCCTCTGTGTAGGCAATTATTACGACTTTCCAAGAGATATATTTGAATGATAGGTGCAAACATTTCACATCCTTTTCAAAGTTAACTTCTCCTTTCATAACGACATTGACTACTTTTGAGTCTATTTTTCCCCAAACATGCTGTAACATTCTTCATGTTTTTAATTTAAAAAAAAAGTTACCAGGAATGTTCAAGGTTCATGTAAAATTTGCTAAAATATTATAATATAATAATGTATGCACAGCATACACAATTCAAGAAGGAGAGGAAGCCAGGGAAAAGAATTCCAGTATAGTAAATTTGTATTTTATACCCATGCAGAAATGAAAATAAATCTAGCACATTTCTGTTCAATATGTAGAAGAACTTAAACAGGTAGAAGCATGGAGGGGCACCTATACCACATTTCAAAAGGGTGAAGATTGGCCAGGTGCACTGACACATACCTGTAATCCCAGTAGCTCAGGATGATCACAAGTTTCAGGCTAGCCTCAGCAACTTAATAAGACTAAGCAACTTAGTGAAGCTTTGTCTTAAAATAAAAAATAAAGAAAATTGGGGATGTAGCTCCATGGTAAAGTGCCTCTGGTTTCAATCCCCAATTACGCCCCTCCTACAAAAAACAAATAAAACGGTAAAGGTTGTTTTAAATAAATACCATGTACAGTACTTTTAGGAAAAAAAAAAATAGTGTTTGTTATTTCAATTCTTTGTTTTGCTTCTGAAGCCTAGATTACAAATTTGTGTTGATACTGCTTTATCTAGTAACAAGTCATATCAGCTATATCAGCTATACTAACACAAAAGTATATCAGCTATACTAACACAAAAAAAGTCAGGTATGCCCCACGTGCATATACCCATCTTGCAAGCACTGAAAACAGAATTACACTGATGATTTTATCCATTAAACAAATTTTAATATTAATTTAAAGGTTGTTACAGAAGCTGAAAACATTCCTCTCTTCCTAATTTTTCTGCACTGAAACTAAGTGAAGACTTTGAATGCTGAGATGAGTTTCTCCCATTTCTGGCCCAGGCACCTTCCTGAGGCTTTGACATGCTGATATCAACTTCAAAATCACTGCCTGTTCCCGGCTATTGCCCATAGTCCTTTCTATGGGATAGTCCTGGAATGTCTCCCAAAGGCTTATGATTGAAGGCTTAGTCCCCGGTGCAGCAATGTTCAGAAGTGGAGTTTTGTGAAGTGATTGGATCATGAGGGTTCTGACCTCACTGGTGGATTAATAAATTGATGGCATTATTGGGAGGTAGTGGAAACTACAGGAAGCGGGGCCTACTTGGAGGAAGTAAGTCACTGGGGACTTACTTGTGCTTTGGGAAGTTATATCTTGTCCTTGGACCCTCTCTCACGCGTTGCTACCAGGCTGGCTGCCATGAGTTAAGCATCTTCGCTCCACCCTGCCTTTCCACCACAGCATTCTGCCTCCTCATACCCAGAGCAATGGAGTTGGTGACCATGACCTGAAACATCTGAAACAGTGCACCAAAACAAATTTTCCTTCCTCTAATTTTCTGAAATATTTGCCATAGCAGTGAAAAGCTAACTAACACAGACCTTACTTGAAGTCTTAGTCTTCTTCTTTGGGTCAACGTGAACTTTGAACCCTTTTGAGATTTTTATAAGACTTTCTCTCTGTTCACCTCTGTGTCCAATCGTGATAGAGATAGATCTTCAGATGGAAAACTCTTATCCTGGTTTAGTCTTATTAGGACATTCTCTGTCAGGGGAAAGTCATTCATGAACTGAGAGGCATAGTCTTGTTTTTGTTGATGGAAACTCTTGAGGAGTGAATTATTGTTGCAAAGGCATAGATTAATAAGATGAGATAGAAAAATACAGGGTTTCATTTTGATTTATTTCTTAAAAAAATGAATTTTTAACTTTATTTCAAGTGCCTTTTTCTTTGGAAGCATTCTGAGAAAATGTAACTTCAAACAAATGACCTGTCAATTTTCTTTGTCTAGTTTTTCATTACTGAGAATTTTGTTAATAGGGCTAAAGAATGGGCCTTCTAAGACCAAAATGGAAAAATTCCTCTGCTCCAGTTGTCTATCCTCAAAAGAAAATAATCAGTAAATAAATATTTAAACTCATTCATCCATCCTGAACACTGTTTCAGGTTTGAGTTTTTGCTTGTGTCCATGTTCCTTTGAGTCCTTTCCTCTTATCCATTCAGTTGACTCTCCATCTAAATCACTGCCTTGGTGCATCAGCCACCTGAACACCTTTGTTTCCTTAGAGTCAAATGAAGAAAACCGAGACCAGGTATTTCCACACCCCTTCCTGGAGGATGCATCTATCTGAACTTCACTTTGCTGACTTCACTTAATTAGAATGTGATTGGGTTTATCCATTCTTTGTTTAGCAGCCAGTATTTGAAGAGACTATACTAGGAACTAAAAGGTGATTTTTTAAAATTTGATCTCAAAATTTGTTTTAGTTCGGATCTGAAGTCCCCCCCACCTACGCCGTGTATTAAAGGGTTGGTCCCAGTGTGTTGTACTACTGGAAAATAATGGAAACTTCAAGAGGTAGAGAGCCACATGGGAGGAAGTTATGTCACTAGTGGTGTGCCCTTGAAGGGGACACTGGGATCCTACCCTTTTCCTGTCACTCCCTTTGATTCCCAGCTGCCAAAAGGTGACCCAACCCCCTGTCCTATGCTTTCCTGCCATATTATATTGTGCCGTAACAGGCCCAGAGCAATAGGACCAATTTATCATAGACTGACTCTTCTAAAACCATAAGCCAAAATAAACCTTTCCTTCTTTTAAAATAATTTTGTCAGGTTTTTAATGACAGCAATGAAAAGCTGATTAACATAAGATCCCAACAACCTAGCAATATTAAATAAGTATGCAATAAAAACTGAAAAACCAAATTACAATGCAATAAAAGTCTCAACCCCAAAAATACTGAACATTTTCCAAAATAGGAATGATAACAATTGCTTGGGGACATTAATGTGCAAGTAAATATGAGAAGTTAGACGTTTGATTTTCAAAAAGTCATGAGATACAAAATATAATGAAGGAAAGCATAGAAGAAAGACAATTGGTATTTAAAATTTAGGGTTTTCGAGAACAAAGATGGAGAACTGAAGTTAAGACAGCATTTGAAATATGATATGTCAAGAGCTTTGTAATGTTTTGAACAACTAAAAACAATAATAAAAAAATTCAACTTTCTTATATAAAAAAAAAGAGCATTTGACATATTCAGAGAAAAGTGAGTTTTACTGGTACAGTTTGACCCAGTTTGACTGGTACATAAGTATAAGGAACAGAGAGATGAAAAATAAATTTGAGAAGGTCAATTATTATATAACTGTTTCTATGTATAATTGTTAGACTGGGTAACATTTGAGGTAACACAATAAGCGGTTATTTCATGTGCTAAAAGGGATAGTGAAATTTGAAGTTTAGATTTTTTTTCTAGCATGTGTAAATAGTTCAGAATAAAAGAAAACTGAATAAAACATCTGTATGAGAACTCTACTTATGGCAAGAAATACTGACAATCATTAACTAATGAAATAAGAGAAAAAAAGGAAGAAAGAGAAGAAGGAAAGAGATAAAGGAGGGGAGGGCAGGAAGAAGTTAGATAATAAAGGGCCTTGGTATCTATTGGTAGTTCTTGGAAATTTTGAGTTTGATGTTCTAGCTATATATCTAGTGGAGTTATTTGGGAAGGAAATGTCTTTATCAAGAAAAAAATGAATTCTTATTGAGATATTAAAATTAAAAAATTAAAAAGTTTTTGATACAGAGCTATTTTAAGCTGGTAGGACCATAAATCAACATTGGAGGAGCCATCTCTGGAAAGCAGAAAAAGGAACAGGTATTTAATAAGAAATGACTGCAAGTAGGCACTGAGGATAGGGGAGCTTCTTAACTAGTGGCCCAATCACAACTCCCCTTCCACTCTCAACCCAAGTCAAGATGCTATTGGTGCCTGGCTATGCAGGAGGGAAGAAATGCTGCAAGTCTGCTAGGTTGAGAGGAACCAGGTGTGAAGACCAGTGGGTGGAAAACCAGTGAAGAACTTGGCCTTGGACAGCATGTGGAGGAGTTGAACAGTGGAAAATATGTGGAACCCTGGTTCTTTGAACATTCAGGTTGGTAAGAAAACACACACTCAAGCAAAATCATGGTAATATTCTTGAACTCTAAATGTAAAGAAAACATTGTAATCTTGTAAGAAGAAATGTTAGCTACAAAGATAGAAAACAATATCAGCATAGTATAGAAATTCTCCCTTACATAGTTGGAGGCTAAACAATAGAATTTCAAAAGCTATTGGGACAAAGCAATAAAACTCAACTCATATATGAATCCAGGATAAAAGATTACCATCAGAGCAAATGAAATCTAGTTTTGAATATTTAGAATATCGGAAAATATATCACTCACCTACCTCATCTAAGGCAAATATTTGAAAGATACATTACAAGCAAGAAGCAAATAAACTAGTATGGAGGCCTCAAAAGAGAATGAGATAATCAAGAGTCAATGAATCTTGCAAAAACTGCAGAAACATGTATATATTTGTATTTTTTTATTTTTAAATATTAGGTTCTAACATCTTGGTTATGAAATGTTTTAAAAATTCTAATATTACCAAGCTACGTTTTAAAACATCTAGAACTTTGGGAATGGGAGGACAATTGGAAGCTGTGAAAATATTCAAAACTCCTATCTCATTCCAAGGGTTGAGAAAGTAGGATTCAGCCTCACTATGAATAAGTGGTGTTTCCTTATGAGATAAATAGTATCAGACTACAATAGTGTACTTTGCTTAACAAAATAGGGAAAGAGAAGGTAACTAGAACATACTGGATGGGAAAGTATGATAAAATCTGAATATTAACAAAGGAAAATTGGATAAACACTAACCTATTCAAACCAACAGGGTGGGGGTCAGGGAGAGAGAGGGGAAGGGGAAGCGAAAGACAGAATAGCAATTAAAATCAGAACTGCATACAAAGCGTTACAAAATTCAGTCATTCAACTAAATGTGAGTTATCTGAATTCTCTCATTAAGGAAAAGATACTATCATATTATGGGTTAAAACACAAAAACCTAGATATATTGTTAATCAAAATCACTTAAAAAGATTTAAGAAGCAGCTAATACATGCAGTGAATCTTGCTGTTTAGAAAGAAGGTTAAAAAAAAGAAAAAGAAAAGCAATTCTACAAGAACCATTTTTAGCCATAGCTGACAGGGTTACATAGAGCAATAACAATAAAAGACAGCTTGAAGCAAATGAATTATGGTCAGGATTAGGTGATCCTGGAAATAAATTCTAGACTACAGTTGGGAAAGCCAAGAATCAAAACCTACAGGATTCTTAAGAGACTCAGATAATAGACGCTACAGTTCTCTCTACAAGTCATGGTACTGAGATAGAGGAGACTGCTTAAAAGTGAGTTCAGGTGATCGTCTGCATTCCTTACATGCACTCTGATTACCAGCTGGACACTTTTTTTAAAGAATGTCCAGCAGAAGATCTCTGGTACCAGGCAGATTTCAAGGTTTAGAGGAATGTACTAAAAACAGAAGCATCAGACAAATATACACCTACTGAATGAGGAGCACTTCAGTTTCTAGAACACTGGCAGCCAGAACACTGTCCTCCGGACAACAGAAGGATAACTCGTCTCTGGAAAATCCAACACATTCAGAAAGAGACTTAAAAGCACTGATATGAGGAATCCACCCCATAAACAAGCCAGAGAGATCCCTTGCACTGAGGCTTACAGCTGAGATGTTCCCATCTACTGTCTCAGGGCTTCCGATCAGCTTTCAGTCATCCTCTCCTTAAACACGAGTAGACAATAAAGCGCCACACATTGGAGGAATTCCTCTAATGTGAAAGTTAGGGACCAAAACAAATGGGAAAATAACATATTTTTTAAACATTGGAAGACCTCAGGAAAAGAAAAATTTAAGAAAAAACCCTAAAACCTATAATAATGTAAAATAATAGAATGCCATAAAACTGGGCATGGTGGCTCACGCCTGTGATTCAGGAGGCTGAAGCAGGAGGATCGCAAGTTCAAGGACAACCTCAGTAATTTAGCAAATCCCTGTTTCAAAATATGGAATTTTAAAAAATGCTCTGAGGATGTATCTGGGTGGTAGAGCAGCCTAAGTTTGATGGTTCAATCCCCAGTACCCAAGGGGGGAAAATTTGTATACCATAAAAAAGAAATGTCCAGAGAACAAAATAGGGAAACTAGGATTTGCAAATATCATAGCTAAAATGGCAAACACATGGGGAGGGTTTCTTTTTTAAATGATCAAATTTTCTTGGAAATTAGAGTAAATATAATAAAAAAGAAATGGAGAAGAAAGGTAGTTCTGAAAATAGTTCTGTTTTCCAAACATCCCAATCAGAGGTTTAAAAAATTCAAGAGGATTTTCACAACTGAAATTTCCAGACTAAAAAATTCTTTCCAACGTGTAATCCAAGGGATGAAGATAGACCAAAGTATATCATCTTAAAATTTCAGAAACAAAACAAACAAACAAAAAAAATCATGTAAGCCTACATTTAAACAAAAATACATCATGTAAAACAAACTTAGAGATATTTTCAGATTTCTCAAGAACAACATTAGGAGTCAGAAGATCATTTTAAAGAAACAAGTGGCTCCCACTTAAAGCTCTGTTTAGAAAGAAGCTCCATAGGTAAGATAACAACATTACCAGACCCACAAATTCTTAACAATTTCACCTTCCACAAGCTTCTAAAAACTTACCAAATAACGTACTCCTCTGAAACTAAGAAGAAAAATAAAAATAAAGAAATGCATGAAATCCAGAAACAGGAGAGCCAGCTGAGGAAAAGCTCAAGGAACACTAAAAAGAAAGACCTGGAGGACTGTGGAGTACCAGCCCGAAAGGAAACCCAGCTTGGGATGGTGCAAGTCTAAAGACCTAGAAGAACTGTCTTCCAGATTCATTGGATGGCGTGGAGAGACAGATAATTGGCAACGTTTTAAGGTTGAATAGTAAGATGTTCCTAGAAAGCTGTGTGAACAAAAATTAAGTATTTACACACACACACACACACACACACACACACACACACGAAAAGAAAGGATTAGAAGAGAGGAAAAGTAATGCCAATTCGATACACTGCAAGACATTATGTAAATGATATGAATAATAAGAGTTCTTGCCAAAACTGCTGTGACGTAATTTTAAAATGATGAAGAAGTGTGTGGTGTTAAGAAGAGACAGAAGTATAAAAGCTAAATCTTTATCCTTCATAGTCAGAAATCAACACACAAAACTGAAAAAAAAAATGAGGAAGTAACAATGAAAGCAGGTCATATTGAGCTATGGAGACAAAGACCAAAAGAATCAACTAAAAAAGGTAAAAAGGGATTGTCTCAGGAGAAAGGGAAATGGAGATGCTCTAAACTGAAGATTTTCTTAAATCTTGTAGAAGTACTTATAATATATGTGTGTGTTACAATATGTGTGTGTGTATATGTGTGTGTGTTTAAAATGGTTAAACAAATTTAACTGGTGTATTAACATCAGAATTTAGAAGAAAGAAAGAAGGAAGAAAAGAAAGGCAGGAGGGAAGGAAAAAAGAGGAAAAGATGGTTAATGAGAAAAGAAATAGAAACCATCTAAAATCTAGAGTAACCATGCTTTTATAAAACGGTATGAATTTTAATGTTAAAAGCATCAATCTGAGCACAGAATAACGCAATTTCTAAAAAGAACAAAGTTAAGGTCATATTTTGTCATTCCTCCAATCTGTTCCCATTCAGCTCTTCCATTTCTTTTTCTATAGGAAAACACAAGTAATTTTCCAGATCTCTTGCAATAAATCTAATTTTTGGCTGGCATTCCCCTACAGCCCAAATGAAAGACATTATGATCCCCAGACTTGATTCAGAGAAAGGCTCACAATTGTTCTAACACTGTGTAAATGGGTTAAGAACTGGAAGACTTTTTTTTTTCCTAGATTGGGCCCCCATCCAGTTTAGGACAGATTTATTTTTTCAATTCTTACTTTAGCATTATTATTCAAATCTTTTTCATGAGATGTTTTACACATCAATTATATTTTCCCAAATATTTTTTTTAAATTAATTAGCGCAAAATGACTGGTTGGATGAAGAAACAGATAAAAATGGGAAAGGCAGTGGTGTAAGATGGACATCATTACATGTATGAAGACACGAAAGGTGTGACTCTACATTATGTACAACCAGAGATATGAAAAATTGTGCTATATATGTGTAATATGAATGGAGATGCATTCTAATGTCATATATAAAAAAAAAGTTTCTATCAAGGGGGGTTGGAAATTAAAGCAGTTTTACCCTGAAAGAAAGAAATCAGAAATTCTGAGATATAAAAAATGGCATAATTTATAGATTTAAGATTGTTTTCAAAATTTCCAAGTTATATAGGCCTATAATTCCTTGCTACCAGGCAGCCAATACAATCTAAAATGTGATTCCCATTTAACAATTTGCATGGATCACTGTGGTAATTAGCAGCCCTTTGCTTACAAGACCATAAATTCTTTCAGCTTAAGCAAAAGTTAATAAATCAATTAACTGGTTCAGGGTTTGTCTTGGCCCTAAAAATTGAGATGCACAATCAAATGCAGGATCTTGAAATTTCTGATTTCTGTCTCTCTGGGTAAAAGGGCTTTGTTTCTTTCCCCTGGGATAGATCCATTTAAGTCTGCTTCTTCATCCAACCAGCAGAAAATGTTCTATTAAGGCAGCAAACTATGTACAGAT
Source organism: Ictidomys tridecemlineatus (assembly GCF_052094955.1). Lineage (NCBI taxonomy): Eukaryota > Metazoa > Chordata > Mammalia > Rodentia > Sciuridae > Ictidomys > Ictidomys tridecemlineatus. Next base: position 23,911,509 of record NC_135490.1, read on the forward strand.
GATCCACCGAGATTAATTACTTCTGGGAATCCCAATGTCAAGTTCCCAGAAAACAGCATCTGACCTGGTTTGGGTTCAAAATTCATGGAGTCCAAACAAAAACTCCAAAATCTAGTCCTTGGCTATGAAGAAGCATTTCTCAGGAAGGGGAGACACACAGCAAAGACACCAATAGGTACCTACTACTTTTGCAAATAAATTAGATCACACAACACTATTCTCAGTTCATTCTAATTCATTATTGACATGGTTGGTCTGTGTTTGTCATCTTGTTTTCCTGATGAGCACAGATTGTGCAATGTGTACTGAAATAAAGAAAAATGCACTCACTACCTGCTACTAATTTATAGGAGCAACCAAAATAACATTTCTTTGAATGCTTATAACTCTGCTTATATCTTTTGATTCTTTTCTTTCATTATCCTTTTTAATCATTTTCTTGTAACTATTTGATTTATTGTCATAGTCAAATCAATAACACCATTATTTTATGTGTATATTTTCTATTTATTTCACTGCTCATATTTTACCTTTTAGCATGTATTTGTGACAGTTGCTTCAAAAAAAATTTTTTTTTGGGGGGGGGGGTCGGGGCAGGGAATATACATAAATGTAAACAAATCACTCACAATCCCAGTAATTTCTTTCAAGTGTCACTGATATCTTCTTCCTCAATGTATCCAACCATGGATAAAGTCTCGATTAACTATTAAAACTCTGCTGCAGGTAAACCTTTAGGAAAGAACAATTAAAATTTTACCACACAGAAGAAATATTCACCTAACTCCTAACTCTGCCGTAGAATAGTTTCTTAAGCATGTTCTGATTTGATCTGATATACTGAGGAGTTGTTTCCCAATTAAACACTTCCTGACACAAAGTCTCCATTTTCCTCCTGCCTCTTTCTCATCTCCTTTTATCTAGTTCATGTTTTTATTCATTAAGAAATATTTATTATTGAGTATCTAATATGTATGAGGCACCATTTTGAGAGACGGAGAGAGAACAGAAACAAAGTGTTCTGTTTCTTGGAATTTCTCTTCCAGCAATGAAGGATAGCAATAAATAAATAAGGAAACAAATTAAAAAATAAAGAGACCGGAATAAGTTTTATGCTGAGCATTAAAGAGTGCTGTATTTTACAGAGTAAGTGAGTATCCCTTCTGAATAATCTGAGATCTGAATGACAAGACTGGGCCAACCATGCTGAGATCAAAGGGAAAAGCTCCCCATGCAGAAGAGAAAGCCAGGCAAAGGCCCTGGGGTGGGAGAGAGCATACATGTCCCTGAAACCTGAAGAAAACCTGTGTAGCTGTGGTGTATGGATTAGCATAGAGACAGGGCAGAAGAGTAGGTAGGGGTCAGAGCCTGGTAAGCCAGGGTGGGGAGCTGGATTTTATTCTAATGAAGGTAAATCCATAGGGCTATTTTAAGCAATGGGTAGGAAAATCCCAACTGCCGTAATTAAAATACTGCCATCACTTAGTAAATAGGTATAAGTGAAGTTAGCTACTGAACAAATATTAGGGGGAAATCTGGTTGCTGTCATTGCCTGTGTGTTCTAATCCAGATACAAACTTGGTTAAAGGTGTCTGGATATAGCCTAGGTGATTAGCAAATCTCTCGTGAATTTATGCTGACTTGTTATAAATGTCAGTAGTTTCTAAAGTAAAGCTATAAAGTCTTCCTTTTCCACATGAATTTTAATGTTGCTTTCAACTATGCATTTCTTCATTCTAAAATTATTTTGGAGGCCCTTCTGTGGCCCAGGAGCTTCACTAACTATACTGCCTATACAACACAGGAAGCAAGACCCAGACTCTGTCTTCAGGGAGCTGATCACTTAATGAAAACTTTAAAAATACTCTAACCTCCTTTGGGAAATAATTTAGAAGCATTAAACATAGGTGCTTCCTCTGTTTATGCATGTGTAAACCATCTATTCTCCTGAAGAAGTAATTGCATAAACTTGACTTCTTTCTCTGGCCCTTTCTTGACCCAAACTGATGCTTCCTTGTGGGAGCATCAATAGTCTCTGGAGCTGCTGACCACACAAACCCCGGGTACTTCTGAATATGTGTCCTGCAGTATCCCTCTGAGAATCTCTCTAATTCAAGGGCTCACGGTTATTACAGTTCTTTGTTGTAGAGGGTGGTTTCACAGTTAATCGTTGTTTTCCATTGTAGAAAGTAAAACTTTGGAATAGTACTGTAAGTCCCTCTTAAAAACAAACACTCCATAATTAAGTAATTTTTTAAAGTTTTCCTAAGAAGAAAATATAAACCTTTCTTAGCCATTTTTAATGAGTGGCAAAGGATTTTTTTAAGATCATTTAATTTTTTTAAAAAAACTCTTTGTAATGCCCTTTTTGTTATAACTGACCTGGAATGCTCAAGACAGCCTTCCCACTGACCTCACATATTCCACAAGTTCCTTCTGTACACTCTGGGATTAATGTTCATTTTGATCTGCACAATCCCTACCAAAACACACAGAGACACCCACCCTCCCCTGCTAAAAAAAAAAAAAAAAAATCACAGCTTCCTACATAACAATACTGCTAGTGCAGCTGTGTGTTCCTCTGTCTGTCTGTCTGTCTGTGTGCTTAAATTTTGCTCTATTCTAACTTGTGGGTAAGCCAAGAGAAATAAATTATCCAGTAGAGAGAAAGAATAACTCATTTACTTTTCTACAGGAGTCAAATTTGAAGGACTTCTTACAATTCTTTAAAGAAAAAATTTACCATTTCTGGGCAAGCATTTTTGTATCATTTAAAAATGAACAGATTTCCTTAGTCTTCTGGTTCTTAAAAACACAGACTTTCCAATGTACACCTCTGAATTGAATTTAGATATAAGATCATGAAATTATTAATACTTTCTCGAATGCACAATAGTATTAAAGTATGATGTATTTTGACACTATACCCTGTATGTAACAACCAACTCTTTCTACCTTTTTTAAATTGCAATCTTAAATTATGAGTTTTTTCCGTGATAAAAGTATAATATTTAAAGTTCAACAGTCACAAGTATTAAACTGAAGACATGTTAACATTAAAAATTCTGCTGCTTACACACCATCAATGGCATAGTGGATTATCTCATAAATTAGAAGACGGTAATGTTTCAGTAATGTTTCCCATTGGTATGGATGTAAGTGAAACCTGAGCCGTGGGGTTTTGACACTGATATAAAACATTTCATATTGAATGAAATGATATACACCTGTAAAATCAAATTTCAGTTCAGCCTATATTTGTTATACCTTGGGACTTATATTTTATGGATTTGGGATTAAAAAATCATTAAAAATACATTTGTCACATTAGGGGATCATTTAAAGTTACTTCCTCAGGGATAATTATTAGCAATAAGTTGTCAGAACTTCTCCTTCTCTTACCATACTCAACATATGATTCTCCACAGTTAACCAGATAACAGTGCTGAAGAACATTACTCATGTTGGACAGCCACCCGAGTCTTAACTTCCTTTTATTTTTAATTTAAGTATTAAACCCAGGGGTGCTTAAGTACTGAGCCACATCCCCAAATCTTTTTATTTTTATTGTTATTTTTTTAAATTTTGAGGCAGAGTCTCCATAAATTGCTAAGGCTGGCTTTGAGCTTGTGATCCTCCTGTCTCATCCCTCGCCAAGCTGCTGGGATTATAGGTGTGTTGTCTTACCACACCTAGCTATAATTTCTTTTGTCTCTAAAAATTCCCCCTAAATAGGGAGTTGTTCTTCTTTTGTCTTTCATCTGCAAACATCCTCACTTTTTCTCAGTACAGCTTCCTTGTTGTCAATCTTCTGCAGATTATCAACACATCTAAAAAGAGAATATTTAACCAATTAAGTAGCTAAAATGACTCAAAAAAATCAAAATAAAAAAAAATCAAAGCTAGGACCTAAGGCCAAAGAATCAAACCAAAATGAGGCTGGATCTTACCAGTGAAAATAAACCAAGAAATCTACAATTCAAAACCAAGGTCATATTGTATAAGGACATAAGTCTACATTTTATCTTTACATAACAGATCATCTCTAGAGCACTTCTCCAACTACAAACCATAATTATATCCATCAGTGGCTCTGGGGCAGTATCATCAAGCTGATAATGCACCTGTGTCTCTGCCAATCACACCGCCACAGAAACTAGAGGAGAGAAAAATTATGATTCTCAACAGTTCTTTCTCTCTCCCTGTGAAATAGCCATTATCTCCATAGCAATCTGTGTTTAAGACTGTGATCCAATTTTCTTCTTTTGACATTGCTGTTGTTTATTTTATGCTTTCATAGAGTCTCCATTGTGAAAAGTATTTTAATCATTTTTTCCTTTATTCATCCCAATTCATTAAAACAGTTGCATCTAATTACATAAAAACAAGATATTTCTGTGCAAATACATACATATACATACACTACATAGGAAATATAACTCATTTTTCTGAATAGAGTAATTATAAAAACAAATCATTGACCATAAGGAAAAAAATTCTTTGGAAAACTAAAAAGTACTGATTACAATAATATATAGATGTAATAAAATGAAGACTATAATTGGCAATTGGATAGAGTCATTATGTAAATGAAACATAACCAAACGCAGTTTTTTCTTTCATTTTTTTGAATACGTAGTAATGTTTAATGTTTAGGAGATATAGAAAAAAGACTAAATATTCCATTACACTTATTACCTTATGTTTTTAAGAATTGATAACATTGCCTAACTATTTTCTTTACTTCTCTGAATGTTATAGCCCTAACAAATCTGCTAAGAACAAGTAATATCTGTTCAGTCATTTCAATTACCAAAGTAAGATTCTAGGCAAATTCTTCTTTTACAACTCATGTGTGGATAATGATGTTTTTGTGAAGTAAAATGAGTGTGATTTGCTTTGAAGATTCCCTCCTTCAGCTCCAATGGGATCTCTTTTTGTTATTTTGGGATACAAAGAATAAACATGCCTTATATGTAAAGTATAGGTAATTTGAGAAAAAAAATACATCTTTTAAAAAAACATCAAAAAGTTTTTTAAAGTATTACTTTGATGAAACCCAATATATCTGAAGCCATAATTCATAATAGGCTTACCATCCTAAGTCTAAATCAATGTTTTAAATACTCAGAAATAGGTGACATTTATATAATGAAATTACACAGCCATTAATGTTTGTGTTTTGATAATATTTAATGACATGAAATCATTTATATTACTGCACAATAAAACAGTATGTAAACATACATGTTATGGGTCCCAATTTTGCTTTTACTGTGAGACAATTGCTAATGTACCCATGAGTAAATTGGAAAGGAAAAAACAAGACAGGAAATATGTTTGGATCTCAGGTGATTTTTTTCTTTGTATGTTTCTATAACTTCTAAAGGGGTTTTTAATTCTTTCATGCCACCCCAAAATTTAAAAACCTTGTTTTTTTTAAAGCAAAAAAGGAGACATCCATTATCCATTATCCTATCACCATTATACAAATATTAGTAACCTCCTTCTAGCATTCACTTAGTTATAATCATTATCTGTCATTAGTACTTTTCTCAATGCATTTTCTGTAATCATTTCATAATTTTAAAAATTATCTTTTAGTTTCCCTTTTAATATTGTGTTGAATGTTTGTCCTAAATGTTAACTAAGCAGATCTTAGTTTAGATGAATAAATAATAAATGAAGAAGAAGAATGGATGAATAAATGAAGTGTTCTGTAGAGTTTTTGTTAGATTTAATAATTGTCTTTGAAGATAAAGACACAAAAATTGTGTTTCATTGGTAATCAGTTTTTTAAAACTATCCAAAATCTCCATACGACATTATTTATTTATGTAGTGGAATCTCCACCAACTTATGGAAGAGAAATACTCAAGAAATACTTTCAGGTAATACCTTAGTGAAAGAAAAGAATATTTTTTTCCAGTGAAAAGAAGAGATAACAGAATGTGTTATTTTCAGGTAATTTTCGTTTGTAGAATATTGGCGGGGGCGGGGGGGTGGTCCGGAAACAGTGACCAAAAAATGTATTCTCCCAACTCTTTTTAAATTAGTTCAAAGAATAGCCTTCAACATGGCAAGAGCCTGTCTGTCTGGGCCCTTTCCTAGAATTTGGTAGCAGACTCCTGAAAGGCCATGATCCAAAGCCATGATCCAGCTAAGTTTGACTGTCCCTCCCTGACTCCCAGAACCAGCCTAATCAAAGCCATCTTCTACTTAGATTCTCATCAAACAGTTAGCATTCCTTGCCCCCTTTTTCTATGCTTCTCATTTTTATCCTGATGAACCCAAGCATCTCTACTCCTCCCCTATGTAGTTCAATCATTCACTTCTAGTTCTTTCCTCAGGAAAACAAGATCTAAGCTTGCTAGTTCATTTAGCATAGCTTTCCATAATAGGATTACCAACTACACTAGATTCACTTCTGTATCCAGTGTGTTCCCTCCAACCCCTAAAGTATCTTCTCTCCTGGTTTAGGTTATCATTACACAACTTTATTCATTTCTCATCTGGAATATTTATCCCTCCAGCATCAGGAAGAGGCTTTTTAAAAGCCAAGGTGACACACAGTCTGCCTGCAAGTGAAACATGACTTAAAGACAGGTTTTTCATGGCCTTCACAGTAGTCCATATTTTGAAACTAGAAATTTTTATGTAAACATTCAGATTTTCATCTTCACTCAAAACCCTGGCTTGTTAGGTCACATTGTTCCTCGTGCAATAATTATTTGAAGCTGAGTGGCAAGGGATCTTCTTGATGGGTCAGGTTATACTCTCCTCAGTCTAACCCAGTTTTTAGATCTCCTTGTTTCTTAGACAGTGAAGTTCCAATAGCAAAGAATGAAGCATCTATTCAAGAGGAAAAGTCTCAACGTCCTCTGTTATAACACAATTTAATCTGCAAAAGGTTAATCACAAGCTTGTCTAAGTTTTATTTTCTTTGTTACTATAGTTTAATATTTGTTCCCGTATAGTATATTTTTTATTGGTGCATTATAGTTGTACATAACAGTTGGGTTCATTTTGACAAAAATCATACATGCATGGAATTTAATTTACTCCATTTCAGTCCCCAGGTGCCCCCCTTCAATGACTTAATATTTTGCTGTTGTTATTGTTTGCATTCGGAATTGAACCCAGAGGCATTCAACTACTGAGCCTCATCCACAGCCCTTTTTTTTTTCTTTTTTTTTTTTTTTTTTGAGATGGAGTCTCACAAAGTTGCTGAGGCTGATTTTTGAACCTGGGATCCTCCTGCTCCAACCTCCCAAATTACTGGGAAGACAGGTATAAATGTGCCACTGCACCTGGCTATTATTTCTTGAATCCTGTTTTGGGCCAAGCATTAGTGAGAAAATGTGGATAAAGGAAAGAGAAAAGTACATTTCTATTTTCCCAGAGATCCTAATGTAGTCATTGTAATAGAAACATAAGTATATTATTATAACACAACGTGATAACACAGTTACATACAAACAGCACCAAAGATTTTTTTCTGAGTATTTCCTGTATTGTTCCTGTATTCTACATACACAAAATCAGAAATGCCTAATAAATTTAATGACCTACATTTATATAATTTTATAAATAACCATGTCATCATTTGGGGCTGTAACCTCCTGGAAGGCATAATTGTAATATTTCAGGAATTGTAAAATACCTGCCATAGTAATGTGAAGCACTAAGAAATCACCATTCCACTTTAGAATACACCTAAAACCTTTACCTCTAACCTACTGTTTAGCTACCTAACTCAAAGGAATTTTTCAGATGTTTGAGTTAAGTATTGCACTTGATAGATGTTACATAAATCTGTTATTATAGCTCTTGATGTTCTGAAATGTATTTTTTTAAACATAGCGCCACCTGCTTATTTCAGACTTACTTAAAATAAGAATTATTTTGAACTCTTAGGTCAAATTTCTAGAACCTGAAAGTAACTTTAAGAACTACTTCAATTCAAATTCATAGCAAACTAAACACATTCTAAGCTTTAGTTTAGGGAGTTTTTTAACCCCCTAAAAAGATCTACGGTGGACTCATGGCTCTGTCTCCCTACACACAGTTAACAGTCTTTAAATCTAAATGTCATATCTTGCTCACGAACTCACTTAATAATTTTCTACATGTGAAAACATCTTTTGGTCATTCACACAACTTGATCACTTTATTTTTCTGTCACAGAACTGGCACATAGAACCAAATGACCAGCTCCAAGTTTGGCAGAATTATTTTTCATGATATGTGCAATATTCTATTTGAGCAAGAGTAATACCTAATAAATATTTTTGGCAGCACATCATATCTTAGTTACGCACTGAACTTAACTTTATCCATCTGTCTCTTCTCAGTGAGGTACTTGGCTTGATCTACTAGAGCTTATGATTAGATAGTAATTTTTATGTATGATAAACCTACAGTTCTAACAGCACTGTTAATGTAAAAACTGTAAATTTCACACTTCTTGAAAGGAATTTTTCAACCCACCTTTAAGGTACTGCCTTCCTTGAGTACAATGTCAACTTAACACATTATACTTTTCAGGAAGACACCAAGGACTAAGGAGTCCTAGAACTACAATCTTATCAATTGTTTGCTCTAACATGGAATTTTATGATATTATGTTAACAAAAAATAAAAGTCATTGCTATAGAAATTACCTTATTGTTTGAAGTGATTATGAAAATAATCATAAGCCTAATTTCATAAAGACTCTAAATAATGACAAGTCAACATTTATCTTATTGTTAACCACATACTATATTACCCAATAAATAATAACTAAAAATAAAAACTGGTTAAAATTTGTGGTAGACTGTAAACAACTTTACAAAGCTGTCCATCTCATAATCCCTAGAATTTATGAATATGTAATTTCTCAGGACAAAAGGAATTTTTCAGGTGTGGTTTAGTTAAGGACCCTAAGAGGTCACCCTACATCACCTGGGTAGGCTCAAGGTATCCAGAGCCCTTACAAGAGGGGACAGAAGGATCAAAGTAAGAAAAGGACATCTAGCCATGAAAATGGAGATCAGGATGATGTGGAGCCACAGAGAAGAAATGCAGGCTAAGGAAACTGGGAGACACAGGGAAAATGACCACCTGTGGTCTTTAGGAGGAATGCAGGCCTGCTGACCTAGTTTAGATTTCTACTTCCAGAACTGCAAGAAAATATATTGGTATTGCTTTAAGCTACTAAGTGTGGTCATTTGTTATAGCAGCAATAGGAAACTAATATACTTCTTAACCAAATGTTCCTGAAAAAAATATGTTCATCTAATAGACTTTACAGAGGTTGGAATAATATACAACTTTTATTTATTTTGACAAATATTTATTAAAGGCCATAAGGATTTTTTTCTTCTTAATAGTGAAGTCAATATTTTTACTTTTTCCAATCCTGCTAACACCTCACATGTATTATATGGAAAGAAATCACCATAATAATTGTGATTTTCTTCAGATTTACCAAGAAATACTTGAAGTGGTAAAATATACTTTGAAACAATTGTTGATTTCAAATATAAAAATCAACCAAAAAATCTGAAACAAAATTTTTAAAAAAACTCATTTCCTTTCTGAGTGCTAATTCATTAACTAATTACTAAATAAAAAAACACTATAATTTTATTAACTCTTCTTAAATTAGAACTTTTGGACTTAAAGATAATTTTTTGTAATGATAAAGGATTAAAACTGCTTAATATAATAGGGCAATGTCAAATAAGGATTACACAAATCATATTTGGAAACAGCATAAAAAACTGTGAAAAAAAATTTATTTAAGACAGTATCTACAGAGCTAATACATTTCTAAATGAACATAGAATGCATTAGAGAAGAAGAGAAAAAATAAGCTAGAGGTTTCGACCATTCATATCCTAGAATATTTTAAGATTTATGAAATGAAATTGATTTGCAAAATCAGACAGAATTGTTGTATTTATCTTTCATTAACATGAATGTAACTCAAAAATATTAATCACATTGATTATCCTTAAGCAATTTTCTAGTTTATTATTAAAAGCCTAAGTATTCATTTTTTCCAAGTATTCAATAAGACTGCCTGTCAAAGTAAAAAGAAAACAATAAATTCTACAAGGTGTAATGAAACGAAAAGTCATTTAACACAATTTAATATTTTCTATGGACATTAATTTCAAGGATAAACCTAGGACCCACAAGAGTTACTGGCTAGTCAGAAGTCTTAAATTCTACATCTGACACTGTCACTAATAGCACATTTTTAGGGGCTGGGTTTGTGACTCAGTGGTAGAGCACTCTCCGAACACGTTTGAGCCACTAGGTTTGAACCTCAGCACCACATAAAAATAAAAAAATAGCTAAGAATATTGGCCCACTCCTGTAATCCCAAGGCTTGGCAGGCTGAGGCAGGAGAATCACGAGTTCAAAGCCAGCATCAGCAACAGCAAGGTGCTAAGCAACTCAGTGAAACCCTGTCTCTAAATAAAATACAAAAAAGAGCTGGGGATGTGGCTAAGTGGCTGAGTAACCATGAATTCAATCCCCTGTACCCCTAAATAAATAAAAATAAATAAATAAGTAAACAATGAAATAAAGATAGTACTTTTTGAGACCACTGGAAATAACCTGTGGACTTACCACTGTGTATGTCAAACACCATAAAGAGTCCCAAGTCACTTCAATTTCGCACACCCTAATCTTCCATAGGAACTTATACATGCTTTAACTCCTTTTACCAATCATTTTCAACTTCTGAAGTATTTCATTGTGTCGCCAGAATTCATCATCAGCAAACTATCCTGTAACCCAAAATTAGTCTCTGAATATTTCATTCAATTTCTGGCTTCAACATAGCTGGTTTGTTTTGTTTTCTTGGAGTGAGTCTTTTCTCTCCTAAGGTTTTATGGCAATATACATAAGTCACTAAATGTAGAAGTGACTGAGAACAAGCTCACATGTACATGCTCACATGTACACACACACACACACACACACACACACACACACACACACACACACACACATAAAATCACCACAAGCAAATTCAGTGTATCTTCAAACCAGCTTCACATGGCCAGACTTAAAACTGCCTATGGCTGTTTTTAAGTCCTTTTAGTATAGACCCAGGAGAGGGATAGCTGGGTCAAATGGTGGTTCCATTCCCAAGTTTCCAAGAAATCTCCATACTGCTTTCAACATTGGATCCATCAATTTGCAGTCCTACCAGCAGTGTATGAGTGTACCTTTTCCCCACATCCTTGCCAATACTTATTGTTGTTTGTCTTCATAATAGCTGCCATTCTGTCTGGAATGAGGTGAAATCTTAGAGTGGCTTTGATTTGCATTTCTCTAATTGCTAGCAATGATGAACATTTTTTTATATATTTGTTGATTGATGGTACATCATCTTCTGAGAAGTGTCTCTTCAAGTCCTTGGCCCATTTATTGATTGGGTTATTTATTTTTTGTTCCTTTTTTTGTTTGTTTTGGTGCTTAGCTTTTTGAGTTCTTCATATACCCTAGCGATTAGTGCTCTCTCTGATGTGTGAGGGGTAAAGATTCGCTCCCAAGATGTGGCCTCTCTATTCACCTCACAGATTGTTTCTTTTGCTGAGAAGAAAATTTTAGTTTGAGTCCATCTCATTTATTGATTCTTGGTTTTAATTCTTGCACCAAAGGAGTCTTATTAAGGAAGTTGGGACCTAATCCCACAAGATGGAGATTAGGGCCTACGTTTTCTTCTATTAGACACAGGGTCTCTGGTTTTTTTCCTAAGTCCTTTAGGAATAAAAGTGATCCACTTTAAAAACAGCATACTACAGGGACACAGCCACATCAAAGTTTATAGCAGCACAATTCACAATAGCTAAACTGTGGAACCAACCTAGATGCCCTTCAATAGATGAGTGAATAAAAAAAATGTGGCATATAGAAACAATGGAATATTAAACATCAATAAAAGAGAATGAAATCATGGCATTTGAAGGTAAGTGGATGGAGTTAAAGAAGATAATGCTAAGTGAAGTTAGCAAATCCCCCCAAAAAACAAATGTTGAATGTTTTCTCTGATATAAGGAGGCTGATTCATAGTGGGATAGGAAGAGGGAGAATGGGAGGAATAGATGAACTCTAGATAGGGCAGAGAGGTTGGAGGGGAAGGGAGGGGGCATGGGGTTAGAAATGATGGTGAAATGTGATGGTCATTATTATCCAAAGTACATATATGAAGACAAAAATTGGTGTGAATATACTTTGTATACAACCAGAGATATGAAAAATGTTGTCTATATGTGTAAGAAGAATTGTAATGCATTCCACTGTCATATATAAATTTTTTTAAAAAAAGAAATTAAAAAATAAAAATAAACTGCCTGTGGCCACTCCATTGTCATCCAACAAAAGGGAAAATGTAGCCGAGAAAGTTAGACTGCCAGTGATCTTATTGAATTGAGGTCAAAATAGTTGACTTTGGCAAATATTGCAAAAGCACTATCCCTATGAACATAATACTAAAGCCCCCTCCCCCATGAAATAAGCCCCCAGAAGTGAAAGTGTCTGAAACTCAAGCCCCGTTAATTTCATGAGAACCCTGCTATTTCATTTACCCTACGATGACCATTTCTCCCTATGTTTTCAGCACACTCTCTTTGCTATCTCCACCAATGATGTTTTTGGTTTTCAGTTTATTATTTTGAAATAATTTCAAATTTATAAAATATTACAAAAATAATAAAAATATTTTTCTTATATCCTTCATTCAACTTCCTTAATTGTTAACATCTTATATATAAAGTATAATTGTCAAACCAGAAAAATTAAAATTGATGTAATTCTGTTAACAAACCTATAAACTTTACTCAAATTTCCTGAGTTGTCTCATTGATACTGTTTTATTCTGGTATAGAATTGAATCCAGGATCCCACAATGCATTTAGTTTTCATGTGGCCTCTAATCTGGGACAGTACCTTGTTCTTTCTTTGACATTTATGAACTTAGCTCTTTTGAATAATATCAGTATTCTGACGTCAAGGATATTTTGTCAAATATCCTACAATTTTGATTTGTTGGTATTTTCTTATTATTAAAATCCAGTTAAGCATTTCTCAAAATGGTAGCATAGAAGTAGTATTCTCAATGCATTATATTATGTGATAAATAATGCAGATTTTTCCCATTACTATTGATGCTAACATGGATCATTTGGTCAAGCTGTTATTTGCAGATTCTCCACTGTGAAGTTATTTTCTCTTATAATTAATAAGTATATAGGGAGAGAAGACCATAAATGTACTAATTTGTGGTACAGAAAAATATGAACTTTCAACCACCTCTCACCATAACATGTCCTTCCCTGGGTCTGTTCTTGCATGTACTACCTCCCACTGTCACTAAAGTTGAACTTTCCATGCTATAAGACTGTGCCTCTTCCTGATTATTTCATTCAATCTTGTGTCTTTAAAAGCCATTTATACAGCATACTAGTTTTCTAGAGTGATTGTAACAAACTACCACAGATCAGATGGCTTAAAAAATAGAAATTTCTTTCTCTCAGTTGTGCAGACTTGAAGTCCATGATAAAGGTGTTGGAAGGTTTCGTTTCTTCTGAGATCTCTTTGGCTTTCATATGGTCACCTTCTAATCTGTATACTCACATGGTATTTTCCTTATGTGTGCACATCTCTGGTGTTTCTCTGTGTCACCAAATTTCTTCTTCTTATAAGGATACCAGTCAGATGGGATTAGAGCTTACCTATGGCCTCATTAATTTAATCACCTTTTTAAATGTTTCGTTTTCCAAATATGTTCATATTCTGAAATGCTAAGTATTTCTCCCCTTGAACATATGAATTTTAGGTATAATAATGACTGTAATATATGGAAACTCTGGACTTTATGGCTCCAATTCAGACGTCCCTCCCAAAATTCAGATTTATACGTACAATAACCTCAACTCGACTTAAATGTCTCATCGACATTTCAAAATCAACATGTACAAAATTGAACTCTCCAACTTTTTCCTGCAAAGCTCTGCAGTCATAACCATACCTGTCTCAGGCGTCAGTCACTCCACTTTCCCATTCTTCCACTGTTCTGATCAAAACTTATAGAATCATTATTTATTGTCTTTTCAACAGACAACAACCAATCCACTAGGAAATCATGGGTCTCTAATTTTAAAATATGTTCAAAGTCTGACCACTTATTTCCCTCTTCCTTGCTCTATTAACTCTGACTGGATTCCTACAACAGTTTTCCAGGAGGTCTCTCTCTTGGCCCTTTATAATTTATTCTCTATGCAGAAGGCACATGGATCCTTTCAAAGAACAAATTCAGCTGTACAACTCTTGCACTTGAAACCCTTGACACTTGACTGTTCTGGGCTCTCCTCCCCACCCAATAACTCTTGGATCTACTCCTATTTTTCTCACAAGTAGAATTGCTTATTACACCTCAGCCAAACTGACCCCTTCAGACAACTACCCTAAAACACACCAATCATGCTCCTGCTGTGGTGCATTTGCCCTAGCTACTTCCTCTGTCTGGGAGGCTCTACTCTTGGATATGTGCATGGCTACCCACCTCCCCTTCTGAAAGACTTAGCTTAAATATCATCTCATCAGTAAGACCTTCACTGACAATCAGTCTGACTACTGCCACTCCGCTATATTACCCTGCACCTGGACTTTTTCTCTGTTTGTGACGTCATTTACCATTTAGCATAGCATCTAATTGATTTATTCACTCCGTTGTTACTGATTGTCTTCTGTATCAGGAATGTAAGTTCTATAGTGCAGGGATCTTTATTAATTTAACTCTATAATAATTAAATTTAACTCCATAATTAAACTCCATTATATATTCAAAATATCTAAGGCAGTGTTTGGGATTTTATAGATGCTTCAAAAAATAGCAAGCAAATAAATATTCCAATTAAAAAATTAGCAAAGAACCTAAATAGCTATTTTGCAAAAGAAGACATACAAATTCCCAGAAGCATATAAGAAAAATATTCAGTTATCACTACCCATAAAGGAAATACAAATTAAAACCACAATAAGGTATCCCTTTCATACCTGTTAGAATGGCTATTATAAAAAAATAAGAATAACAAGAGTTATTGTTAACTCACAATATCTTGGTGAGTAGAATATTGTGAGCACAATACAAGAAAAAAGACCATTAAATACTTGGTGAGAATGTAAATTAGTACAGTATTTATAGAAAATAATAGGTTGATACCTCAAGAACTAATAGAAATTACATATGGTCTAGCAATTCCATATATATATATATATATATACACACACACACACACACACACACACACACACACACAAAGAATAAAGAACTATGATGTCAACGAGCTAGATAAGCTTTCATGTTCATTTCAGTATTATTCTCAAAGTATGGAAAAAAAAAACCTAAGTATTCATCAGTAAATGAATGGATAAAGAAAAATACACACACACACACACACACACACACACAAATAAAACATTATTCAACCCTTAAAAATAAGAAAGTCCTTGCATGTCCAACAACATGGGTGAACCAGGAAGATACTATGTTAATTGAAATAAACCAGGCACGTAAAGACAACTACTGAATGATGTCACTCATATGCAAAATCTTAAAAAGTCACAGTTGCAGAAGCAAAGAATAGGATAGTGGTTATCAGAGGCTAGTGTGGGTATGGAGGCATTAATGAGATGTTGGTCAAAAGATACAAAATTTCAGTTCAGCAGATAGAATAAGTTTAAGAAATACATTGTAAAACATAGTGAAGGTTGTCTGTAACAATGTGTTATACTTTTGAGAATGACTAAGAAGTTCATTTTCTTAGTCATAAGGTATTTTAAGGGTACTCATCACCAAAAATAAAGGTATGTTAGGCAATATGTATGTTAAGTAGGTTGATTTAATCATTCCACAATGTACACATATTTTAAACACATTTTATACCATAATGTTCTGATATTTGTCAATTAAATAAGTAAATAATATTTGAATGCATGAGTGAATGAATGAATAAAGAGCAAGTGCCATTCATGTCTCTTCTTGAGTCTCAGATCATTCATTTTTTAATACTAAGGCAAAATTATATAATTTCTGTTATATATTCCAACAAGCAAAATTTCACTTTCTGGTTCTGTAGATTTTGCTTAGAAAAAATTAATAAATACATAGCAATCCAACATTACCCAACAAAAAAATTGATTATATTAAACATTTTTAAAAATTCTTTCCTAAAAAATGACTGCTGAAGTGCTATATACTCATTAGGAATCTTGTGACACAGAAATGGGGAGGAATAGTCACCCAAAATGAAGTGTCTGAGGTCTCTCGTCAATTGAAGGTTAATGGCAAATGAAGATAAAATGCCTTCAAAATTATCACATAAATCAATAAGCAAATGATGTTGATTACAACTATGATTTAATTAATTATAGAGCACATCTGTTGCATTAATCAAGTTAAAAATCTGTAGTGGAATTTAAATAGAATATTGTATCTCAGGAAACCTGGCTTTTTTAAAGTAAACTTTTTATTAAAGAATAAATACATTAAAGAAAAGTGTACAGATCATGTATGTACTGCTTGGTGAGTTTTTACAAAGTGAATATAACCATGGAACTATCATTCAGATCAAGAATCAGAATATTGTGAGCACACAAAACATCTCCCCAAAGTCCTTGACCAGCCACTCATGCCCATTTCCTTTAATAACCACTATATTTCTTTTTAATTTCATGGATTAGTTTTGCTTGTGTTTGAATTTTCTACAAATGTAAGCATAGAGTGGATAACTTTTTGTTCAATATTCTTTGTAATACTTATTAATGTAGTTCATACATTATTATTGATCTATAATATTTTACTGTATGGATATACCACAGTTTAGTTTTTATACTGTTGATCTTGAAACATATTGCTGGTCATAAAATATGCTGATTTTTTAGTATTATCAGATGGTTTCCCAAATTTATTGTTCCACCTTATATTTCTACCTTCAATGTATGACAGTTGTGATTATTTATCATCTTCTCCAAAACTTGTTATTTATGTCTTCAATTTGGTTATTCTGAAGCATCTGTAGTGGTACCATATTGGTTTGCTACCTAGGTGTTTATATGGTTTCAAAATTGAGTTATTGAATAGTCAAGGTAAAGTGCAAATATCTTCATTGAGCTTGATGAATTTTTGCATGTATACATGCCTATCCTAAATCACTATTGAGAACAAAATATAGAACAAAGTCAGGACCCCAGAAAGCTCTCCTGTTTTCCCAAGAGGTTAGAACTATTCTGACTTTTTGTGTATCAAAGATGTTTTCCTTTTCTTAAACTTCAAATAAATAGAATCATATTCTTTTGTATCATGTATTTCATTTAGCAGTATTTTTTCTTTAAATTGCTTTGAAATATTATAATATATGAATGTATCACAATATATTTACCCACTCTAGTATTGAGGGGTATTTGGGTTGAGTAAAGTTGCAATGAATAATATTTTGTTGTAATCATCTCTTCTGTAGAGATCATAGATAGAAATAAAAACAGAAATAGAAATGTATATATACTGGATTTGAGGAGAGAGTATAATTGCTAGGTCATAAGGTAGGCATAGTATAGTCTTACAAGATTCTGTTGAGTTTTCACAATACCATTGTTAATTCATACTCCTACCATCTATTTATGACTTCTAGTTACTCCACAAGTCCAACAGCATTAAGACAGCCACTGTGCTGGTTGTATGGTTATATCACATTTTTCTTTGCATTTCTTAATAACTAACAATGTGGAATGACTTTTTATAAACATACTGGATATTTGGATATGCTTAATTGGATTATTTACTTTTATTAATTTGCAGGAGTGCTTTTATAAATCCTAAATACAAGTTCAATCCTTTGTTTGTTGTGTTTATGATAAATATTGTCTCATATTCTTGTCTTTCATTTCTTGGTAGTGTTTTTTGATAACTAGAAGCTATTACATTTAATAAGGGCCAATTTATTAATATCTTATTTTATGATAATGCCTCTTTTTAAAAAATTACCCAATGACCATGAACTTTTTTAAAAAATTTTCATCTAGAAGCATTATTATTTTTCTTTAAAACTTAGGATTTGATACATAAAAAATGTTTGTGTGTCATACAAAATAGAAATTAAGGTTTGTTTTTTCCATTAAAATATCTAACTGATTCGAGGTCACTTATTACTTCCCCACTGACATGCAATGGCACCTGTTTTTGAAAATGACCATGTATGTGTGGGAGTACTTTTGGATAATCTGTTCCAATAATATTCACTATAATGATATTTCTTTGCTCCCATAGGAGAAAAGAAAGATCTATCCTTCCTATTATGCTCATGGCTGAAGTCCTTACAACAAAAGACACAATTATCAAGAGAAAAACATGTAAATTTATTGAATATAAGTATTACATAAAATGGGATTCTTCATGAAGAAATGAAGATCCCAAAATGCAGGTAAACTTTTGTATTTTTAGGATAATTAATGGATTAATGGGGACATAAGAGTGAACAAAGGAGGCATAAACCAATGGTAAAAAATTGGATGATAAGGTCAAGGGTGAGGCTGGCAGGGCCTGTTCAGATTCTGTGTGTGTGTGTGTGTCAGGAATAAGGGCGCTCCTTCCTTTGGGCCTAGTGAGGGCACGTCTCACAATATGGTCTTTCAACCTGCTTCAGGGCAGAAAGAAAGGGGAAGTGAGAGTGGGCTTCCTGCTTGTGCTGTCTTCCTAAATGCCAGGGTGCCATATTTCAGGGAAGCATATCCTGATCCCTGTCTCTCCAATACCACATTGTCTTGAGCTATACTTATTAGCATAAATACTCAAGCTACACTTACTGGTCTAATCTCTCCAACATTGTTCTTATTTTTAAAGATTTTCATTGCTATTCTAGGTATTTTATGTTACCATAGGATTTTTAGTGTTAAGCTTTTCAATTTTCACCAAAAATAAAAATGAAGACTGAGGTCTTGATTGGCAGCACATTAAATCTATAAGTAGCTTAGAGGCCAATTAACATTTTAGTAATATTGAGGATCCCAATCTATGAGTATGGTATACTTCTGCTACTATATGTGTCTTCCTTACTTTTTTCCAGTAATACTTTCTAGTTATGAGTCTGGAAAACATCACAAATTTGTAGGCTTGTTCCTGGTTACTTAATTAATCTTAACAATATTGTGAATGGTGCTTTTTTAAAAAATTTTCTATTTTTGTATTGATAACGTGTTTGAAAAACAATATATGAGCTTTATATCCAGCCCTTGTTTGTTGTAATGATAAATATATTTTTCTCTCTTTATATTTAGTTTTATTCAATACAGTGTTTGCTACTAAAGTTGATTTAACTACATTTACACTGACCCATTGTAGTAAAGACATTTTGTCTTACAAATTTTCTTTATCCAGACTCATCAGAATAACTGTTCTGGAAAAAAAGAAATTCTTAAAACTGTTCTTCAAATGAAACCGTGAAATACTATGTTGATAGTTTCTATCAATCATAATGTTTAACAACATGCCATTAATATTTAGCAATTCAAATTACCATTTTAGATTTCTGAAACAGAATTTTTTTAGTCAATATAAATCTTGACATTAGAAAATTGCAAGGAAGAATGATTCTTATAAGCATTTATATAAATTAATTCAGGTTAATTTGCCCCTTTGGAAGTAAGAATAACAATGAAAATAAGGACTTCTGAGTGATCTCTTAACAGTACAGTTACAGGTAAAGATGGAGAAGAAGCAATAAACTCACCCTCACTTACCCATAAAGAACAAATTTTGGAGGAGTTAACTAGCTCTTGGGTAATCATAGTACAAGTTATATTCTGAGGAGACCTGGGCTTTCACAATCTGTGAAAGGTTGTCAATTATGTCTATCTCCAACACCTCCACACAGATAGAAAATGCTAAGTGGGCTTCAGGAGAATAGGATTCAATTGAGTCTTCACAAAAGGAAGAACAAAAATCAGATATTACATCTTGCTTGTCAATATGCTCTCTAATAGGCAATACAAAGAAAACAGCCCAGAGTACATCTCAGTTCTTATTACAAAGTGACCCATAAGTTCTCATTTATTATATCACCTGGAATAAAAGTGCAAAGCAAAGGTCATTTGAATTTCTAATATTGCTCATGATTTCATTGCTGATGGATCAGGATAGTTTAGGACAGAATAGAAGTGAACATACAGAATACAGAACATCCCATACATACAGAATACAGAACATACAGAATACAGAACATACAGAATACAGAACATCCCAGAGTAAGTGATGGGTGGGGTTGGCTGAGGATATATATATATATATAGTTCAACAATAGAGCACTTACAAAGTATGCATATGGTCCTGGGTTCAATCCCCAGCACCAAAATTAACAATAATAATAATAATAATAATAATAATAATACAGTGGTGGGGTCATCCATTCTAGGTCCCAGACCAAGGCTGACTCTCCTAAAATGTTGAAAGTTAAGCATCCCTCATATTTAAAGGTTAACTCTTAGGAACCTCTATCAAGTATGCCTAGAACTTCACAGATACCCTAGCTATGTAACTTTGCATGAATTTTCTGAGAACTAATAATGCCGAACATCCCTTCTCCTGCTATACTTCTGAGTTAAAAAAAAAAATCCTGTATCAATTGATATAAAGCCTCAAATCACTTGTGTCTATTCCTTTTTAAAAAAATTTTTTTTCCTGAGTGCTGAAGGCATCAGAGCAATCTGAGTGCACCCTGCAATATTAATGCCATTATTAAGAGTAATAGCAGTGGCAGCAGCAGCAACAATATTAAATTTTTTGAATGTTTCCTATATGTCAGGTACCTGTCAAAGAAATGCCCACTACTCAATATTTGAAACAAACAGAAATGGTGGAGTTTATTGCTAGTCATGGAAAGGAGAAGTGTGTTTGTGAAAAACAGTCTCCCTGGGAAGTGTGGGGCTCCAGGATTGGGGGATTTTTAGCAGTGGGTGTTATCTAGTGATTGACATTAGGCTGTGCAGCCTGGTTACTGGAGCTAGGCTGACTGACAGCTGACTTTCAGGCTATTCAAGTGCTGCCTGACATTTAGAAGCCCAATCTTTCTCTGATTGGCTGCATTTCAGAAGTGAAATTCCTAAATCAAGTTGCTATTACCATTGAGGATGGGCTTAAAACCCGTCCTAGTGATTACTTGTCAGTATGGCCAAAGAACAGGCTTTTCCTAGCAACACGGGAACTTTTCATTTTCATAGTACTAAATATTTTGTATAGTTTATGCATGCTACATAACTTGCCTTTGGCAGAATCCTTTAAGAATATGAATCATCTGCAGGACGTGGTGGCCCACACTTTAATTTCAGCCCATAGGAAGGCTAAAGCAGGAGGATCGCAAATTCCAAGGCAGCCTCTGCAAATTAGCTAAACCCTAAGCAATTTAGCAAGACCCTGACTCAAAATAAACATAAATAATTAAAATAAAAATAAACAGGCTGGGAGCTTGGGACTAGGAGCTGGGGATGTAGCTTAGTGGTTAAAAAGCTCCACTGGGTTCAATCCCTAGTACAAAAAACAAAACATAAGAATATGAATATGAAACTTTTTTAAAAATGAGAAAACTAAAGCTCTATTTGCCCAAAGTCACATTAAGTAAGGTTTATAAATTGTAGAACTAGAATTCAAAACTATCTCCAAAAGAATCAGGATTTATTCAAAGCTGGGTCTGCTGTTATTCAGTGAAGAATGTGGGACAGGCTTGTGGGACAGGCTGGGCCATCACCATACTGGTCACAGCTATAAAGACAGAATCCCCACTCCCCACGTGTATGCAGCACAGTGAGAATCCCTGTTGCTGCCTTTTTTTTTTTTTTTTAGTTGTAAATGGACATAATACCTTCATTTTATTTATTTATTTATATGGTGCTGAGAATCGAACCCAGTACTTCACACATGTCAGGCAAGGGCTCTACCACTGAGCCACAACCCCAGCCCCCTGTTGCTGCTTTTACTTGTGTTTGAAATCTGGGACAGTCCTCTTGCCTTCAATGTCACCTGGTAAGAATTGATCTGGATTAAATCATTCTCTTCTAAATTCTCTGCTCTCCACCTCAACAAAATTAGTAGCTTTTTACTCTTTTGTTTTTCTTTTGTTTTCTGGTGCTGGGATTTAACTTATTGGTCTTCAGAAAGGCTCAGCATTAATCTCATCTCTGAAAAAAAAATCAGATTTTTTAAAATTTGTTAACCACACTTAGTTCAATTGAGTATGGAAATTAAACTCAGGACTTCAAATTCCGTATGATAACTGATAATTCTCTTAGAATAAATTAATGCCCAGTTTTAAGGCATACCGGGTTTATTTTTACCTGTTTAAATATAAGATGAAATCATTCCCAAAATACTTAGCAGAAGAAGCTGTCTTATATTATAATCTATACAAAGTTGTACTGTTGTTGTTGTTTTGTTTTTGTGGTGCAGAGGATCAAACCCAGGGCTTCACACATGCTGGGCAAGTGCTGTATTATTGAGCTACAACTCTAGCCCATATAAGTTTTTTTATGTTCTAAGTCACAATCTCAATTTTATTTATTTTGAAAAAACAAAAGAAACACATTATTCTGAAACAACCTCAATCACTGGCATTTTGGGAGGCTGGATGTCATCTGTAGAAATTTATTTTAAAATGGGGAGGAGGAAAAGAAATTTCACATACTTTATAGTCATTATCACGGGGTCTGGGGGGGGGGTGGCAGCCTCAGCTCCAAGGGCTGAATGCTATTGTAAATAAGACTTTTAAAGACAACTTACAAAGTGTCACACTGATTTTGCTGAAAAAATAACAGACACAAAATGAATTTTGGAAAGGAAGCTCTCTTAATTTTTAGAAATGCTTTAATACCCAATGGGTTACACTCTTGTTAGAACACAGATGGTTTCCAACTTAGAATAGTTCCCCTGCAATTTTCTGACTTTACAATGGTGTGGCAGCAATACAAATTCAATTGATACTGTACTTCACATTTTGAATTTTGATCTTTTCCTGGGCTAGTGGCATGCCCTATAGTACTCTCCTGCGATGCTGGGCAGCAGCAATGAAGTTCTCAGTGAGTCACAGGATCAGGGAGGTGAAGAATTGACACACTCCCACGTACTGTGCTGCTAAGGTGTAATGCTCAGGAGCTTATTAAATGCATTTTCAACTTACAATACTTTTAACTTCAGATGTTAAAAATAGGACATAACCCCATTGTGTAAGTCAAGGAGCACTGATACTCACAAAGTGCCTTTTAGAGAAGAGAAAGAAAACTAAAATGCATAAAGAATTTCTAAAAAATTTTTCCGGGATAATAAGAAGCAGAGAAATTATTTTAAGTATTTTTTTATATATATAAGAGATTTACATATGTATGTTTAATAAATGAATTGCCTAAGAGTAGATGTGTGATTACTTCAAATCTATTGATAACCTTTAATAAGTTAAAAAAAATGAAACATTAATTTTGTAAAAGTGGATTATCTGGTTACCAGAGTAACCTTATATTGGGAATACTTTTATTATGTTTTTTTTTAATTAAAAGATTTTAGTTAAATTATGTTGGTGGATGCAGATTACTTTCATTATAATGCATTGAGATGCTTATTATTTAGCCCTAGATGAACCCAGAGAGGTCACAGCATTTCTAGAGCATTCATGTTTTGTTAAAGGTCTTCTGTACAGAGCAACTCAAAAGAAAGATAAAAATGCAATCAAATTTCCTTTAATTATCTTAAAGTTACTGGAAACAGTTTCATGACGTACAGAGAGGCATGATCTCTCTCCCTGGATCCATTTGGAACACCCAGCAGTTGTTCAGACTGGGAGTAACAATGTTAGGAGTCACTTCCCCTCCAGTCCATCCTCAAGCCAGGATCCAGGAAGGTGCCAGACTTTTAAAAAGACTGCCAAGGACACTTTATTCATCAGAGTTTTGAGTCTACCATGAGCAGAAGTATCAACGAAATAAAATAAATAAATAGCAAGAAGTCTTGATGTCAGTGCTTTTTAAAAAGAATATTTCTATATATTTCACCTGACAATTGGAGAAGTCATTTAGGTGATGTTTAAGGAAGGTCTTCCAACTAAGAAGGTCCTCACCAAAGTTGATCTGTAACCAGTCATATGCATTTTATAATAGTTCATTTTAATATCTAAACTTTTGGGGGGAGTGTGGAAGTCAATCATAATTCCAAATCTTTTCCTCAAAAAAATAAAAAAGAACAGGGTATTTTAAAAGTATAATGGAAGAACCTGGGTCAGTGGGTTAAGGAAGTCTCTTAGTGTAGAATACTTTGCTGAGAATTGGATATGTTGCATTAGTTGGGGTAAAAGAAAGCAGAACTATTTCTGGGAAAGGTAAGAGTGCCTTCCAGAGGAAAAAGTGTGGACTTTCCGAATTGTTGAGAGAGAGCCATTGTATCTACAGCACAAAGACCAACAGCAACAGCACTACCAAAAGTCTGTGGGCACAAGCATGCACCCAAAAAAAAGGAAGAATTTTTTATATTTGGTTAAGAACACTGAACTCTATCCCTGGAGCATGGATTTTAGTGAGGAAAGAGAAACCATTAGATTCGCTTAATTTTCAGCATGTCCTCACATTTTATAACCTCTCAGTACATGCTGTCCACTACTCTCAAAAATTGATTGTCACTCATCATTTGTGTTAGTCAGCTTTTTGAGCTGTGACCAAAATGCCTGACAAGGACAACTTAGAGGAGAAAAAGATTTGCTTCGGTTCATGGTTTCCGAGGGTTCAGTCCATGGGTGGATCACTCCATTGCTTTGGGCCTGAGGTGAGAACATCATGGTGAAGGTCATGGCAGAGGAAGCTGCTCAGATCATGGCAGCTGGAAAACACACAGAGAGTGGGGAAAAAAAAGACCAGGGAGAAGATAAATCCTTCCAGGGCACATTCCCAGTGATCAGTAGTTCATTTAGTTGTCATGAATTAATCCACTGGTGAGGTCACATCTCTCAGGATTCAATAATGCCTGAAAGGCCCCCCATGAATATCACTGCTCTGGGGTCCAAGCTTTTAACACATGAGCTTTTGGGAGACATTCCAGATCTAAACCATAACAACATGTTTTCCTTTAACTCCACAATCTCACACCACAATTAGTCAACACCTCTTAGTCAATTCCATTCAATGGCTATCATCCTGCCTCTTTCAAATATGAAGGGATTTCCTGGTTCCTATCATAACCCTTTCTCTTGATTCAGTTTCTATTTCTTTTAACCATGAATTCTTTCATTTGGTTGCTAGGGTTTTCAAGCCTTTGGCCTGCATTCATTCTGCTAGCTTCTATTCCTGTTCAGTCACATCTTAGTTTTGGCCCAGTGTCCACCTGAATTTAAAACTCTTCTCAAACTACCTGCTCATTAAAGACCAAAATTTACTTCCTTCCAATCAAATTTAATGGCTTTTCCTTATCTCTGGTTATCTCCCACTTTCTTTAACATTTTATATTGCTGCTCATCTCTCACTACTTTTCTTCAACTAATTTTGTCCTTTGTTAAGATATTGCACTGTATGGTTATGTTTCTGTCTCTTTCTCCTCTTTTATTTTATGGCCTTTGGGTCAGTCTGCTTTTTTGTTATCAGGACCAAGATATGCAACTATAACAACTTAGAGGAGAGAAACTTTGTTTTGGCTCATGGTTTCAAAGGTCTCAGTCTATGGTCTGCCAATTTCATAGCTCTAGGCCAAAGATGTGGCAGAAGGATGTGGCAGAGGGACACTGTTCAGCTTATGACACCAAGGAAACACAGAGAATGACAAAATAGAAATCCCAATGGCACACTGTTAGTCACTCAGCTCCTCCCACTATACCCCTCCTGCCTACAGTCACCACCTAGTACAGCAGACCTTTCAAATTATTAATACATGAAATAGAGCAATCCACTGATTAGGTTACAGCTTTGATAATCTTATCAGTCCACCTCCGGTTATTCCTGCATTATCTCAGTTATGAGCATTCAGGAACTCCTCATAGCCAAACCAGTCTTACTGCCTTTCCTGCCTCTCCACAGTCTTACTTCAACATTTCATTTTGTTCTTCTATCTCCTATAAGACAAAAAAGAGAAAAGAAAAACTATTAACCTCACTCTCTGCCCCCCTCCACATTCTTTATTAAAAGAGGTTGTTCTTATCTAACCCTCTTCTAGTATTCTCTAACCTCTGGATTCTGCATAACATTTAGATTATTTCATCATCTGGAATATCACTTGGATTCATGATGGTCAAGAAACATTGTAAAAACTGTACTTGCTCAGTACTTGATTCTTCACTGGCCCATGTGCTTTTTGAATATTAAGGTTATTCATTATTTGCAATTGCCTGCACCACACTTAGCATTTTGCTTTCAACCACAAAAGAGACTTAGCAAATATTTTTAATAACTGTTCTCGTAAAATGAAAAAAAAACCCACAGAGGTGTGCTCAGCAATACAGTTGTGTATGTGTGTTAAGGAAACACATGCACACACACAACCACACCCACAAACATGCACACACTTGTCAGATGTTTACATCCTTAGTGTTTTTGATTCTCTTTAAGCCCTTATCATTGAAAATATTTTTCTAGAATTAACCAAGGAAAGTTGATCTTTCTCAGATTGGTGTGTTTTATTCAGTATAAATCATAAAGGTCAAAATAATGTGATTCAAAAATAAATGCACATATTTGAAAAGAGAGGTTCAAGTTGCTTAAATCCTCGCCTTGGATTTAGCTCTGTGGTGATAAACTGAAGGTAGGATGATGATGGACTTTTAGTCACAATCATTTGTTTTCAATACAACCATGATCCTTTTGCAAAAATAAAGAAAATCTTCCTAAAGTTTTTTCTTATGCTGAAATTCCCATTCACTTTGGTGCACTGTGTCTTTCCACAATGCCCCAGTTGCACTATTTATTTTTTCTTTTAAATACTATCTTACCAGAGTGCTTTTCTTTTTTCTTTTTGAGGTCAAATTTCATTGAAATAAAAATCTTTTCTACTAACATTGAATTTTATGATAAATTTCCCTTGCAGTCTCTGGTATCACCCATGGATCTTTAGAAATTCTGTGGGCAGCCTGGCAGTAATGTATTCTGCACTGCACGCTGAACTTCCCACCCATGCAGGCTGTCACTGCTGTCTTCGTCTGCTGATTGGCCAACCATGTCAAGCAGTGCTGTCAGTTACTTGGGGAAGACAAGAAAACCCTTCAATCATGTTGTCTCTGAAGGAAAGTGGGCAAGAAAAACCACAATCTACTTTTCTTCATTCTTGGACTATGAAGGTGAAGCAAAAATAATTTAAAATTAAAGTAAGAGCAGAAATAGTTAGTTTTATTGTTTTCAGTATTTCATAGTATTAATCATTCGATACTCATAACAACTCTGTACAGTTGATACTCTGATTTCATCCATTCTGTGGATGAAAAGAATGAAATATTGTAAGGGTCAGAGCTTGAACTCAGTTTCAGGGCACATATTTGTAGGCATATGATGATCAAATAGAATTCTATAATGGATCTATTTTAGATGGTAGATTTTTATAATATTTTATTTGACATTAGAAAATTGAAGAAAATATTTTGGTTTGCTTTTATTTAATACTGTCAGAAATAAATTCCTTTCCATTAGCTTTGAAAGTCTATAGCTGGTTCCACTGTCCTAAGAGTCTTCAAGGTTGTCATTGTCATTGTGTGTGTATGTATGCCTTTAAGATAATGGCCCTATGTCAATTTTATAGTTATTAATTTATGAATCATTCTCACAGCCATCCAATCCAAAGACTCTTCAGTAAGCTATTCTCATAAGAATATTAAGAGTAAGCATTTATTTAGTGCCTAGTATCTTCCAGGCACTACAATAAGCCCTAGACCTGATTTTTCACCTTCATATCCTTTCTTTAAGCATTTTCATTGTCCTCATTTTACAGATGAGGTTTAGTGTAGGTAGGAAATTGACACAGCTCAGAAAAGGCAGAGACAATACTACAAAACCTGGTGTCTTCTGCTCCTAAATCACATGAGTTTTGTTTGTTTGTTTGTTTGTTTGTTTTTGGTTTTGTTTTGTTTTGTTTTCCTCACTATAAAAAGAGGGGGCTTCCAGAATAGTGTCCCAAATATGTGTGTCAAATCTTTTACACTCTAATGCTGGCATTACATATCCTTGGAAATATAACCTATCTTGGTAATCCCATTTTTTTTCAGCATAACCTTCCTCAGCATTTTACTTTTACTACAAAACCAAACAAAAACCTTGAAAGGTAAGTTAAATGAATCATCATTTACAATTTTCTCAAGGAATGAAGAAAATAGGTTTTAAATTTTATTAGGTAAAATAATTACAAGTACATTACCTCACAAAAAGAAAAGAAAAATGGAGAGAAAGACTGCTATTCATTGCTGATTTTACTCTAAGTAATATTAACCAAAAACACATGTTATAGGTCACACATTATTAAAACTGCATCACATAATTAATGCCATTTTAATGTCATTCACTACATGGAAATTGAGCAAGCAATATTCACACCAATGATGGCAGTGAAGCAAATGAGCTGTTTAGAGAACAAACAAGATTGCTAAGCATCCATTTCCTATGTACGGCCTGCCAATTTCCTAAGCATCACTTGTTACCCTGAAAGGGTATCTGTCTCCAGCAGGAAGATAAATATCTTACTATTATCTTAAGCTGCTTAATACATTGACCACTGAATTGACCAGGAGCTATTAATTTTCTTAAATAAGAGATCTCTGAAGGTCAACCCTAGGGACCTAAGCCTTCCTTGAAGTTTTCTTTAATTCTAATGAGTAGTATATATGAGGCATGCAGATACTTTTGCAAACTTCTGAACTGGAGCTGATATGCTTTGCATAGTGTAGTAAGGAAGGAAAAATTAGCATGTTCAATATGAACTGCCTATAATACGTATGTATCCATAATACCATATTATTTGAGTTAAATGGGAAAAAAAATTTGCCTTCCTGCTGTATATGAGCACAGGGTAGAGAATTTGGTTTGAAGGCTTATTATGTGAAAAAAATTATAATAACCTCCTTTCATTAAAGAAGATGAAAGGAAAAAGGAGGAGGAAGAGATGGAGGGAAAAGATTGTGACCGTTGCTGATTTTTACCAGTGATTTGTTAACCATTAGTCAAAAACATACACTGACAGGCCAGTGGCTTCTGCTGGCACTAACACTCTCTCTTCTTCAGGCTATATAATACTTTCTTGAAAAACACACACCAAACTCACTGCCCTGATAGCTAGCACCACTGTGTCAGAGCTGTCCATGATTAGAGTCAGTAATTATGCCACAAGATAATCCATCATGGCGAGTTTTGTTTGTGGCTCCTGATAATTAATGATGATTCCACAGAACAGCAGTCATACAGCATAGAAGAAATTCATCTTCTAAAGGTCAGTGAAGGGTTGAAGCATGAAATAAAATAAGCCCATAGCTGTTAGCTATTTTTTACCAATCAATCTTGGTGAGGTTTTATTTTTTTCCCCTTTTGAGAGGCATAGCAGAAATGCTCATACTTTAATATAAGCATTATCTAAAAATATAATCTCTTGGATTTTTTTTTATGATTACAATAGGGTTATTTTTGAAACTCTTTTGGGAAGACAACAGGTTTTGCTTAGGAAAGGTATCAGTGGGCTCTTTGGTGTGTACATGGAGGTTAAGGGAGTAAATTCACCCTTAGCATCCACTTCTCATCTTGCTCACAGATGGGGCCGCAGTCCTACAAAATATTAACTGAAATTCGGGGATGTGGACTAGACATCAGAGAGGTGAAGAAGAAGATGGAGAAAGTCAAAAACATATTTGAAAGGGCAGAGGCTGAGAAAAAGGTGCCACATTAATTTCTATGGGGAGTGGGGTGAGGAGAAGATGTAGTAGGTACTCATTCTCTTTCCATTCAAGGAAGCCGACATACTCAGAAATGTCTCAGTGACCATAGAGAAAAGGGACTGCATTTCAGAATTGGGCACAGAAAGAGACAAGAATAGGGAAGTGAAAGCCATGCTGATAACAGGAAATGGCCTCTTAAGAATGATATTGGGAAGGACATCAAGTTCTCAGCCATAGGTTATGAGAATTTGAATCAAACTACAATTAAATTTAGAAAGATGGGGTGAGTCCAGCTAAACCATGGGTCTTGTCATATGGGTAATGACCAATTGTTTATTTTGTTTTATGTATAAACCATGTAAAGTTCTGATGCGGACGTATTGATGGTGACCGAATCATCTCATATATAAAAAGCATCAGAATAGAGCTGGGTTTCTGGCATTGATTGCATTGCCCAGAGTAAACATGTTGGTAATAATCATTTCAATTCCATCTACTTCAGTTTTTCATCTTTTTAAAAAGTATTCATGCTTAAAAACTTTATGTGACCATGAAATTCAATATTTAATGTGAGAAGGCTTTTGAACAGTGTAAACTACTTATTAAGTACTAGCTTGTGCCATGATGACACGGCAGTGGCCTACAAGGATTCCATCATTCAATCTTATCTGCACAAAATCCTGGGTAGTAGACACTGTCTTTTTTTTTTTTTTTTTTCATTTTACAAATAAATAGAGGAGTACTGAGGCACAAGTTCCACAGAAAGCGAAGAGTCAGTGGTTGGGACACTGTGATGTCTTTTTGATGTGTCCACTTGGTGAGACAACATTCTGTTTTTATTCAAACCCTAGCCTACCGCCTACCATGTTGTTGTGAAGATCTTCTACAGATGTGATTCAGTTCTGTGCGATGACTTTAAGGGAGGTGTAGTCCTCAATCATACGGTGGGCCTATCTCAATCAATTGAAAAGTCTTAGTAGCAGAGCTGAGGCTTCCCTGGTGAAGAAATTCTGCCTGTGGTCAGTAGCTTCCACTCATCCCCATATGCCCATCCTTCCCAATGCAACTGCCCTACAGATTTCGGTCTTGCCTAATTGGCCCCCATGATCGTAGGACTCATCTCTTAGTACGTATCTTCTACAGGCTATGCTTCTCTGGTTGGTCTCTGATGGATACCGACACAAGGCCCGTGTACTCACCACTTGGCAATTCTGCCTTCCGTCACTTATACCTTAACCTTTTCTTTTTTTTTTTTTCCTCCCATTCAATATATTTAGGACTAAACAAAGGGAAACAAAACTGGTGTTTCATCAGCCCCACCAAGATCCCATGGTTAGGTGACTCTAAACAAAGTAATACTGCAATTTTGAGAGTCCCAGAGACAATCTGTCTCTCATCTTTTATCACCAGCATCCTAGAGCCTGACACGACCGCCTCACCTTGGTGTTGTATGACAGGAAGACTTGCTGGCGTGTGCTCCATGCTTCACACTGGACAGTAGCCTCAATTAGAGCATGGAACTGCAGCCTAAGAAGACATCTGTTCGTCTCCCTCAAGAGGCAATAGCCATCAACTTCACTGCCCTTTTATGATGGTTAGCATTTCTCTGCACAGCTGTCACCTTAGGAGTCTACCTCAAGGAAGTGAAAGGCAGGCCAGAGGGAAAACTCTGTCCTCGTTGAGCAAGTTCCCGTTGCCCTTGTCCTTCTTTTGGAATGACCTGCTCCAGCTGCCTGGCCTTTTCAGTCCTGGCTAAAGTGACTGAGTTAAAGCAGCTCCTTGTCATTCATGTGTTAAAAGCTGAGCATCTGTATCTTTCAAAGTCATATGAAGGAAACAGACAGAATACAAAGTTTCTGATCTATTAATGGCCCCACTTATCCATAAGCACACACTTTGCTCAAAGTATATCATCAGAACTCCTAATTAAAATGCTATAAATTACAGCAGAAAATTAAAAGGCACTATAGGAGAAGGAAGAAATATGTGCATTACTAAAATGAGAAGGTAATTGAGTTATCCTCTTCCCTCTAAGCCAGCTCTGGCTGTTTAAAATAAGTCCTAATAACACTGTGAAATGAACTCAAAGCACAAACGATTATTAAGCTGACATACTGCAGAGATTTTCTAACTGGTTTATTAAGGTTGTTATTAGGACTAGGGAGATTTAAATCATTCTTAAAAATGTAAAAGATGAGTGTAATAGTTATTTTTATGTATCAACTTGGCCAAGCCATGGTGCCTAGCTAGATATTTGGTCAAACATTATCCTGGATATTTCTGAGAAGATGTTTTTTTAGACAAGACTAACATTTTAATTAGTGGACTTTGAGTAAAACAGTAATGCAGGTGGGCCTCACAGAATCAATTGAAAGTCCTAATAGAACAAAGATTCACCCTCACCACTACCCCCACCCCAGCAAAGAAGGAATTCTGCCAGCAGATTGCCTTGTTTGTTTGTTTGTTTGTTTTGCAGCACTGGGGATCAAACCAAGGGCCTTATGCATGCATTCCCAGCCCCCTAGCACATTGCCTTTTGACTTGAGCTGCAACCCTTCTCTGGATCTCTGGTTTGCTGGCCTAGCCCATCAGATTTTGGGCTCACCAAGTCTCCACAACTACATGAACCAACTCCTTAAAATAAATCTCTTTACACATACACACACACACACACACACACACAC
Source organism: Ictidomys tridecemlineatus (assembly GCF_052094955.1). Classification (NCBI taxonomy): domain Eukaryota; kingdom Metazoa; phylum Chordata; class Mammalia; order Rodentia; family Sciuridae; genus Ictidomys; species Ictidomys tridecemlineatus. Next base: position 23,944,111 of record NC_135490.1, read on the forward strand.
ACACACACACACACACACATCTTGTTGGTTCCCTTTTTTAAAAAAATTTTTTCAGATCCCTGATTAATACAGTGAATTAACTTAATAGACTGGAAATAACCATGAACATCAGAAATATAGAAAGTGAGAACTCAGTAGCATTCATAAGCATTCATTCCTTCTAGCCAAATATTCTTAGCCAACAGTGTTGACACTGCAGGTTAGTGGTGACAAATCCTGCTCCTTCACATGTTGAAGCATAACATTAGAGAAGCAAGCCGACACAAGCATATAAAGCAGGATTGATTTTAAAAGGGGTAACAGACTTCTCCTAGGAGGGAGAAGGAGGTCATAGCTGGTATCCTGGTATCCCAAGAAGTGAGGGTGTTCTGCCTTTTTATAGGTCCTAGGCTTCCTTTGTTCTTTTGCTCCCTACACCCTTATCTCTCTCCTTCCTTTGTAAGCCTAGGCCCAGGAAGTTCTCAGTGGGATGGCAAAAGGTGGGAACCAGATGGGCTGCAGAGGCCATGGAGGAATGATCCAGGCAGGAAGGGGGCCCAGGGCAAATTAATTAGCAACTTTCACAACTCCCTGCAGGAAGGGAAAATTCTTGCCACAGGTTACCTTAGCAACAGGTTTGAGCAGGGGCAGGTTCTAGATAAGGGTGGAGGAAGGGCTCTGAAGAAATTGACATTTCAATCCCTCCTCTCTCTGAAGGGACACTTGCCTATCTGCCTGTCTTAATTCTGGCTTCAATGTGACATTTTCATTCAAGTCCCAAAAGGAACAACTCTTGTATTCTATGCTAGTATATATCCAACAGATAATGATCAATGGAGTACTCGTAGTCCTCACTGTCCCTTCCAAAGAGCGCATAGAAATCTTAGGACCACTAACTGCAAAGTTCCAGCAAAACCCAGGACTTCTAGGAAATATCCAGAAACACAAACAATCCCTAGAAAGCTGGGAAATCAATTAATCCAGCTAATGTTTACAGAGCATCCTCATCACAGGGAAGCAACAATGATTAGCAATAGCACAGTAGTAGCCTCTTATGTCGTGAGGCTTAGAACTGGGGAAGAGGCAGAAGTATTCAAAACATTATGCAAATCTACAAACTGAGATAAGTGCTTTCAAGAAAGAAGGCCAGTTATTTCAGAGATGAAAACAGAGGCATCCAGAGTAGTTGCAGAGAATTTGGTCTACAAAATGACAGCATTAGCAACAGGCGAAGCAAAATAGAAATGAGGGATCTTAGACCTACCCCAGTTCTGCACTTGAATAAGATCTCAGGTAACTGGTGATCGATCACATTAAATTTGAAAAACAACTGGTTAAGGTATTTAAAAAAAAAGAAACAAAAACATGAAGTTGCATCTGGCCAAGTGACCTGCCTTGGCCAGTCCTATGTCATTTTGGGGTAGAATTTTTAAGAACCATTCTGTACTCTGCTATTTTTTTTTTTCTCTTTCTTTGCCCTGGTAATTGACAGTGTATAGGTAGTAATTTCTCACTCAACAGGGAACATGGGGCAGAAAATTCAATTTACCTGGAATGAACATGGAGCTTGAATGAGCCATTGTACTAGGCCCCTGAGACACACTGGTGATTTGTTCCTGCCTCGCTGATATACTGTATCATCAATTGACTCAATCAACTCATATTGACAGAGTTCCTACTAGGCATCCAGCATGGCTGGATCCAGGTTCTGGAAATTCTGTGATGAAATTAGCCAGACAAGGCCCTCCTGTATCTCTCTTTGTCTGGAGAAAGATTGGCAAGTAAGAAACTAAAAGTAACCATTTCAGTGGTAATAAGTACTAAGAAGAGAATGATAGAGAGAGGGGAGACTAGACTAGGCATGATGGGGCACTTTCAGGTAGATGCCAGGTCAGGGATCAGGTCACAAGTTCCCTTTCCCTATCCAGGAAGGTGATGTGTGACCTGATACCCTGATAAAGAGACAAAATTCACCTGGAGATGATAAATAATGTCTGTAAAACATTTAATGTTCCTGAAGAAAATGCTATATAAATACAAAATAATATCTATTAAAGTTGGTTTATTTGTGGAAGAAAAAAAAAAAAGACCTTAGCTATTTGAACATCTAGAGAAAGAGCCTGCCAGGCAAGGAGAAAGAGTGAATGGGCCTGAGGCAGGAAAAAGCTTGGCATGAGAAATACAGTCCCTTATGAAATCCAGCGGTGAACATAAAGGAGGTAGAGACTAGTTTAAGAGAAGGCTGGAGAGGCAGCCAGACCCCAGATCCAAGGCCCCAGAACTTCCTGGTCTTTTTAAACATTTGTTTTATTCTAAATGCAATGGGAGATTGTGATTTGAACTGCATTTTAATAGGATCGTTGCAGGTCCTATATTCAACATAAGCAAGATTCACATAATGGGAAGAGAGAGAATACATTAGGAGAACCAGAAGAAGACCAATATAATAGTCACTTCAAAGAGCAGAGAAATACAATCCTACCACAGGCAAGGTAGCAAGTTGAATAGTATTCAGCAAACAGCATTAATGACTAAATTAGTAATTCCTCTGGCTACCAAATACTTGGCTCCGTTTCCTTATGCACTAGGTGATCATGCAGAGAGAGAGACGACCCAAAAGTCCCACTAGTTGGAGGATCAAAGATAAGCATTTCCTGGTGATGTTTTATAGTCTTTGACTCATAACAATGAGATGCTTTCTATACCAGATATGGATGTGACCTTCTTTATCCAGAAAGCCATGAACTGAAAAGATGACTTATACCCCAACACAAACCTATACCCAGTATGCAACTTGAGACAAGGGTAAAATAGTTCCATGCAATTCATGTTCAGTAAGGGAAAGAGCATCAGAGACATGGGAGACACTCATGGATAGCACTTCTGGATTCCCAACAGGAATTGTAAGGACTCAGTTCCTGGAGGGCAGAGAATGTCCCCCTATTGGGCTGTGATTCTGATGCCTTGGGTGTGGGGATTCTCTTGCCCACAGTTTTCCAAAATTCATGGCTCCCTACTCTACAGTGTTCTTCTTTTGACAATAGTCTCTGGCTTTGTTAGAAATACCAAGGTGCCACAAGAAATGATAGTTATGTTTGGATCTTAAAATGGAATATAGACCATTTGCACTGCAAAGTTTGAGAAGCACTGGTCTAAGCCAATTAGTATTTGCTGTTCTGTGACATCTGGAAAGAATTACATTGCTATTGCCTTCCAGTGGTACTTGCACTGTACTCTAGACAGCAGATTCTAGTCTTGTACAGAAGAAAGCAGACAACTGGTGAGCCTCCTAGTGCAGACACCCTGCTTCATTTCCAAAGCTTTTGGGTAAATGATAAATCCAGTGGCTGGGAGTGTGAAATTCAAGCTGTGTTCCCCAAATCCTCTAATGACTCCTTTCTGACATCTCCCCATCATGGCCACATTTTCCTTCCTCCTTCACTTCATACGGAGATTCCTAGGGAAATCTGTGCTTGATTAGAACTATAGCTCACAAAGTCAACTATTACCCCCAACCGTCCTGCTAGCTCTATAACCCATATTCAGAGCTCCCCGTAGCAGGTCTTCCACTTTCTTGAGTACACAGTCAGTGTTGAGGGAATCCCTGTGATAAAGCTTGTGTCCACTGCTTGTATTCCTTTTCACTACTGCTACTATCAAAATCGCAAATTTAGCAGCTTAAAGCAACATTCTTACCATTTTATAGGTTAAAAGTCCAGGTATAGCTGATGGCTACTTTGGTTTCACAAAGTGGTAGGAGGGCTATATTCTTTTCTAGAGTTTCTGGGCATGAATTCACTTCCCAGTTCATTCAGGCTGCTAGCAGAATTCAATTGCATATGGTTTTAGGATCTTGCTAGCTATTAGCAAGAGTCGTTCTGAGTTTTCAGAGACCACCAATGTCTCTCAGTGGAAGGCCATCTTCCTCCAGTTTCAAAGCCAGTAAATGAGAGTGAGTTCTCACATTGAGTCCCTCCTGTCCTCTCCTTCTTCCACAGCATTTATTTGGCTGACTCTTGCTTTTAGGAAATCACCTGATTTCATTAGATTCACTCAAGGCCCAGGATAATTTCCCTGTTGTTAGGTCTTCTGATTTAGTGACCTAATTTTACCTGTAAAGTCCCTTCACAGAAATAACTCAATATTTACTTGAATCACCAGGGCATGGGAATCATTAGAGGATATCGTTAGAATCAGCCGTTCTAAAACTGCTCTATGTAAGCAATTAGCTAGAATCTTCAAGTCCTTTCCTGGCCTGACTTACCAGGGTCCACTGTTCATCCTGACCCTAGATCCTTCTGCCTATGCCTTAGAGGAATTTATATGGTGAGCATTTTCTTTTAAATTCTGAGGAAACCTCTTCCTTTGTTTGTGCTGAATGATAGGGTAAGCACCATTCATAAGTTTCCCTACATCAAACCACAATAGTTTCATTCGAAACAGAAATTACTCCGAGTATCATTTGGTCTGTCTGCTAACAAAGATCTTCCTTCTTGCCCAGGACCTAATGATAGATTTGTCTGCTCTAATGTGTCTTTGTTCAATAAAATGGGATTTGGAATCTCTGGAAAGCTACGTTTATAAGTTCAATTCACTATCTAGAAGTCAGAGGGCAGAATACAAGAAAAATTATATTTCTCTCCAGAACTGTTACCATTGACAAGTTTCACAGTGCTAATATCCTCTGCTAGGAATTTGAATGAAATGGAATTGAATGAGTTCTATTTTTTTAAAAAAAAAAAATGAATCGAAATTGACATCTCACAAGTTTCCAACAGCTAAATTTAAAACGGTAAAGGTTATATAAATTTCACGCGTTTAGCTAACCCTCTATCGAAATAGACCCGCAACACTGGAGCCTCAGATAGCTTTGAGAACACTGAAGAGAGAAGCCACATAATTTGAGTGTCATAATTGGGAGTCCTGGAAAGAGAAAGATCAAGCAGCCACCATGGATTTAGGCCATGAAGAGGTTTAATTTAAAAGCTGAGAGCAAAATCACAGTCCTTTCGTAATTATTATAAGGAGACTTTGGGTACACTCACTCTCTGGCACAGCTGTGGTGCCTAATGAAAAGAGAGCATTTCTCTCCTGCTTGGCTTATTTTATTCCTAATCAGCAGCAGTACTTCAAATTAGTTTCACAATCTATTGGCCTCTCTCAGCCATAAAAGCCTCTCTTCCCTCTTTTGATATTAGCATAACTCCCCATCGAAAGTCACAGAAAAAAGCTTCCACTCAAAGACTCTGTCTGTCCCCACTCATGCCCCCAATTCTAGGGGTTCATCACATGCTTCAGAGGAGTAAAAATAAGAAGCGGGAGGTGGAGGAGCTTGTCCCCAATGGCAGATGTCATTCTGATGGATCTCAGGGCAGGAAAGAAGCCTGAAGTTCAGCCCAGCCAGGACTGAAGTGCTGAACTTGAAAATTCTTGAACCCAGAAAGCGGCAGAATCAAACTCTAAAGAATTTGGGGGCAACACCCAGTTTTATTGTATAGATTTAGTTCTTTGATATAGATGTTGGAACATTAAAATGATCTGAGATACTGACTTATTGATCTATTATTTGGAGTGTTAGATTAACATCTTTAGTACCCACCTGTAAGTAAGTTGTGTGTGTGTTTTTTGAAACAAAGACTAAAGACTTCTTTCCTCTATTTCACTTGACCCCTGTTTCAAAAATGTGGCTGGAGGCAAAAAGTTTGACTTTCCTTTTACTCCACAGTGAAATAATTAAGGATAAAGAGCTCAACAATTTGTATAATTTCCATTGCTTGCTTTTAGCCTCTGAAAAGAGTGCTGACAATTCTGACCCTCAGCAGATCTGAAGAGTATAATCTAGTTGTCAAAGGAGTTCTTAGAAACAAATCAAGCTTCGTCAGCCCTCCCCCAAATATTCAAGTTCCCGAAAGCAATTAAAAAGCAAAATGTTTTAACTTTAATAAAGGTCACAATGTATGTGGTGTTTGGAGTTCTAACAACATTCTTATTCAGATTGTAACTTGAGAACTTACTGGTTTTATGACTATGAATGGACAAGGATTTCAAACACTCGAAATTTTATAACGTGGGGAAAAATTATCTATCATTCAGAATTGTTGTTAGAATTCAAGGTAATATCTCTACTATAATTAGCACCGAGCATGATACATAGAACCAAAAAACATGACAGCATAATTTTTATTCTAATGTTGTACTTATATTATTGTAACCAATTTCAAAATATCCACATGAGAGTAAATGATAGGATTTATTTGATGCCTTTCATGACAAAGAAGGCACAAAGATTCTTGTGGCTGTTCATGTTTTTGCCTGAGGGTAATTTTAGATGCCAGAAACATGTTGTCTAGTTTTATGTAGATGTTAGCTCAGTGTAATTTAGCAACATAAAAGCTTATGTTGGAAAGGTGCACACGTCTTGACTATTATTAAAGGCGTACCTGCGCAATAATACTTTTATCCATCAAGATGGTTCTCTTCTTAACTATGATATTTGTTTCAAAAATTACCTAGGATAATTTAATTCAATATATATGTGTATATGTGTCATCTAAATAAAGTAACACAGGAATCACTAGAATGGTAGTTCTCTCATGTCCAAGAAGGTAGAGGTTGGTGCCTGGGCAGGCTAGACATAATGATCAAAGAGGAAATCTGCCAGTTAAGGCTTCTGTTGGCTTTGCCAATTTACTAGTCATCCCTTTTTGTCATGGCTGAGTCAAAATATCATACCTGGGGAAAAGTTATCCTATCATTTAGAATTGGCATCAGAACTAGAGGTAATATCTCTACTATAATTAGCATCAAGCATGACACATAGAACCAAAAACTATGATAGCTTTAATTTTTATTCTGATGTTTTACTTATATTATTGTAACCCAATTTCAAAATATCCATATGAGAGTAAATCCACATGAGGATTTACTTGATGCTTTTCATGACAAAGAAGGCACAAGAATTGTAGCCTTTAGAAAAATAGACTTTTAACACTTAAAAGAATTTAATAAGCCATGAAATTCAAACTCTATAAATTTTTTGTATTTTATAAATATATGTATTCAAAATATGTATTTATATATTTATCAAAACTAAATTTCAAAGAGTTAAATGTTTGACCCATGGTCACACAGCTAATAAATAGTATATACCTCAAGAAATAGGGTTTTTTTCCCATTCATCAAATATTTCTCAAGTTTTTATTATGTGCAAGTCACCATGTTGGTTCCCACACAGTGACAAATATGAATAAGGAATCACTGTGCCCTCCAGAAACCCTTCTCCAACTCTAGGGTCTCAATATTTAGTGTTTTGTAGCCCCTCTGAATCCCTGATGCCTGTGAATTCAGACAGTAGAAAGAGCATCCTCAAATTGGATTCCTTAGTAGCAGTTAAGGTTTAAAATCTAAGTTTGCTTTGAGAAAGGGGGAGGATATGAACAAATTTCAGATGTTGCCTGAAGTAATGTTCTTAAATAAGAAATATATATGATAGTTTGTGACCCAGAAAAAAAAAAGAAGTATAATTTTCTTGGCCCAGGAGGTTCATTTTAAGCTAAAATTATGTCATGGTCTGATGCTTTTAAATTAAACTTTTACTACTTAGCCATGTAAAGTATTTGATTTTTGAAAAGACTTTATAATCAAGTAATTAACGAAAAAAATGCAAGGGCATTTATAAAATGTGGAGAAAAACTGAAAGGAGCAGAACCAACTTTAATCCCTTTCCAATTGGGATTTTTTATTTAAGTCTTATTTTAAGTTAGATCCTTTTCTCCGAGAACGCAAAAAAAGACTTCTCTCTCCTTTACCTCTGGAAAAAAAACAAAAAAATCATGAAGCAATACATAATGGTCACAACAATAAATATTTGTTGCTGTAAGGATGTGAAAATAGAAGTGTATGCTGCAGCTCTCTTTCATTTATAGAGCCTAATGGGTACCATTCTCAGGGGTGTCCACTGCCATCTCCCAGGTAACTGAATCCTACTATATTTGGGGCTTGAACAAGCTGAACAAGTAATTTCCTACTTGGTTTTGCTTTCTTTTATAAAATACAAAGCATGCCCTTAAAAATATGGGTTACTCATATGTTATCCTAAAAGGCACTCTTCTCCATACAATTCATAAAACCAATGGGCACCCCTCAGACTGAAACAGACAGGGCCAGGTGGCTGCCTACCTCATTTCACACATTTACACACATTTCTTTTTTATAACTTTGGTCACTTTCTGATTTCTCCTGAGCAATTTCTATCTGAGCAACTGCTTCCAGTTTAGTCATAAAGATCTGATTACTACAGAAATAGGTTCTCAAATGTGACCTTCATTTAATACAGTGTAATGCAACGTGAGAGCTCTCAGATGTTTAAGGTACAATTGAGGAGGCTAAATGCAATGTTTCTGCTCTTATAACCAGTCCTGCTCTTACTCTTCTACCTCAGAGTTCAATTAAAGACCTGAAATGCTAAATATCATCTGTGCGAGCATGGTTGGACTCACAGGATCAACTGTTATTTTCTTGGTGTTGATCACCTGCTCTCATTAATTAAGTGTTCTACAACTGAAAATGCTATCACCACCTAACTTTTCTCACAAATAACAACAACAATTTCCCCAGGTTTACTGCTGTAAGAAACTGATCTGCTCTCTCAAGAGGAGAAATTTTTCTATATTCATGTTTAATGACTAGCTAATTACTTTCTCACATTAGGAATCATTTTGGGTTAAGTATACAATATTTTAGTGTGTGAAGTCTTGTGGTTGTGTTGACCTCTGACCCAATTCAGCATCACTTTAAAAGCACTGATTCCATTGCCTGCCTTTTCTTTGGAAGATATCTCAATCCTGGAGAAAGAGAAAAGGGGAGAAATGCCTTCAGCAATTCAAAATAGCAATTATTCAGTGAGCCTCCACCCTGTTCCAAATGCTGAGATTAATGATGTGGAATAGCAAACAGCAGATCAGGGTCCTGTCCTTAAGGACTTTATGGTCCAGTGATGGTTATGCATGCACATAATAAGCCATTGGTCCAGGAAGGGTAGAATGGAGAGGGAAATAGAGGTGAACCTAAATAATTGGAATAAATGAATAAACAAGACGGGGAGGGAATAATTCTAACTAGCAGCATATGGAGAATTTTTCTCAAAAAGGAAGAAATTAATAGGGGTTTATAGGAAGGAAATGAATTCTAAAGCAGAGGAGGAACATCCTGACTGAGGAAATTTGCTGGAGCAACTGTATAGGCAAGGGAATATTTAAAGCTATTTGGGGAATTACTAAAGAACAGTATATGGAAAAGAAAGTAATGTGTGATCAATTGCAGTTTTATGGGGGGATTGTCTCTAATTTACACACATTTTGTTGGTTTAGTGCAACTAAGCCTCACATAGATATTTTTAAATCTTAAAATAACAGAGCCTCAGACTGAGTGTCCTGTTTCCATCTGAGTTCCTTTAGGGCAATATGGTACCAGCTGTGATCAGACTATTTTCCAGGGTAGTCCTACTTTTTGAGTTAGAGGATCTAGACTAAGATAGAGTGGAAACAGTGTCACTTCCTTTCTATAAAAATGAAAAAAAAAATCTTTTGTACATTTGTTTGTGTTTTAAAGACTCTCCTATTTTCATAATTACCAATTTTATTCCAACTTCTTCTTTTCAAGACATCGGGAACAACCATTGGCATCAGAATTGCCTTCAACTTTTTCTTGATGTGCTGTGTTTATTAACCTTGAATGGTTCTCCTCTCCTCACCTGTTAAATCCATGATATTGCTGGTCTGCTTGCAAATCAAATGAATTAATTTTTTCGGGGTTTTTTGACTCTGGGTCTGATGGGATTACTTTCTCTCATAGATGACCACATGGTTTAAAAGGTAGATCAACAGACATTTTCAGGAGAGGGTAAAACAGTGAATATTGAAGGCCTGTGGACCAAATATGCTTGCTCCATTGCAACTATTCAGCTCTTCCATTGTTAACATGAACACAGGAAGAACAATATGGAATGAATGAGCTTGATTATGTCCCAATGAAACTCTAGTTATGGACACTGAAATTTAAATTTCACAGATTATGCAATTTTAAAATGGTAGAGGCAGTTCTCTTAAAAAAAGAAAATCTATGGTTTCCTTATCTCCTCCCAATGATTTAATTCCTTTCCCAGATTTTTCCTCCTATGTAGTAGTGACCTTGGATTGCTTCTTGGTTTTCATTTGCAAGCCTCAGAACCATCTTCAGAGCTGAATTTTGGTAATTAGACATTTTTATCAAATTCTATTTCCCATTATAACTGTTTATTGACTCTGTAACTTATTATCTGTGGAAATGGATCAAGTACTTTAATTTCATTAAGTCAGTTCTTAACATCAACACTAATAAAAGTGGATTAATAACAATAATAATGTAAATATTTTTTGAGCCAGACTCAGGGTTGAGTCTTTGTAAGTTTTAATATTTTCATCTTTAATCTTCAATATTCCTTTGAAATGAATAGTATTATTTATACTTTAAAGAAGGAAAAAACTGATTTCACAGCTAATGAGTGGCAGAGTCAGAATAAACTATGTAATTTGACTCCAAATTCTATGTTCTTAATTATCAAGATAATGAGGAATAATTCTGATAATAATGATAATGGAAGAAAGACAATTTAAAAGTTAAGGTGGAAAAATAAATTATTGGAATGGAAGAGATCTAAGTCACACATCTGACTGTTTTGAAACATCTGTCAATTTAGGTAAATCATTTTAGTTTCTTTGATCTTCTATGTATTTCCTTTTTGCCATCTATAAATTGAGTCCTTGACTCTAGATGATTTCCATGATATCATCTGGTTCTATAATTCTATGATCCTATTTTTAAAAAGGCTTCTCCCTTTCTTCTCCTCTTTACTATCAGAAAAAAACAAAAAACCAACTTCTGAGACCTCAAACTTTCTTATGTAAGCCCTCTTTGATTAGTTAAAATGTGTAGTCTTTAAGTCAAATCAAAGATTGTCAAAACAGATATTTCATGTCTAACATGGATTGAAATGCATGATTCCCTGCAGAATGCAAGGGTTACAAAACAGTAATCAATTGAGACAAGGATTCTTTGAGATGAGTAAGTGCGTCTCGCTGCAGAATTATAATCAGTCATGGTTGGCCTCTTTGAAACAAGTCAAAACAGAATGAAAGAGAGCCTGAGCATGTCGACCCAGAGAAAGATCCCATGTATTGACAGGAATTCAAGCCTGGCTCGCCTCTCAGCAGCATCTCTCTTCTGATTGAAGAGACCCTCGGGTGCCCTTTTCCCAGGTTCTGAATGGAAACTTGTTTTCTGCCAATATAGCTCAAGAAGGGTAATGGCAGGTAACCAAGCAGAATTAATCAATTGTTAATGCCTAATAAATAATGAAACCTCACTCGGCTTGTTCTTTTTTTCTGTTCAAAGAGTAAACAGTGATTTTAAAGTCTCCAGGATTCTTTGCGCCATTCTTACCCTTGTTCTTTCCCATTCTTTTAAAAATCAGGTTGTACTGATTTAATGGATAGAAAAAAAGAACTCCTGAGATTTACCTGAAGTCATTTTATTCAAGATGAATTTTTTTAAAAAATAGCAAAGAACACACAAAACGTATATCTTAAGGCAAATGATGTTTAGTATGTATAATATAAATACATATATACATGTGTATATATCAAAATGTAGGTATGTGTGAGTTCTGAACGATGTCCTGCAAATACTGTATTGATTTAAAATAGTTGACTGATCTTCTTATTGGTATATAATACTTTATCATCTATGAAGCATTTTCATTAGAATCACTTAAAATAATTTATATTATAATTAAATTATAAAATGTATTTACAAAATTATATTAGATGTAGTTGATCTATAAAGTTCATCTATCATGGATGAGAAGAGCAAAATTCAGAATATTAAATCAGTATTTCTAGGCATATAATGATTAGGCTTCAGGAGACAGGAACCTGAGAGTAAAAATCAGATGAGAATTTCAGGGTTCTCTTCCTTAGGCCCCCAGCTGCCTTGAGGAAGAGTAGCTCTGGAGCAATCTAGACATTTCAGAGTAAGTACCCCAAATTCACCTCACAGTCACTTGGAGCCTGGTGACTCTGGGCCACATGATCTGTCTCTCTTCATGCATCAATGTATTTTCAGAGTAGGACCTTCACCTCCATGGGTCCCCAGCAGGGAAAAGGTGGGGCAAATCATTCAGTCCCACAAAACTAAAACTCTCAGGACAAACAATATAAAATTCCCTTGAGAAGATCAAGGACAAAAGGAGTGTACAAAATCTGTGACAGAATTTGATAGACAGGAGTATAGGTAGATAATAGCCTAGATAGATACAGATAATAAATGAATACATGTTGACTGACAGACTTGTTCTGTATTATTGTTTAAGATGATGGGGGAAAAAACCCCACAAAGTTCTTATTTAAAAATCACATATTAACCGTCTAAAGAAGATGTAGCTGCACCTCACTGAATTTTTTCATTGTGACAAGTCATTAACAGAAAGTGGTACAATGTAAAATAAACCAGGGAAACTTAAACATAAAATCAAGATGACACTACAGGGAGGAGTGAGATCAAGGATAAGTTCGAAAACAGTAATGTATCTGTAACAGAGGTTTTGGGAAAGGAATTTGAGCCAAGGTTTTCATATGAAATACAGGACATCCAGTTCTTTGAATTTCAGATAAATAATAAGTAATGTTTTAGTGAAGTCCCCCCTCCAAAAAAATATCATATTTCTTTGCTAAACCTAACAATCCAAATTGAGCCCAAATATTTAGCAGATGCTAGTCATTGTCACCTATGCCAACCTGTTTCCTCAATGAGTTGGGAATTTTCTTCCTACTTGGAAAAGCTAATCCATTCCATTACTGGTGGTTTTATAATCCTGATCTTTGAGACAATTTTAATCTGGTCAGGTTTGTGAAGTTTTGCAAACAGACTTATTGGTTTGGTGCTGCTATGTTGGGATGTGGTTTGCCCCCCAAAGGTTCTTGTGTTGGAGGCTTGGACCACAGCGTGAAAATGAAACCTCTAAGAGAGGAGGCCTAATGGAAGTGCCTTAGGTCATGGAGAACATTCCCTTGGAAAGATTCATGTAGTTCTTCTTGGATCTCAGTTAGTACTTAGCCTGACTCTTTGGCTTCCTGTCTTGAGATAGGATCTCTTAGTCCCATACATGTGTTTCCACTGTGATTCCATCCACTATGAGGGGACAAAGCCAGGGGAGGCCTCACCAGAGCTAGTGCTATGAGGCTTGTACCTTTAAAAAGCCTCCTAAACTGTGGGCTGTATAAACCTCTTTTCTTTATAAGTCCCCAGCCTCAAGCATTTTATTATAGTAACACAAAATGGACTAATATTTTGCCTGAATGTGTTCCTCGTGAGCTATGAGAAGGAAACTATCAAAAAAGGAAAAGCAAAATCTGATTCACTCCTGTACACCAGATACAGTACCAAGGGTTTACATTCATTATATTGTCTTTGATCCTTCAAACATAACTTTAGGATAAGTATTTTTAACCCATTTTACAGATGAGAAAAAAATTCAAAAAGAAATTTTCTTTTACAAAGTACAAAGCAGGGATACGAACCTGTATTCTTTCCTTTCATTGTATCACCCTCTATAAGAAATTTGGGTGTGCATTGAGACATTCTGGCCGAAGACAAAGACTTAACCTAAACTGAACATCCTCAGAGCTAAAGAAACCAGACTTTCAAGGGACAGGCAGTGGTGTCAGCCCTGTCCTTAAAGGAATATTGTAATTTCTGAGGTCATAATGATCTGTGGTCATAGAACGCAGTACCAGGCAGAGCTTAGATCCCCAAAGGTGGCACAAACCTCTATTCACTTTTATGCATGTGTTTTACTTGACAATAAAAAATGGTTCCATCATGTCATTTCAGTAAATATTAAAATGCTTTGGTCATTGGAAATATTTGCATCTTATATGCCTGTTTCACTTTATTTTAAATCAAGGTACCACAAAGTAAATGTATTTCCTTTAACTCTTTTAGCTAAAAATACTTTGTACCATGACCCTTGAAAAAGGATTTGTATTTATTTTTCTTGGAAACCCATGAAAAAGTCATATTGCAGCTTTTCTAGAAAAGACACAGATGTTATTATCCTTCAACTGATCATAATTACACAGTATATAACAACTTTCAACCAAAGATATAACAGACTGAAATGGAAAGAAGAATTGTCACAGTTTAGTTCTGTTTATTTACAATCTAGCTAACTGCCAAGCTATCTATATGCAGAGCCAGTGACACATAAATTGAATGGAATAAAGTGGTAAGTGAGAAACTAAGCAGATTGGATTATTTTTCACAGAATAATAGCAGTTAACTGGGAGAGTTATTTTTCGTATTTTAAAAACAAATATCTGGAAGCAGAGATTAGTTCTCTTTTGTTAGCAGTTTAAACAGTAGGCATTATACAGAGGCCACTACTCATTCTCAAAATCAAAGATTCACACATCTACAGAAGAAAATGTCATGCAACCCAACCCCCGAAGCATGCAAATCCAGTTTATCCAACTTTAGATGAGTCTAAAAACAACAGATAGGTAGCCAGTCCTTCTTTATCAAAATTGCTGGCTCTGAAGAGACATGTATTTGCCCCTAGTTAGCTATTTCAGTAGTTTAGTATCACATGAAACAAGATCAAAAGGTTCAAAATTGAATGAAAAATTTTGTGTAGATAAGCAGAAAGCCACTGGTCATCTTCATTGGAGAAGTTATTAGAGATCATGGAGTACAACAGGATTTTATTTCTAGATCACATACAGTTTGTTCGTTCATTTCTTCATTCACACATGCATGTATTTAGACATTCATTTATTCAGTTAATATTTATTTAGTAGCTGCCCTATAGAGGCCTAACATTAGATGCTGGGAAATACAAGCAATTGTAACCCAGTTTCTACTTTCAAGAAACTTCAGACTGGTCACAAGAATTTATGCTGGTGCATACCTGTAATCCCAGGGACTCAAAGGCTAAGGCAGAAGGATCATAAGTTCAAAGCCAGGCTTGGGAATTTAGAGAGGCCCTAAGCAACATAGAGAGACCCTGTCTCAAAATAAAAATGGGCTGGGGACGTGGTTCAGGGGTTAAGCTCTGGTTCCATCCCCAGTACCAAGGGGGGAAAAAAGAATTTAAAAAGAAAAAAAAAATCAGGTTATGTATGACATGTTAACTAATAATGTTATCATTATATGATGAAAAAAATTTAATTAAGTGTTTACAAAACAAACCATGCAAGTTCTAGGTCTATAAGAGGGAGAAATTAAGGTAATGAATGGGAAAGTAAGAAAACTCCAAGGTGCATGGTAAAAGTTAAGAATGCCAATGGCCTTTTCGGAAGAAAAACACGTGGAGAAAAGGCATATGTGGGAAGGAACTGCCCTTTGCTAAGCTCCTTTGTAGGTGAATGGCCTGGTGCTCCCTTGGGACAGTGTGAGCTTCAGTCATTCTAAAATTCATTTTCATCCCACAAACATGTATTTCACCTCTCTCTCTCTCCTCTGCCTTTGCCCTTCTGCCTTCTTCACTCTGCCCATTCTCTTAATTGACCATTCACATGCCAAATCCTCTATGCAACTTATTGTTCACCTAGATGAGAGTTAATTCATTTTTATTCAAAGAAGTAATCATCGAACTCATGACACTTATTCATCAGAATGATTGGTAATTTTGTACATATTGTATCTTCCTAACTACACTGCAAGTTCCTACAGCATTTAAGAGATTTTCTTGCACATATTAAGCATTCTAGTATTTGAGTTCTCAAGATTCAGATGCGTAGGGGAAAATGCTATGGAAACTTAACATAAATAAGCAGAAAAAAAAGGGAGAAACGTGAAAGGGCAGGAGTGAAAAACATTCAATAAGATTAACATAAGTATAATCTTTTAAGCCTAGATACAAAATACGACAGTGAGCTATTTAGTAACTCTTGTTCATTAGCTTATACTTGGACTTATCCTTGGCACTTGTTCACTTAATTGTCATGGACATCTGAACTCAATTATAGATGTCTTAATTACTAAAATCATGAACTGAGCCAATCTGGTTTCAGGACCCATCTATGGAAAATTTAGTCCTCCTTCAGCCTCTTTATTCATTTATCTTGATCACTCATGCTTAAAGTGAAATCTATTTCTGGTATATCCAAAGGCACAAAAAAACAAGAATTGACCATTGGTATAGCCAAGATACAAAGATTCTCAACTGTGCTTTGCAAAATGGTCCACTGTCTTGAAAAAAGGAATGACTTTCTTCTCATTCACTGTATTCCATATTCTCAAACTAATTCTTTTATAAACTCTTGTCTACCCATCTTCCACCTGCTGGTCTGTATTTAAAATACAAGACCAGAGTAAGTTCTCTATTTAAATCGACATTTAAGTAAAAAAATTAATCCTTTCTATCACTTCACTAGACAAATTTAAGAGAGAGAAAAAACCTGACCCAACTACTTTCATAGCAATTTAGAGAAAAGAAGAGGGAGAGTCTATTTTGGGCATCAGATTTTTTTCCATCCCCTTGTTTCTGAGTCAGTTCGAGGTGCAGGCCATCAACACATCCTCCATCCCCTCTGAGCCTCCAGATGCTCTATGCCATCTGTCAGAGTTAGATGTTAAACACAATAATATCCTTGCTTTGGTTTCACCCAAGAGATTCCTTGAGAGTAATTCAAAATCCATGTCAGGCACTTGATTAAATTCTCAGAATAACTAGACCACTCTATTTAAAATATAAGCCTGGTTGGGGGCAGGGGGATTTTCCATGAGCAAATCAATCCTCCTCTTGCAGGAAACCTAGGGAAATTCATCATGCCTATTAGTCTCACGTACCCACTGCCAAATCCACCAAGCCACCAGCCTCTGTAGCCGCACCATCTGCCTTCTCTTCAGTAAAGATAGATGGAGCCTCCTGGATGCCGTCCTCTATATTTCCTTCCTGCTCCAACATGGTCCTGCAACATCAGCATAATTGAGGAGAAGCTCAGACCCCGCCCCCAGGCAGCCTAAATCAGAATCTTCTTTACACTAGGTCTCCAGGTGATGCATATGCCCATTGAAGTATGAGAAGCCTCACTCTAGACCGCTCCTCAGCTTTTTTCTGCCCTACAATTATTTTTCTCCAACAGAATCTACACACAAAGATGAGATTCTGGTAATTTCACTGTTAGATGCAAGTTATGATGATTTTAATAAAATTATGTGCAAACGTTTTGTGTAAGAACTTTGAGAAAACTAGAGGAAACACTTCAGAAAAAAAAAGTTCATTTCCTTTTTGCCTTAATTAAAACTTTTGTACATCGAAGTATTCAGTGAATGTATAAAGTTATTCCTAAATATAGGAAGAGAACACATTGCTTTGTGCTCTTCTTTGAGTTCCTATGGACTTCTAGGAATGTGGTTTTTTCTCCTGAGTGTTTAATCATATATGAATTTTCAATGCACTCTACAACATTATTTCTGGGCTACATCTCTCTGATTGAGATAAAGTTCTTTGGGATTTTGTCTCAAATTGTGTCTCACATAATAAAAGCCTAATCCGTAACAATTTCTGACAAGAGCTTCATGTAATCACATCATCATCTGGTTTTCATAGCGTTTGTGGTATAGGTAATACCACCAACCTCAGTTTGCTGGTAAGGGGACAAGTCTACAACAAACCTGATAACCAATCCAAGGTCATAAAGCCAGTAAAAAAATGATGAGCCTGATACTGACAGCTAGTTTTTTTATTCTAATTCAATGTATAAATACAATTATATTTCCTACTAAGGTGGATAGAATCTGTTAAAACAGAAGTTTCTTTAACTGGGACCATGTATCCACAGGCTTTTGCTTTTACAATACTAGTACTCTACTCCTAAGAATCCTCACCTGAAGTTTCCATCTGCAATATATTTGATAACAACATGTTTTATGTGTGAGCATGAGTGGGTACTTTCATGTAAAGTGAGTGAACAGAAAGTCAGCCCTGTTAATAACTCCCTGAAGCTACTGAGCTTCTCCTTTCATGATCCTTTCAATTTATGCAGTTCAGTGCTAAGATAATTTTTGCACTGCATTTGGGGAAAAGGAGTTTAGCACTTGGCAGATTGCAAAGAATTTCAGTTTCCATTTTCTCCTTTGGGCTGGGTAAAAGCCCTTGAGGAAAACAATAAAGTGTGAGACCGTCTTAGGATCATAAATATTCAGTTCCTGGTTTCTTCTTTAAGGCAGAAAATATGGAATTTTAGAGCCATAAATACACTCTAGGTCTACACAAGAAACCGTATATATGGATGTGTGGCTTGTTTGAACCATCTTCCTTCAAGTCATTTTGATATTTGATATTTAGAGCGAATGGCAAATGTGTTCCTAGAAATAGGATATATTTAAATACTGTTTCCTAGACTTCTTTTCATTCACCTGGCTTGATAAATTACACATAAACTTTCACAATTTGATTAAAAATTAATATGACAGCTGTAGTCCACCAAAGAGAAAAGGCCCCATAAATAATGCATATGGAAAACTATCTAAGGAATAACTAATAAGTTTAGATTTATGATTAATTATTAACAACAAGATAGCATATGCAATTCTATTATTTTTGCCCAAGTTTTGAATATTTCTGCTTGTGTCAATTTGGCAATACGTTTCTTTACCCAATTCAAGGTAAGAAACCAGAAACTACAAGGGTCAATTGGGGGTTATTATTAAATTGATATTTAACATCTGCCATCATTTAGGAAAGAAATATCACTCGGGATTTCATTAAAATTCTTAGATTTAATTTAAATGATGTGCTAAGCTCTTAATTGTATTGGATACTGTGCTAAACATGTTCATATGCATTATCCTCATATGACCTTGAGAAGTAGGTCTTTTGTCACTGTACCTGAGCAAAGTCACATATGCATCATGTGGTAGAATTGACTGCAAAAAATGTTTGAATTTATCTTCGGAAAAGTGAGAAATAGCTACCATTTGTGTGACTTGAGGCACTTACAGAACTGGAAATTTACCTTCTGGACAATCCAGAAATACCCCTTTTTAAAATATTGTGCCCATACTGTTTATAAAAAGACTACTCAGTAGAGACATCACAATAGATGAAAATACACTGATTATGAGAAGGCTTTTTATTCCTTAGGACATCACAACCTGTGGCATTAGTGTTCTATGACTATGTGCAGAGTATTCTCTTGCACATCTTACTATGTAAATGGCCCCCCTCAAAGAATAATTGGTGTGCTACTAGGATCTATGTGGTGAACTTCCCTCTCATGGAGAGTACCCATGATTTTAGTGGGATCTCTTGGCAGCTTCCTTCTTAAAAGATATTGCTATGTCCTATGTATCTGTCTTAGGACATGGCCATTGTGCACTCTCCAAAGGCAATCAGACTTCTGTCTTTGTGCAAACATCAGTTGTGTGCATCTCATCTCTTCCCAACAGCCTGCTCAGGGGCACCATCATGGTGGCTTGAAGTCAGCTGTAATGAGAAAATTTACATTATGAATATTGCTACACACTACAAATCAGAGTGTTTCATTTTCCAGAAAGACAATTGTTAAATATTTACTGTTATGCCACTATTTAGAGGTTATATACAACCCCACTCTGCCACCTAGAATTCTCCATACCACTTACCTTATAGTGATATTGGCCAAGGTGTATTTACAGGTGAAGTGGTTAAAACTCTGTTTACTGGTAGTAATTATTGATATGTAAAAGGTATATTTTATGATAAAGTGTGAGGAGAATTAGATAAGGAGTTAAAATACTTTTCTATTCTTTGAATTTGTTTCCAAATAAACTGGGTTTAAGCCACTTAACTTTCTCCACATCGATGAAAAGTACAAAGCTTACCCAGTTTGTCTACCTAAGATCGGCATATGACTTTAACGTGATAACATTTATGAAAGATTTGAGAACTAAAATGATACGAACAGCCTTCTTCTTGTGATACTTTAACATTTTCAAGCCTTTTGCATCTTTTATTCTTATTTTATAATCACAATTATGTAATGGGGAGCAGTTGCCATTATTCTTGCCATTTTGTGTACTGCCAGCAAGCGGCAAGATCTTCTAATCTCCTCGTTACTTTTGCTGTGTGGTCTGTGTAATGTAGCCACTCCTCTACTGATTGTTCTTCCCCTGTCTTTGTACTCTTCCTCATGTTGACTACACCAAATAACCCTCTGTGTCTTGGACTGGAGTGGAGAATATGAAACCATCATAATAAAAGCATTTATTGCTTCAAATTCAAAAAATCTTTTGTATGATGTCTTCAATAGTAAATAAAACTGGGAAATAATATATGTAGACAACACATCTTTCAGCTAAAACCCACAACTAAAAAAGAAAAATGTATGATGTATACCAAAATTTTAAGGTATCTAAACTTGAGGAAAAAAATTACAAATTTTCTTCAGAGATATAAAGCAGAGCTACAAAGAATTTTAAGAGATCTCGGATGAAGAATTGATAGAGACAAGCTATTGGAAACTAAAACAATAATGATTTTCTTGTCATTTAGGAAACACTAGAAAAAAATGTAGTAAAAAATCTTAATTGTTCAGAAAACAAAAGAGCTAAAATAATTGGATTGAATTTTTGCTCACTTTTTAAAAGAAGAAAGTCATATACTTTGAAATAAGTTCAAATTGAAATCTTTTTTTCTCTTTGTCTTTTTTTTTCCTTTATTTTATTTTATTTTATTTTTTATTTTTTTGTACTTGAGATTAAACCAAGGTGCTCTCTACCACTGAGCCACATCCCCAAATCTTTTTTATAGTTAGGATCTTCCTAAGTTGCTTAGATTCTTGTGAAATTGCTGAGGATGGATTTGAACCTGTGGTTCTCCTTCCTCAGTCTCCCCAGCTGCTTGGATGACAAGTGTGTACCACTGTACCCAGCTGAAGACTGAGTCTTCCAGAATCCTGAGAGAATCTGAAGTACTGCAGTGGAAAAGATTTTGTCATACTTCATGAAATCTTAACATAGAAATATTTTCTATTGATTTGTCTTGGTACTATTATAAATTTGACCTCAAACACTAGAACTTCTTTAAAAATCTCTCTTATATTTAATGTGATGACTTTTTGTAATCTTTGATTCTCAAATCATGTAATTAGGATTTTTAACATTTCCTATGCTTATGGGCCAGGCCCAGTAGGAAATACAACATTTTAAAAATAAAGTCATTTCTATAACAAGCCAATTTATGTATGTACCTAATAAATATGCTACAAGAAAAACAAAACAAAACAAGGCAATGTTCATACGAGGGCCATAAAGTACTATGAGAACTCAGAGTGAAATCACATCCCGCTGCAGAAACAATGGAAATCTTCACTGAGAAATCACTTGAGAACTGGCGGTGGTTTCTTCCTCTTCTGAAGAGAATTAAAGTTAGGTAAAAGTGTGTCTGCATATCTTTCAGCAAACCTGACAACTTCACTAACCAGACCGTAATGTCCTCAAGGCTTCTGCCTAATGTAATTTCAATAGGCATATTATGTAAGTAAATGACTGAATCATTAATATATATTATAATAATTTGCTATTGAAGAGGGCCTAGCACTGCTGTTGGTGTACTTCTGAACTCTAAGAAATGTATTTCAGAAATACAATGTTCTAAGAGAGATTACACTATAGCTATATTCAATAACTGGCCTGCAATACAAAACTAGCCATAGCTAAAGACTAAACATATTGTACCTGATAAAGGGCTGAAAACGTTCAAATGCTGGATGATAAGTAAGAACTATTAGAGGAAGGAGAGTCCTGAAGGATGGTCAGAATATGGAGAGTAGTGGCAAGGATACTCCCAGGCCAATGACATCAGAAGCAAAGACTCAGAGAATAGAACACAGGAGGATGCTCACAAAGCAGCAAGAAAATATGAACATATTTTCATAAGGATAAAAAAAAATAAGGAAAGAAGGTGGATAAATAAGAGCCATGAAAAACTATAAGGGAAATGGTAGGAAAAAGTGTCCACTCCATTGGCTGGTATGCCTGGTGGGCATATTTTCCAACATGACCCTCAATATTGCATCATATCTTTGTTGAAAGCAGCAAAATCCATATCTAGCAAAAGAGAGGGTTGTTTTTAAATGTTAAATGACTTGGATTCTGGAACTGTCATGAAAAGTGCTGCTTTAAGAAGCATAGGACTCCTCTGTGGAAACTAGGGTACCTCACTGCTCATAGCTCAGCACTTAACGCTTCTGGGTCTGTGTGTCTGAAGGGCCACCCACACCTTGTTCAGACAAGCCAAATACCTCTGACATCAAGCTGGCCAAAGATACTCAGGCACCCAAAGGAATCAGTTCCTCCAGGTGCATGTGCTGGAGGAACCTGGGTCACACACATACCATAATTGCAAGGGAATCTGAGAATGCAGTGTTAGTCCCATGTTGAGCAACCATTAGGGTATTGACAGCCTAAGCA